>NC_044566.1:6064160-6367369 GCF_007565055.1 Rhinopithecus roxellana | reverse complement strand
CCCCCAGGTGGCGGCCGGCGGAGAGAACACAGTCCCTGTGCTCAAGGGGTCCTCACAGCCCTCCCTGCGCCCAGGCGACAGTGAGAAGTTGGCCTGGACATCTGAAAAGGCCAGCACCAGCCGCTGGGTGCTGACCTCTGCAGCCCAGGGACAAAAACACTCAGGAAGCGAGATCCTGAGGGAAGAACTAAGGGAAAGTGGGCGCATAGCCATCCGGGCCCGAGATAAGTGTCCTCCATGGGAAGGGCGCTCACACCTCACAGCCATCTGTGCCCATGATGAAAACGCCCACCACGGCAAGGGTGCTCAACAAAACATCAATTTTGGAAGTCGATTTCTTGCTGTCCTTCACCCCTCTGAGGCCACCCACCCCCGTGGCACCTACAGGGTGACAGCCTTGGAGGGGGTGCCGTGCCGTGGACTTCGCCCACCCTGGAAAGTGGAACGCGGAAGGGCCCGTGTGCTGCAGGGGTGCTCCTCTGGGGGGATGGGCCCTGCAAGGCTGAACCCAGGGCCAGGGCCTCAGGGCCCCAAACCAAGTGTTCCACTTGGAGGGAACTTCTCTGCATTAATGTAGAGCCAGGAGACTCCCTTCCTCTCCCAGCCACCCTGGGTCTATCCCTGCTGGGCAGGTACTAAGGCACTGGCAACCAAGACTGTCCCTCCTGACAGACTCTGTGGCCCTGAGCAGCTCTCGCCCACGAGTCTCCATCACCACGGCTGCCACACCATCCCCTCTGGGAGGGCTCGAGCACACCTCGGTCAGAGCAGCAGTCAGCTCTGCAGTGAGCACCTTTGCACACGACCCCCTCCACACCAGACACGGGGCCCCCAGGGGTGCCACCCACCCTCAGCACTCAATGGGAGGTGGGGAAGGCCAGCTCCAGGGCCCTGATCAGCACTGTCAAGACCCAGGCGCATTGCGCCCACCACAGTTTTACATGCCTCGCCTGGCACCTGGGCCCTGGGTTAAGCACCTCTGAGGGGATTTTTCAAACCTCCATCTGTCTTTTGGCTGTTTAGACACTGTGACAAGGGATACACACATACACATGCACGCACACAGGCACATGCATGCAGGCACACACACGCAGGCATGCACACACATCCACGCAGGCACACCCACGCACACACATGCGCGCACACACACAGGCACATGCATGCAGGCACACACACGCAGGCATGCACACACATGCACACACATCCACGCAGGCACACCCACGCACACACATGCGCGCACACACACAGGCACATGCATGCAGGCACACACACGCAGGCATGCACACACATGCACACACAGCCACGCAGGCACACCCACGCGCACACATGCGCGCACACACACAGGCACATGCACGCAGGTGCACACACACGCATGCATGCATACGCACACGTACACAACCTCGCTCTGGGAACACGGCCCACATTCAACACCTATGAGATTAACTCACACTCAGAATCTTAAAGCAGTCATTTGATTTGCCACACAGGAGCGTAACCCAAGGCAGTATGTTGCTGTTATAAAACGAAATTAGTAAAATAAAAATTACCCTGCCTCCAAAGATACGTATTCTCTTACCTGTAGAATAAGTTCTTGAAGTTGAGACTGTTTCTGTTTTATTCTTTCAAGTCTCCTCTGTCTTTCCACCTTCAAAAACAAACCCCCCATGTGGAGAATCATCACAATTGTTCCATACAGTGCATTTTACAACCTGCATCCTCGCAGCGTCACCTATGTTTGCCTTGAATGTAATCGAAGGGATATGGGCAAATCTAGACATAGCAGGTGCCACAAGATACAGGTGAGTTTTTCTTCCATTTCTAAACTATACCTTCTCCCCTCTCCTCTCATTTCTTGGCTTTAACTATGGTATCTAAAAAGAAAACAAAAATCCCACAAACTAGGATTCAGAATTAACCTATGCTAGAGTTTAACATACTCTAGTGGGTCTGGGCCAACCATGCTCCCTCTCCTGACAGCCGAGACTGAGAAACGCAGGGAGACGTCTGCATGACCGTCTGCCAGCCGTGCGGACACAGAGAGCATACGGGCATGGAGCCCAGAGCCTTCTGAGTGACGGACAGCAAAAACATCCACACAGACTTGAAGGGAAATCAAGGTTGAAGGGCCACCTCTAAGTTCTGACACTCCTGAGCAGAGTTGGTGGGCAGACCAATCCACTTGATCTCCTTCTTCTCCTTGGAGATGATGTTCATGGCCATCAGCACGTTTAAGGCATCGTAGACGCGCCGTCTTATGTTCTTCTGGTCATAAGCCTGGGGATGACAGGGAGTGGATTTTCCAAATGATCCAAAAAAGCCTGTGGATCCCACCTTAAACTGTAGGCCACGTGTACCGGCTCGAAGGGGCACCCTGTTCACAGAGCTGTCACCCCAACATGGACTCAGGGAGCGCTCCCACCCTACAGATGATGCAGGGCAAGACAGGGCTGTGCGAAGCCCGAGTGTGTTCCAGGAGGGGAGCTGGGGGCTCTCGGGTGTCGAGCCCAGCGGGTGAGGAGGGCATGTCTGCATTTCTGGGCCGCTGGATGTGCAGAGCCAGCCCACGTGCTCGCTCACTGACGCTGACAGAGCATCATGCCAGCAAATGGACTGGGAAAAATTCTTTCATGCTGTACTTGGAATTTTCTGTATGGTTTTAACTGTTCCCAATATTAAAAGAGTAAAACGTGCCACACCACTTGGTTCTGCTACCCTGGCCTCTCGGCCCCCAGCACACACTTACTGACTCGTTTGGTAAAATGTGGTTGTCGGCAGCACTGAACTCCGCGACCAGCTCGTCCGCCACTTCGTTGTAGGAAGTGGTCCCTTTCCTCTGCACCTTCTCGCAGACCTTCATGGAGAAATGCCGCAGGCCCTTGCCATTCTTCTCTCCTTTCCTGTTGCGCTTCCTTCAAAATACAAAGGAAAAAAGAAGCGACTGTGAGCCCTCCTGAGCATCAGCCTGAATCGAGGAATGCTTTTACCTGAGAGCTGTGATGAGCTGCACAAAAAGGGGCCATATCCCACGGGCGCAGCAGATCCAACACGTGAGCAGGCCAGGACCCCCTAGCCCCAGCCCCCAGGCCCAGTGCTCCTGCAGGTCAGAAAGCGAGTGTCTCCCTAGCAGGCTGCACCTCTGTCCTTCCAAGTGTCAGGGAAAGCGGGAGGCATCCCCAGGACCCGAATCAGCATATGGAAGGCGTATCAGTACACCAAGCACTTCTTTTTTTTTTTTTACTTTTTTGAGACGGAGTCCCGCTTTGTAGCGGGCTGGAGTGCGGTGGCGCGATCTTGGCTCACTGCAACCTCCACCTCCTGGGTTCAAGCAATTCTCCTGCCTCAGCCTCCCAAGTAGCTGGGATTACAGGCGCCCGCCACCACACCTGGCTAATTTTTTTGTATTTTTAGTAGAGACAGGGTTTCAGCATGTTGGCCAGGATGGTCTCGATCTCTTGACCTCATCATCTGCCGGCTTCGGCCTCCCACAGGGCTGGGATTACAGGTGTGAGTCACAAGCACCACTTTTCTAAACAGGGCAACCAGAATCAGGAACTATGGGACATTTCAGTGTAAATTTGGGAATTTTTAGGACAAATTTCAGCAGGCTATAATTTCATACGGCTTGGGCTGTGATAGCCGCTTGACAACAGGTGCAAACCGCTAAGTGTTCTTCACATAGAGGGAAAGCCCAACTCTGTACACTCTGGTCAGTCCCCACGTGGCGGGAAAGGTCACCTGAGGCTCCCAGCTGGTGAAGCTTTGGGCACCGACACAGGCAGGTTTTTGTAGCTTTGCGTGTGTGTTTTTTTAAGGAAAGACACAGCTCATCAGATCTTGCTTTAGCGGAAGGAGCCGCTCTGGTGGGATCACTCATGGGGGCCGTAACCCCAGGTGCAGTAGAGGCTGAATTCAGGGGCAGTGGGTGAAATCCATCCCACGTGCTCCCAGCACAGACGATGAAAAGTCTCCAAGGTCCTGTGGCAAGTACAAGGCCAGCTTCTCCCCATCTTGGCCAAGAGCTACCAGCCCTTCAAAGAGCACTCACTATACCAGACACAAAGCAGGGTGGGCAGTGCCCAGCCCGACTTCTCCATGACCGAGGCAGTGCGCCTCGACTGCACACCTGTGCAGGGCACAATGATGGGTGAGTGTGATTTGGAGGCTGACATCAATGCGCATGGGAGCCCCACCGCGCAACTGTGTCACGCACGTGGCCCAGGAGAACGTGGAGGTGCGAACCGCAAGCAATCCTACAACTCTAAGGGTCCAGAGGGAAGTGCTCACCCGGCAGACCAAGGTGAGGAGTCGGAAGGCTGGTTCTGAGAGGCAAAGTGAGTGCTGGGGGTGTGTGGGCTTCCTACCACCAGGGTGTTTGACGCTGCCGGTCTCTGAGGCGTACCAATTACCTACAGTCAAAAAAGACAATTCAGACAGTCAGTCCCCGCCCACACGGCGAGGGTGCCACGCCCACCAACTGTTCGCTATCTGCAGCCACTGCGGAATTTCGTTAACCACAGTGAGCAGCCACGACGGAGCAGGAAAAACGTCCGGCGGTGGACGCTTTTGACACGGTGACGGCATCACTACACCTGTTCTGACTGTGGCTCATCTTCCTCCTGTCAGTCACAGGCATCTTCTCCAATTAGACAAAAGCAACAAGAAACTTTGACCGACCCAAACAAGCAAGAACAGGACAGGGCAGAGCGTGACCCTCAAACCGCACACAAGGCGCTAATGGTCGTTTAACGAGGGGGGCGGCACAGAATTCCACGCAGGGCACTTCGGCACGCTTCTGGTTTCCCTCCACCCTTTTACTTCCTTTTAGTAACATGGACAAGGATGACATTGTATCCTTCCGTGGTACTAAAAAGAGGCCTGAAACAAACCAAAAACAGCTCTCACAGGACAAAAGCACAGGCAGGTGACAGCCACCACCTGGTAGCCCTGTGCCCTGGGGCCCTGTCCGGGGGGCCCCTGCACCCGCAGCGACGTCAGGCAAGGAGGGAGGGCGACCAGCCCTGGGGGCGGAAGGTGGGGGGCTTCACGCACCCCCGGGGCTCACACACCTGGGCCTCTCTGGGGGAACCACCAGAGGCAAGGCCAGTGTGGACGCTGACCCACCCACCCCACCCCACAGCACACCCGAGGTATCCACAACTATCTCTTCCTCAAGGGACATGCTGGCTGGTGTGACTTTTGACAAGTTCTTATCACTTTGGTTCCTCAATGAATGTTTGAGTGCGAATACCTGGGCACCCTCGTATAGGCAAATACAACTCTGACTACTCTGACTTCAAAGACCTTGTGGCACGACTCTATCTAAACTGGAAACAGTATTTCTCAGTAAATGTTAAGTCATTCAATTCACCACAAATCCAAGTGCCTCAGCGACTGAACTGCTTGTGTGGACATGTGGCTTTCGCTAAAGGGATTGGAGCTGGACACCTGCATGCTGGCGGGGGGACTTCATGCGGCTGACGCCCTGAGCTGCTCTAAGCTGGGCCCCCCACCCCGGCTCCCCTTCTTACAGGGATAAATGCATCACCTGCGGTGGCCCTGGGAGCAGCTGAGGGGACACTTTCCAAGTATCCCCAGGCCAGATCGCCTGTCAGCTTCTGAGAAGAAAAGCATTTCAACAGGACCAATCTTTTTATTGACACTCATGTCTCCGATGATCAGAAATGCATCAGAGTGCGGCCTTCCGTGGATCACCCCGTTAGCAAGCCACGAAATCAAACTAGTGAATCTAGTGAATTTGCTGCAAAACGAAACCATACAAAAGATAAGTCTCCTGGGCATAGATAAATGTCCTGTGAAGCTTGTTTGGTTCAATATGTGTGTGTGTGTGTGTGTGTGTGTGCTGCTGGGGCACTGCGCCACGTGGCAGATCGAAACAGCTGACAAAAGGACCCTGCGACCCGGTTGCCTGCAAGCACACTGGCCCCACACGGCTTCCTGCGTTGAGTTCAGTGGATGCCGTTCTCCGGGAGTCGATGTGAGACTGAGAACCCGCCAGCTCCATGCCAGGCAGTGCTGGCTGGCTCTACGCATACCACACGCACAGGTACGGGGGGCTGGAGAATCCCACACAGGATTCTAACCCACCTCATGGGTCTACTCCCTTCCCCGGGAATCCCAGGACCACACAAGGCACTGGATCTTGGCCCCAAGACAAATGCCATCACTGTGCCACTGTCCTCCAGTCAGGAGCAAACCGACTCACGAAGAGTGGCTCTGACTCACAATGGGGAACATCCCGATAAACCCGCGTGGGCTAAAAACACCCTAAGTCGAAATGCACGTCATCCACCTCTCCTACTGCACATCACGGCTTAGCCAGTCTACCTTACATGTGCTCAGATCACGCACATTAGCCCAGTCGGGCCAAAGCATCTCACATAAAGCACACTCTAGATGACTGTGGATATCCCAGGAGACCCACTGAATACTGCACTCAAAGGGAAAAACAGGATGGTCGTGTGGGCACTGGAAGCCGTTTCCACTGAATGCGTGTTGCTTTCGGACCATCTTAAAGTCAAAAAATCACAGGTCAAACCCACTGTAAGTAGGAAGAAGAGAAAGCCAGAGGGCAGGTGCACACCAGGTGCTCAATGGTGCTCACCAACAGCCTTTCCTGGAAGACAGGACTCAGCACCCAGGGGCACCCTGAGACCAAGCCGCCAGTGCACCGGGAAAGCGTTGTTACGGAGGCCAGGTCTTACAGGAAGCCTCCCTACTCTCCTGCTTTAACTGCTCCCTGCGGAAGGCCCCATGTCATCAGGCCCATGCAGTGCTGGGCAAGGGTGCCTGCACCTTCCTCTGCGTGCCCTGCATGGCAGCTCCCCTCGCTGCGTTTCGCAGCACTGTCCCTGCTCCTCACCCATCACCTGCAGCTCACCAGCCCTGTGAGCTGAGTCAGCTTCACGGGGCGGCCTGGAGCCAGCCCTCCCAGGAATGAGACGCGGAGGCGTCACTCCCGGACCTGGCACAGGTGCGTTTCCTTCCTGGTGCACAGGAAGCCGGGTGAACTCAGGCCGGCCGCCTGTGCCACAGGATGCCTTCCGGCCTCCCATTCAACAGACATGGAGCAGGCTCCCAGCCTCACTTCCCTACACCAGGAGCCACACTCAACAGCCACAGGAGCCACAGCAACACACTGAAGCCCTGCAGGGCATGTGTGGGCAAAAGTGCAGGGAAAACAGGAACCAAGGAGGTGCCAGAGGGTGGATGGGTCAGTGCCGAGAAGGACAGTTCAGAGTTGGGCCCCTCGGAAAGGAGAGGTTTCGGAAGCAGAGGCCACACTAGCTGGAGTGGTGGGCAGAGACCCTGGAAGGGAGAAGTGGTCACAGCACAATGAGGGGTGCTGCCCAAAGTTGGGAGACAGTGGGTCTGACTCCAACCAGGGCTTTCCAGGAGATCCAGGAGCCCTCTGGGAGCAGGAGGCAGGCATGGGCTGCAAGGCGCCAGGGACACCCACTCCTTGGATTTAACGGTGGCTTCTCTGGAGGATGGGCTCTGCCCTCATGACTCCCCCACGCGCTTCTCGTGGGGGAGCAGAGGAGGTGACCCGGGCCCCACAGGTCACGAGGGGTCTTCTCTTCCTACTGTGCTCACGGCTGGAATCCAAGCTGTGCTTCAGAGAAGGTAAATGACATGGCTTCAAACACTGCCGTTTGATTCTAAAGCTTTTGCAGCTTCCATGCCAGCAGTTGCTAGGAAACGGAGCACGCGGTGTAAGCATCCCACAGTAGAGGACCTGCCAGAGGTCCACCTTGCCCGAGACCAGTCCTCCTCCCCTAGAAGCCCCCCTCACTGGCTCCACAGCGAACCCTGGTGTTTTAAAGCAGCGATCCCCTACCTTTTCAGTACTAGGGACCAGTTTTGTGGAAGACAGTTTTTCCACAGACCGGGGTGGGGGTGGTTTTGGGAAGAAACTGCTCCACCTCAGATCATCAGGCGTTCGGTTCTCATAAGGAGTGCCGCCTGGATCCTGCACGTGCTGTTCACAGTGGGGTTTGCGCGCCGCTGATCTGACAGGAGGCAGGGCTCAGGCAATCACCTCCTGCTGTGCAGCCGGCTTCCTAACAGGCCCAGGGGTTGGGGACTCCTGATTTAAGGAATCCCTTCTGCCCTAAGAGCACACTTTTTGCACCTTAATTTCACACACTCTAAAAACTGAGATTACAACGTCTCTGTGTAGCGTGACCCCACTCAGACACAGAATCCTAGAGATGGACTAAGGTTAACTGCAGTGTCCAGAGAGACATGGCCAGCAGTGCAGCTGCAAAGGAAAGGCCACTGTGACCACAGATGCCGCCTTCTGGGACAGAGGCCTGGGTGGGGGCTGCTTCTCGCGGGGGTCTCACACAGGCCGCTGCTCCTGCCGGCTGAGCATATCCATCCTGCACACCTTCCTGTGTGTGAGCTAAGCTTTGCAGCACTGCAGGTTTCACAAGCATTTGCACCTCAAAAGACCTTACCTTGACAAGCCCTGTGCCTGCTGGCTGGTGAAGGTCAGAGACCTAAAGAAACTCCCACCACTTTCACTCACATGCCCGGACTGAGCTCCACCCCTCGCATCAGAATGAGCCAGTCCCGTTTTTTGTCAACCTCTGGTATATAAAAAGGTTTAAGAGACATTTGCCATTTGTCAGCTTTAATTCCTATCACTGGGATTTTGCAAAGCATGAAATAGCAATGACAAGCTCCACCCGAACAGGTGAATTTAAATCAGGAACTAGACTTTCAGTGACGAAGTTTAAAGCACATCAGTAAGATAATCTTCTCATTCATTTTCCTCCAGTGTATTCAGACCGGCAGTAAAGACGGAAGTGGTGCTACAATTATTCACCCAGATAAAACTCTGCTATGATATACAGCACCTATAAAATCAACCTTATAATTCCCAATCAACTTATAATCAAATCTATAATCTAATTATAAAGCAAAACAAAAACTGAATTTTTAGCGTTTATCAAAATGGCATTTACTGAAAAGCCGTGATCAGCCGTGATCAGTTATATCAGCCGTATAACATGGAAGAGCTTCCACAAACCGCTACTTTTTTTCTTTTTTTTTTTTTTTTGAGACGGAGTCTCGCTCTGTCCACCAGGCTGGAGTGCAGTGGCGCTATCTTGGCTCACTGCAAGCTCCGCCTCCCGGGTTCCCGCCATTCTCCTGCCTCAGCCTCCTGAGTAGCTGGGACTACAGGCGCCCGCCACCTCGCCCGGCTTTTTTTATATATATATTTTTAGTAGAGATGGGGTTTCACCGTGGTCTCGATCTCCTGACCTTGTGATCCGCCTGCCTCAGCCTCCCAAAGTGCTGGGATTACAGGCGTGAGCCACCGCGCCCAGCCAAACCGCTACTTTCAATGGCCACAAAACTTCTGCAGAGCAAGGTTTCTGTCACTTCCCACTGGCAGGAAAGGGGCCATGAAAGCTGCATGGGACCTGGAACCACTCACTCAGGACAGCTGTGTGGGAGCACGCACGGGGTTGGGGAGAGCACGCATGGGGAGGGGGCGCGGGCAGGGGGCACGGGGGGGCGCAGGGAAGGCAATCCCGCTCACGTCCCTCAAGGGTGTGACCCACAAGCTGCTCTCTCTTACAACTCATATCCTAAGATCTGTTAAAGAGTCCAGAGAATTTCAAGGGTATTTAAATAAATGGAAATAGCAAGAATGCATATAAAATAAAGACTAAAGTGCAAAAATGACCAAAATATCCCTGGTATGTGGTCATTGTTCTCTGAAGAAAACATCATTAGACCAAAGGGAGATGCCCTAGACAACAGAAAACAGCTCAGTACAGAGAGCTCTCTACAGGGCCAGGGACACCTGAGAGACACGGGAGGACACCTGGGGACGCCTGAGAGACATCTGGGGACACCTGAGAGACATCTGGGGAGAACTGAGAGACACGTGAGGACACTTGGGGATGCCTGAGAGACACGTGAGGACACCTGGGGACGCCTGAGAGGCACCTGGGGACACCTGAGAGACATCTGGGGACACCTGAGAGACACAAGAGGACACCTGGGGATGCCTGAGAAACACGTGAGGATACCTGGGGATGTGCCTGAGAGACATGTGACGACACCTGGGGACACCTGAGAGACACGTGAGGATACCTGGGGATGCCTGAGACACGTGACGACACCTGGGGACACCTGAGAGACACATGAGGATACCTGGGGACGCCTGAGAGACACGGGAGGACACCTGGGGACACCTGAGAGACATGTGACGACACCTGGGGACACCTGAGAGACACGTGAGGATACCTGGGGATGCCTGAGACACGTGACGACACCTGGGGACACCTGAGAGACACAGGAGGACACCTGGGAATGCCTGAGAGACACCTGGGGACAGGTGAACGGACAGGTTCTCATCCCACCCAGAGGCGTTCGATCCTTGTAAGAGGACAGGGCCACAGCATAGGCAGCACGGGGTGAGGGGGTGGAGTGGACCAGGAGGCTGGGGTGCGAGAGGTGCTGCATCATAAAGCCCAGGGCTGGCAGGAACAGGGCTGGGACAGCTGCCCAGGCGGGGCCAGAGCATCATCTCAGGACCAGGAAGGAGCCCTCAGACACCATAAACAGGTCCCCAAGGAAGGACTGGAAGCCCGGCCTAGCCTTGGGGTGGCTGTGTCCCTCACCACCAGCTCCAGTCACAGCCGAACCTGCCCACCCAGTGCCTGGGGCCCCACTTCGGTGAGGTCAGGATTCTGTGCAGGCTCCTCGTCTCCAACAGCCTGCCACCGGCAAGAACACAGAGGGCGGACAGAGACAGGAAACAGCATTGTGAGAAGCGGCATCAGTTGGCCAGCAGCAGCCTGGGGAGGGGGATGCGCCATTTCCCAACGCCCATGCGCCCTCTCCTGTGCACAGCCGAGGGAGCAGCATCTGCCCTGTCATTGCCCCGAGGCCAAGGCACGGCCACGGCCAGGGCCCTGCCCCTACCTGGCTTCCCAGCCTGGTGTCGCCAGGAGGGCCACGGCCAACACTCGGCCACATCACGTAAGAAGCCCTTGTTAGATGAAGAGCTTTGAGCTCTGACACTAAGAGGAAGGTGCCTCTGACCGGGGCCACGGCCCCGCCCATCACCCTCCAGCTACTGGAAGGATGGCGCGGGCTGGGGCACGTCTCCCACAACAACACGCAGGCAGCTGCAGAGGGCCGTGGGCTCCCTGACGAGGGGAAGGCCCTATGCTGCAACCAGAGTCCAAACCCAGGCATGCCTGGGAACACCCCCAACCACACGGCTCACCCAACCCCGACCCGCACCAAGATCCCGACTGTCCACTCCTGCGGGAGCCTTACCACTTGCTGGGCAATGTTGACATTGGACTGTCCAAAGGTTTTTGGCAAGAGCTGCTTCCCGAGCGGGTTGACAGCGGAGGGGTGAACGGCCACGAGGGACACCACGCCTGCAACACAAGGACACCAGGTCAAGGGCGAGACTCCTTTTCCAAGTGAAGGCTAAAAGTGACCGTTCCAGCAAGACGGTGCTTCCAATTAGAGATGCTTAGCTTTCCCCACTTGTACTGTCTCAAATCCATGGCTCAAGTGCAAACACCTCCATGAAGCTTAATTCCCAATGTAAAACCGTAAGGGGAGGGCCGCAGGGCCGTGCTGACGCAACCCAGGTGACCCAGGCTGATCACCCACTGCTCTGGCCCCTCGGCGAGGTCTGCAGAATGTGCTGATGGGACCACGGCCGGGAAAAGTCTGTGATTCTGTGACAATTATGGAACAGAATTTTAAAACTAGAATTTTTATCCCAACATTTCTCTATGAGGCTGCAAACCTAGCATGGAAATCTGATAATCCACTTTTCCTTAGGAAGGAGAGCCACATTTGTTCCTAGGAAGGAGCGTGCCTTCCGCGGAGGCTGCGCCTCTAAACACGCAGGAGCCCTCAGAACACTGGTGAAGCAAGTGGGGACCCCTCTGCAGGAGACGTGAGGCCTCTCTCCTCTAACAGCGGAATGCAAAAGGTCCTAGGGACATAGCAGTGGACAAAGTCCTGGAACATTTACACAAAAATAGTAAAATGAAGCTAGTAATGATAAAGTTCAAAAACTGGCATCAGCAGGCAGAAAGAACAGAGGAACCCATAAACTAGGTGGTAGCGAGCACCCTGGGAAACAAGGTGGGAGGCCTGATGGCCAGCACAGCCCAGGAGGGGCGTTAGGCGGCCACACGGAGGGCAGCAAGGGGCTCGCAGTGCCCCGCCCCATGGCTGGGGGAGCTGAGCAGATGGCCCCCCATTTGAAAACGCACGATACCCTCAGGTGAAGACAAGACAGACTTTCGGGTCATGACAATATCAGGAAAGGAGAACTCCGCAATCTCGCCACACCTCAGGCCTCCCCAGACAGCCGCCCGTCCGACCTCGGGCCTCCCCCAACAGCCGGCCATCCGAGGAGCTGCAGGACCCTGGACTTCCCCACAGGCATCTCCCTTCATTCCCACCAGTCAGCACCAAATGACTCACAAATCATCGGAGTGAGACTTTCGAATACGTTGTCTTTGCGATTGGTTTCATTTTGGGGCCCTTTACAACCCTTTACAAGCCCTTTACATGCGTTCTAAAAACATCTACTGCTTTTTATGCATTTCTTTAAAATACACTAAAGAATGAATTTTGCTGCTACATAAGAACACTTACTAATTTCTCTTAATAACCTAAGTTGGCCGAGACAGATCCTTAGGAAGTGATTAAAAAGACATCTGCCTTTGATCCAACTGGGTTAAATGTATTTTTACCACCCAATATCAACACATATCTAAAATTCTTTTCTGGAACTAAAATAAGATGATCTGCTGTGGGGTAATTTTCTTCCAAAAATAAAGATGCGTATCCTAAGAAAAGCAAATATTTACTTTTTAACTGTTTTATATATGTGAAAGGTATTTTTATTTTAGAATATTCAATTGAAAAGTCAAGATTGTACATATTCAAAATGTACAAGTGATAATTTGATGCACATATACACTGTGTAATACTTACCAGAGAAAGGCATTTTAAAAGCAAACATAATATTCTACTATGCAGGGAATGATTTAAAATACACAAACACTTTTCAGATTCACATACAGATGAGTAAATAGTAAGCTTTCCAGAATATTTAGCTGATTCATTACAAAGATAACATCTCTTAAAATTTGCAAACGAGTCTCTGATTTCAAAAAATGTGGAGAAAGCAACAGACCTGTGAGTTCACAAAAGCCAGCGGCACCGTCACTCCCCATCAGCAGCCAGGCGGCTCTTCCCGCCCTGCATGGCCAGGCCACAGCATCACAGCGCCCGGCCACAGCGCCGCCCACCAGCACCACAGGTACTGTGCACTCAGGCATCTCAGTCTGGGGCTCCCCTTTCCTGCCCCAGCAGGGAGTGTGGGTAGGACTCGGGGATTCGGGTGGTGTTGGGGCTGTGGGACAGCAGTGCAGTTGAGACCCTCGGGGCATCCGGCCTGCCCTCCATCTGCTCCGCCCACAGGCCGGCTGGCTGGCCTGCCTACGCCATCTGTCCTTCCAACCAGGTCTCTCCCTCTGGGCCAGAAGCCAGCACCATGAGGCTGGGGGGTGTTGCTGAGGGTTTTCACAGCTAGGAAGGGGGAGAAACACACAGAGGGAAGAGGGTCCCTCCTCTGGCACCCAGCGCAGGATGAGTGCATGCAGGCAGGCGTCCAGGGCCCCCGAGCTTCCCCACTCACTCCTGCTGTCCACCTGGAGTCTGAGCCCCACACCAGTTGCAGGAAAAGGGTTTCGGAGCCCGAGGGCTTGCCAAGCACAGAGGGCCCCTCCCAGCCTAGACACAAACCAACAGAGGACCTCTGAGCAGCACGTCAACCAGCAGCACCCCTGGGTCACCAGCTGAGTCTCTACAGGACAGAGGGCAGGGTACGTGCATCAGTAACAGGGAGAAGAAAGAAATCCTGAGGCTGAGGGTGAGTACCCCCTGCCCCACACCAGAGCAGCATTTCAGAAGGGCCTTGAGACAGGGGCTGAGTTCGCACGCCCACCCAGCCAGTGAGCAGCAAGGCCTCTCTCTGAATACATCTCAGACCACACCCAGAAGTACAGGCTGGAAAGGGCAGTGACTTCTGGGGTCCAGAGCTGGGTGGGTGGCCTTTTTTTTTTTTTGAGATGGAGTCTCGCTCTGCTGCCCAGGCTGGAGTGCAGTGACATTATCTCGGCTCACTGCAACCTATGCCTCCCAGGTTCCAGCGATTCTCCTGCCTCAGCCTCCTGAGTAGCTGGGGCTACAGGCACCCGCCACCACGTCCGGCTAATTTTTCTATTTTTAGTAGAGACGGGGTTTCACCATGTTGGCCAGGCTGGTCTTGAACGCGTGACTTCAGGTGATCCACCCACCTCGGCCTCCCAAAGTGCTGGGATTACAGGTGTGCGCCAATGTGCCTGGCCGGACTTCTTGTTTCTATTCATTGAGAAACTTTTCACATACAAACAATAACACGACAATTTTATTCCAGTACACTTAAAATACACTGTTATCATACTTGCTTCAAGTTTCGTAGAGACATAAGGAGCAGAAATAAAATGACAGTCCCCAGGATCCTCAGCCTCCCCACGAGACTGCCCTGTGTGCAGCTCCCAGGGCCTGCAGGGACGTACTCACTTCATTTTTCATACTTTCCCAGGATGTGCTGAACTGAACCTAAAGCTATAATAATTGTTTTTTGTGTGCCTCTGAAACACAGACAAATATTATATGGCTCACATTCTGCAATTCTGCCAACATTGTGTTTCAGACACCCATACATAGAGAGATCAGGCTGATTTCCTCAAACGCTGTTATGCTATTCCATTACAATAAAGTGGTCATATGAACACAGATGTCATATGAAAATGCTGTTTGTTATTACTGAACCGCATGCTGTGTGTTTTTCTCAGCACACCTGCCGCCAGCGAAGCCTTGGTCCAAGCGGCCGCTATCCCAGAGTCCGCCTGGCTCCCCAACCGGTTGTTCCAGTCCAAACGCACCAGTGGCAGCCAGGCTGTTGCTCCCCGCCACTTTTTTGTCCACCTCAGGGTAGAATGTTATTTCAATTAGTAGTTGTTGTTTTTGAGACAGGGTCTCACACTGTCACCCAGGTGGGAGTGCAGTGGTACAATCTCAGCTCACTGCAACCTCCACCTCTCGGTTCAAGGGATCCTCCCACCTCAACCTCTCAAGTAGCTGGTACTACAGGCTCGCACCACCACACCCAGCTAATTTTCGTTTTTTTTTGTAAAGACAGGGTTTCGCTGCATCACACAGACTGGTCTTGAACTCCTGAGTTCAAGTCATCCACCCGCTTTGGCCTCTCAAAGTGCTGGGACTACAGGTGTGAGCCACCCTGCCCAGCCAATCATTTAGTTTTAATCTGGCAATATAAGTAGAGTGTTCCACACATTTTCTTGGTAAGGCTGCCCCACACAATCTATGCATGGGAGGGAGGAGCACTAACATTTCAGGGACAAGCTGAGTCACATGAAGACATGGCCCACAAGCCGACTCTACAGAAATAATATTGTTTCAACTGTAAAAGGCACTACGTAACCTTTTTCAAATGAACTAATTAAAAACATTTTATATACAGCATTTTAAATGGAGAATTCCTTTCTTGGGAAGAAAATTAGTTAAGAATATATACGGTCTGAGTTGCTATAATCCATTAACAGAAAAAGGAGTCTAAATACAGTATTCACATTTTTATCATTACTTATCCTATTCTATTAATATCTATAGGGCTTCAGATAAATTATGAGACCATAAAGTTTTGTATTTTCTGAAAAACAATTTTAACATCTTTACATTGTCAGAGCCAGACGTCTGCGAGTTATTGTTTTGCCCACCAAGCTGGAGACGTTTTGTCTGCTCATCTGGCCAAGCACAGCCCCTCTGCAGGGGAGCGGCTCTGCAGGTGAGTGCCTCCGTGGCTGGCTCACAAGCAGCATTTGTGCACATTGGCCACAACAGAACATTCTTCTCTGTTGTCAGCACTGAGGAGGAAGCTCCTGCCTAAGTGACCACAGCCAGGCACCTGCCCCATGGAGACACTGCTCTCCCCACACTCCATTCAGACTCAGGAGACCTGAGCTCCTAGAACGCAGGTTGAGGCAGCTCCCACACAAAACCTATCCTCTGGCAGTTATCAGAGACCTCAGCTGCACAAACCACACATCTACTGCACCTGACGTGGCTGGGCCCCCCAGCAGGACCTGCTCCTGAGAACACGCGGTTACTACTCCAAGTTCACAGCATGGCTGAAGTCGCTCCCACAAACCTCTCTGTACAAACACACAGAGCTCCAGGAGGCTACCCTGCATCCACAGTCATCATCTCACACCTGGGAACAAGGGTTACAGCCACAGAAATGTCATTACTGGGCTAAAAACAGAGGCTGGGTTTTTAATATCCTTCGGGGTAAAAACAGAGAAATACGAAGAGAGAAAAAGCTGATGGCCTCTCCTGACAGTTTTGTAGGAGGCTGGCAGTTTGAAGAGGCCAACCAAAAGTTATACCCTCCCTTCCTATAACCCCCTTCCCTAACAGTTGTACAAAGAGCAGTGCGTTGGGTGGGGCGGGGGGAGGGCACAGTTCACAAGCGACAGTCACCACGAGTAAGGAATTACGTAAGCAACACTAAGCTTCTGACCACACATCACTGCTAAATTTCCTCCTCCACTTAGAACCCTAAAGCCGACAGACATGAGACTGAAGCAGGAGGAAAGTAAAGACACAACAAAGGGAGATGATCTTTCGGAAGCAGTCATTCTGGGCTAAGAGCACATGTATAATCAAATGCCCACATGTGCTGGGCATTCCCATATGAGCAGCAACCGAGGGACCCAGGCCCGGCGCCGCAGACAGGGTGAGCCTGCACCGCACACAGCCATGACCTGTGTCTGAGTGCTCTCCACATACTCACTATGTTAAAAATCATGAGCACACTATGAGAAAAAGGCAGCAAATAACAAAAGGTAGCAAAACGCATCACAGTCGCCGAAGCCACGAATAGAAGGGCCCCAGTGACTAAAGACAGGAGCCACCAAAAGGCATGGGGAGGACGCAGACACTCCACGCACCAGCTGCCAAAGTACACGCTCAAATGTACACTTACACTTACACATTTACTCTTTTTTTTTTTTTTTTTTTTGAGACAGAGTCTCACTCTGTCACCCAGGCTAGAGGGCAGTGGAGCAATCTCGGTTCACTGCAACCTCCGCCTTCCGGGTTCAAGTGATTCTCCTGCCTTAGCCTCCTGAGTAGCTGGGATTACAGGCACGCAACCACAGCGCCCCAGTAATTTTTATATTTGTAGTGGAGAGGCAGTTTCACCATGTTGGCTAGACTGGTCTTGAACTCCTGACCTCAGGTGATCCACCTGCCTAGGTCTCCCAAAGTGCTGGGATAACAGGCGTGAGCCACTGTGCCCAGCCTACTCATTTGATACGGGGTCTGGCTCTGTCGCCCAGGCTGGAGTGCAGAGGCTCAATCACAACTCACTGCAGCCTCGACCTCCCAGGCTCAAGCGATCCTCCTGCCTCAGCCTCCCGAGTAGCTGCGACTATCTATAGGCATGCACCACCATGCTTGGCTACTTTTTTTTTTTTTATTTTTTGTAGAGATGGGGCCTCACGTTGTTGCCCAGGCTGGTCTTGAACTCCTGGCCTCAAGCAATCCTCCCACTGCAGCTCCCCCATATCTCACTGCAGCACTGAGATTTCTGGTGTGAGCACCTGCACCTGGCCTACACACGTATCTGCGCTCTCAGGAACAGTGTGGGCGGATTCTCGGTGAGCCTGGATCACCCCTCGGTACAGGGGTGCACAGGCAGCCCTGAGGTACAGACAGACAAGCACACTTCCAGGCCAGCTGTGGCCTCCCGGCTGGCCTCCCTGAGGACGAGGTGCAGGTCGGACAGGATTGCACACATCGGAGAGGAGGATGCAGGCAGCCCTGGGGCCAGGTCACCCTGGGACGGGGGCAGGGTGGACCAGGCAAAGCCAGAGGGAAAGCTCCTATCAGTACTGCGGGGCCACAGGCATGATATGAGGAAGAGCCCACCTGTGACACACAAAGCCTAAAAACACACCACCAAATGCTGGTGAGGACGTGGAACTGCCAGACACACAGTGTGTGTGCAAATGTTCACACCAGCATTTTGCTCTCAGGAAACAATCAGAGGCAAACCAAACAGCCACGACTAAAATGGCCCACGTAAAATGTATCGTCAAAACCTCCACGTTGGGACTCTCATCCTTGGGGAGCCTGTGGATACAAAATGTCTCGAGTTTGGTGCATTTCTCAGAAAAGCAGTTTTCTGAGCCTCGAAGGGTGTGATGGTGTTTTAACGTGTCAGCCTGACGGTGCTCTATCCCGTTATTCAGCCAAAGGCCAGCCGAGAACTTGCCGCTAAACTCCTTGAAAAGGAGCCATTAAGCAAAGGAGATTGTGCTCGATGCAGGTGGGCCTTGTCTAACCCAATGAAGGCTTTTTAGAGCAAAACCTACATTTTTCCAGAAAAAGAATTCATCACCAATCGCCCTGCAGGTTCCGCCCTGGTGGCCCCACTATGGCTAGGCTGGGTCCTGTAGTGAGTCCCCACCTGGGTTCCCCGTCCCCCTGGCTGTTGCTCTAGAGAACACTGACAATCACAGTGAGGACCTGGACACAGGCCCCCCACAGCAGCATCAGGAAGAGACACAGTGGCCCCAAGCAGTTGTGGAGTGGAGAGGAGCTGGGAGGACTAGGGCCAGGGACCCACGAGGAGCCTCGGCTGGGCTCATCCCCTCTACCTTCCCCTGATCCACTCTCACCAGGACAGCTCCTGTCCTGCCTCAAGATCTGACTCAAGCAAGGCCTCCACAGCCCTCGAAGTGCTACCGACCATACCCTGGGCTCGCAGGGCACAGACGGAGGAAGGCGGAGCCTTGCTCACTTGCACCACCAAGGGCAACTCAAAAAGCACCCGCAACGGCTCCATCTAAGGGCGCTGAGGGCCCTGCCTAGACCGCCCCACCTCCCAAACTAGAGGCAAGGTGGGCCCACTAGTGAAGACGGGTGTCTGTTGGGGAGGCAAGGACTATACGCTTACACACACACACAACTCACACACATGCACAATCAGAACTCACACTCAACTCATGCACATACACGCACACTCACACAACTCATACTCAACTCGCACATAAACACACAACTCATTCAACTCACGCACACAACTCACATACACACATGCACACGCACAGAACACAACACACAACACTCCACACACACCTCACTCAACTCACACCCAACTCACACGTGCACATGCACACAACTCACAGGCAACTCACACACACAACACACATCTCGACTCACAAATGCACGAACACAACTGACACAACCCACGTGAACTCATGCACACAACACAAGCACTCCACACACACACTCTTCACAATTCACATAACTCACTTGCACACACACAAGCACACAACTCACACGCATGCACCCACAAACTCACAGGTACACTCACGTACTCACACAACTCATGCACACAACACACATGCACACTCAACACATACTCAACTCATGCACACTCAGACATGCAGTCACTCCTCATGCACAATGCACCAACAAGCACTCCTCACATACACACTCATTCACGCATACACACTGACATACACTCATGCACACACTCCTCACATGCACACTCAGTGACACACACATTCCTCACGCACACTCATGCACACATATTGACACAGACACATGCAAACACCAACAAACTGTTCTATTTGTTAAACAGAATTCTCTGGAACGAACACCGGAAGAGAACACTAGTGCTCACCTGCTTGGGCAGAAGAGGAAAGAAGGAAACCTCTCCGCACCTTTTCATACTTCAAAATTTTAAAACATGAACACGTCACTGACTCAAAACCAAATTTAAAATAACCACGTGTGGCCAGGTGCAGTGGCTCACGCCTGTAATCCTAGCACTTTGGGAGGCCGAGGCGGGCGGATCATGAGGTCAGGAGTTCGAGACCAGCCTGACCAATATGGTGAAACCCCATCTCTACTAAAAATACAAAATTAGCTGGATATGGTGGTGGGCACCTGTAATCCCAGCTACTCAGGAGGTTGAGGCAGGAGAATCACTGAATCCGGGAGGCGGAGGTTGCAGTGAGCCGAGATCGCGCCACTGCACTCCAGCCCGGGCGACAGAGTGAGACTCCATCTCAAAAACAACAACAACAACAACAACAACAACTCCACGTGTGTGGTGGAGTCAACACCAGGTGAGGGCAGGGGAGGCCCAAGAGCTGCTGCCGGCGATCCGGGGAAAGAACTGACCATCCCAAGGCTCACCTCGGAGGGATCAGGGGGCCGGGGCACGCGGGGTGAGCAGGCAGGAAACGCATGGCCCTGCTGGGCCGTGTCAAAACCAGAACATTTTCAGCTATGCTACGAATGCCAGAATATGTTCCCTCCTGATCCCTGCAATTCAACTCTTCAGCTCCATTAAACTTGTTACAGATTTAAGCACAGATTTGTGAGTAAGAATGGAAAAGGAGACGGCCCACATGTGGTAAGAAAGCCTACTGCATGTAACCTAACGAGGAATCCAAATTCAACACCATAGTAACAGACTTCATCATTTCCAATGGTGAAAATGGTGAACCTTTTCATTGTTATTTCTGCTTTATCACCTGAACAGAAAATGTCATGCCTGTAACTTGTGCACTTTTTTTTTTTGAGACGGAGTCTCGCTCTGTTGCCCGGGCTGGAGTGCAGTGGCCAAATCTCAGCTCACTGCAAGCTCCGCCTCCCGGGTTTATGCCATTCTCCTGCCTCAGCCTCCTATGTGCACTTTTAAGTGTTCAATTAGTTACACTAAAACTATACTTCTCTCAAGCAATCTGTGAATCCTCAAATGATCAAGACAAAAAGCTCATAAATAATCCTAAAAGGGCTGCGTAGATTTGCTCCCTACTCCTAGAAAAGCAGCAGGGAAGGACCTGCGTCAGCAGAAGAGCAGGGCCAGTCCCACCTCCTTCCTCTGGCAGGGCCCACGGGCAGCAGGAGGCTGGGGAGGCTGCAGGCTGGCTCAGGTCACAAGGCCAAGTTCTTTCAAGGAAGAGACCAGAGTAGGACCTACGGACGGGCCCCAAGGAGACATCTGGACCTGGCTCCGCAGCACGTAGGGGTTGGAGGCAGATGGCACCATGGGCGCCCACACCAGCATTGGACAGAAAGGGACAGGCAGCAGGGCCAAGCCTCAGCAGAGAGCTGGTGGCCTGGTCACCCACGCCCCAGAGCCACGGCAAGCACTGAGAGGTCACTTACAAGGGTCTCAATGTTAAGAGTTAAAAAAGCTCATTTTATATATGGGAATAATTAGAAAAATCAGAAGGTTCCTTCTAGGAATCTAAAACGGAAACACATCCAGGCCTCTAGGCTCCTCCCTGGGCTGACGCAACCAGGTGCATGTTGCGACCAGAGCACTCAGTGGACCCACTAGGCTCTGCAGGCAGAAACGTCTCAGGACAAAGCAAGCTCTTCCACAAGCTTGTCTCCCAGCAATATCACAACCAACCACAGTAAACTGCCTGCACGCACTCCCAGCTCCACACAGCACAGCCTCTCACGAGGGGCCAAGCACCGCACATCAAAGCTTCTAAGTGGTGTGTCCTGACCCAGCACAGGTAAGGAGTTTACCTGGGAAGTAACCAGGTGAGCACACACACCTTCATGAATGTAAACCACAGCACCACTCCAAGGTGTGACATGGAAACTGCCAACCGTGGGACCCGGAAGAGGCGGCTTCAACCTCTCCAGCTGACTTCCTCCCCTGGATTCCTCAAGACAGGAAGAATGGTTTTTCCTCAAGAGCTAGTAAAATACACACGCGAAGCGTTACACGTGGCAAGTGCTCGCTTCGCAGGAGGTGTGCACCACGGTAGGCCCATCGTTCCTGAAACAGCACAGGTGAGTCCTGCTTCTGGAAGTGCCCACACCACTGCTGAGACGTCATTATCTTTGGGTGGCGGGAAAACAAATTATCTTTACTTCTTCTTTACATCTACCTTTTTCTAAACTTTTGCAAATAGTATACATACCTTAGAATTCAAAATCCGCAAAGCTGCTGGTGTGTGTGCAGGCTGTGTTCTAAATATTAGAAGGCCCCTACGCCCACCCTCCTGGGTTCCCGGAGCACAAAGGTGCCCGTGCAGGAGACGCCATCATTAGCAAGAGGCTTCCACGTCAACAGCTTCATAAACACGTGAAGCTTCGCGCATTCATCAACACAGTCCGGAGCAGGTGCCCTTACCTTTTCCGGGACTGAGGTTCTGGTCTATGAAGACCTTGAGTTCTCCGTTGGCTTCAATTAGACCGGCCTGCAGAAAGCAACAAAACCATAATAAATACAACAGCTAAAAGGGCTACGAAACAAGGGGTGTCTAAAGCCACCCTCAAGGGTTCTATCAAATAACGTTGTAAAAGGCAGAAGGACCACAGCTAAGCAACGCCAGGAACCCCAGGAGAACGCCAGGTCCGGAGAAGGAACGTCGCTGTCACCACGGCACCTGCAGGGCCAAAACAGCATCGTCCACCAGGAATTAGCCACGACTTATAGAATCCACACAGTCTTGAAAAATCACGATCGTAATGATGAGGAAAATGTTCACAATAGAATGTTAAACGAAAGGCGGCACAGATAAGAGTACAGCCACACAGCGGGGGCTGGGGCATGACGGCGCAGCCACACGGCGGGGGCAGGGGCGTGACGGCGCAGCCACACGGCGGGGGCACACGCATGACAGGACAACCACACAGCCGGAAACATATGCATGATGGTGTAGCCACACAGCCGGACACACACGCATGATGGTACAGCCATACAGCGGGGCACATGTGTGACAGTACAGAAGCACAGCAAGAACACACGCGTGATGGCACAACCACAGCAGGCGCACACACGTGACAGTATAGCCACAGCAGGGGCACACGCCTAATGGTACAGCTATACGGCAGTAACACACACCTAACGGTTCAGCCACACAGCAAGACACATTAAGGGGGACTCCTATCAGAATTGTCAACCTCATCCTGCTTCTCCAGAAAAGTCATGAAATCTTTCATTCTCTTACTTGTCCCAACAAAACGTCAGTCCCCAGGGGCTGGGCTCTGCGAAGGAAAGGCCATCCCAAGAGGAGGTCTTGGAGGGGTGGCCTCTGGGCGTGGCCGCCTGAGCATGAGCACACACACAGCAGCACGCTTGAGTACCCAGGGTCTGAGGAGGCCACGCACCTCAGGCAGTGGGGCTGGGGGGCGGCGATGGGGGTTGCTGTCTTCGCTAAGGGTAAAGACACCCGAAGGCACCCTTCTGTAGACAACACCACGGGAACAAGGAGACGCCATGACCCCATGGTGCCACCCACATAAGTCAGGGGACATGGGGAGGCAGCCCAGGTACAAGCCAGGGAGCCAAGACTAAAAGCCCAGCAAGATGACCCCTGCAAGACCACTGGGCAATTTCCTGAGCATCTTCACAACCCCTTTCCCTACAGAAGATGAGGAAAACCAGGGCTGCCCGTAAGCTTGAGGACGACGGCAAGTTCACATCCTAGGAGGCTAAAAAAAGATAGTAACGACAGACATTCAAACTGGGTCCAACCACACTTTCTGAGTCTGGCTGTGCAGCAGGCACCATCCCAGCCCTGGCTGTGGGACTTGCTGGGAGGTGGGTGGACGACCCAGTGACCACCTGCACACAGAGCCAGGTGAGGTGGGATGTGCAGGAGGGGCTGCATCACACTGGCCACACCAAGGGGCTGGGATCCAGGCTCCACCACGCCCAGGGGCCCAAAGACGGCTTGTGATGCAATCTCAAGGAAAAGAGCTGTGGGGCAAGAACCTGACCACACCCAGGAGGCGCCTCTGAGGCCACCAACCTGATGCAGCACCAGACAGGCCCCGCAGAGGGCTGCGCTGGCACAAACGCACGACACCAGACAGGCCCCGCAGAGGGCTACGCTGGCACAAACGCACGACACCAGACAGGCCCCGCAGAGGGCTACGCTGGCACAAACGCACGACACCAGACAGGCCCCGCAGAGGGCTACGCTGGCACAAACGCACGACACCAGACAGGCCCCGCAGAGGGCTACGCTGGCACAAACGCACGACACCAGGCAGGCCCCGCAGAGGGCTACGCTGGCACAAACGCACGACACCAGGCAGGCCCCGCAGAGGGCTACGCTGGCACAAACGCACGACACCAGACAGGCCTTGCAGAGGGCTACGCTGGCACAAACACACGACAGGAAAAGCGTGACCCGTGGTCAACAACGGTGCCTGAAAGCCGGCGTGCATGGCTTTGTGCTGGCACCCATTAGTGTGTTATACATATGAGATGCCAGACGTCCTGGTCACCATGAGGGCAATATCATCCAGGCCAGGTTGGTAAGGCCGAGATGTTAAGCCTGGGAGAGAAAGGGCAGGAGGGTACGGCCAGTAAGAAAAAGGCAAGTGGGTGCGGATAGGTGGCTAAGCCAGGTACACACGGCCAAGTGGCTATGGCGGGCCAGAATCCACAGGAGATGAAGGCCAAGACACTACAGCAAAGTAGGTAAGGTCAGGTGACTATGACCAAGGAGGTGAAAGCAAACTAGGTAAGACTGAGAAGTTAAACACAAGGTGGGTCAGCCAGAAGTGAACAGCCAGGTGCGTAAGGCCAGGAAGTTACAGCCAGGAGGTTAAGGCCTGGTGCGTGAGGCCAGGAGGCAAGGGCCTCGGTCAGGGCTGGTCAGGCTTGAGCCCAGCTCGAGCATCTGTGTGGGAGTGGAGCATGCTCCAGCCCCGGGTGCGTGGAGCTGGAGGAAGCCGTGCCAGGGGTCTGATGGAGCAAGTCCCAGTTGTGGAGGATGACCGCCCTCCCACCTACACAGCCAGGGCTGTGTCCAGTTTCCCTGCATGGCGTCTGCGCTCCCAGCCCTGGCCTGTGGCAACCGTGGTTCGGGCTCTGAAGCCGTTTTGTACCACTGCCCCTGTCTATCGCCCTCCCTCACCAGGATGAACAAATGAGCACCTGCTAAGAAGTGCAGGGCCAGGGACTGGTGCAGGGCACGCACTGCCCAGGGTGGCACAGCGCCTTTTTTCTGTTGGTGGGGACAGCCCGATGGGCAGAGACAGAGCAGGGACTGCTCCTCCCCATGCCTGCAGGGTGTGTGGAAGACCCCCAGGAGCAGCGGCTGCTGTGGCCTCCATGAAACGCCGGCAAGTCAGGCCTCAACAGAGGAGCCCCGCCTAGGGCCACCGTGCACTCAGACACAGGCCTGGCCCGGCCACCGCGACGCTCGTGTCTGTAAACGTTCTGCCGCTGCTCACATAAAACCCTCCTCAAGTGCACCAATACAGGCCCTGCAAGAACACCAACTGCCCTTGCCCAGGGGAGACCTCGGCAGCCGCAGGGGCTGGGGCACAGGTGGCCTGGATGTTTCTCACTCTACCCCACTGACTCGGTGGTCAGCCCCGGCTGGGACAGGAACTCAGCAATCCCTGAGTAGCCCACGCCCAGGAAACCCAGGTCCAGGAGACCACTGCCCCGTCACCGCCACCCACCGGCACAGCCCCTCCTTCCGGGCAGTGCTTCCTCCTCCCCAGCAGCTGCCCAGGGAGTTAACGGGCCAGGCTGTGGACCCAGGTGGCCCTTCCAGGAAGACTGAGATGGGGTGAAGGGGCCCGTCTTTCTCCACCAGCCTCAATGTTGTGACATACAGCTCTGGGGTAACTGCACGGACGCGGAGCACACAGTGACGGCAGCCAGTGAGGAGAGAACAAGGCCCACATGTGGGCCAGAGCCGCACTGCCGACACAAGCGTGGCATCATCTGTGGGTCCAACTGGGTCTGCCACAAGCATCGTTTTGCTCCAGGAAAAACCCTTTCATTCCCCTTCTTTATGCAACTCATGCTTCTGAAAGTAGAAATGGCAGATAGCACTTCAAAATCCACAGCCTCAGCCTGCTGGTTCCACCGGCCACGTGCCCAGGTGTCGCTAGATCCCTGGCAAGCGCCCGCAGCTCACAGCTGGCCCCTTTCCTCAGCTTTCTCCTGGAGAAGCTCTGGGCCCAGGAGGCAGGGGCCATGAATGACACCCTGTGCTGTCTCAGCAGCAGCGCTGACGCTGCCACCTGCACGCCTCTGTCAGGGGCCACCCTCCCTGCAGGGTGTTTGGCGGCGTCCTCAGCCTTCACCCCGGGTGGGACAATCAGAATCATCTCCGGACACTGCGAAGCCACCGGCAGCCAAGAACCACAGACTCAGAGGCATGACTTCTGGGGCCGCAGGGCCTCTAAAGCAGACCTCTCCAGGGCTGGTGGAGAACAAATGCACACCTGGCTACAGAGGCTACAGTCTCAACCTTAATTTCCAACTAGGAACACGAGGCTGTAAGACAGGAAACCTGACCTAAAAGGAAACCACACAGTGGTTCCTGTGGTGCCTGTAAGTGCCTATCTTGATGGGATGCGCTTACTCCACACTGAGTTTGACAAACACTGAAAATATTTCATAATACAATGTGTGTCAAAATCACACGGGAAATGCAAACTCTCCTTTCCATAAAGGAGATTAGAAAACAAAACCACCACCTAGACTGCCTCTGTTCACAGATCATCTGAAGAACTCACACAAATGTTCTACAAACCAGCACTGGAGGAGGGTGAACCGGGGAGACGTGAGTGGGAGCAGGCGGCTGACGGCAGGGCTGGGCCACACAGCCTCCAGGAAGGCTCTGTGGCATCTTCATGTGCGGCCCTCCTAATCCTGCTTGGGATGGTATTTTGAAGTGACTGGGCCATGAAGGCACAGCCTCCCAGATGGAATCTGTGCCCTGATAAAGGGGCTCCCTGGCCCTACCACCAGGTGAGGGCACGGCAAGAAGATGCTACTTACCAGCCAAGCAGTGGCTCTCACCAGACACCAAACCTACCAGGGCCTTGATAGTGGACTCTTAGGCTCCCGAGCTGTGAGCAGTCGATTCCTGTTGTTTACAAGCTGCCCAATTCATGGTGACGGTATTCTTGTGACAGCAGCCCAAGCAACCAGGACAGGCTCTCCTGCAAATACCCACCACCGTGCTGCCTTTCCAATGGGCCCTGCTGCAGACATCCACCACCACGCTGCCTTTCCAACGGGCTCCCCTGAGGACACTCACCACCACACCACCTTCCCAACAGGATCCCATGCAGACACTCACCACTGCACTGTCTCCTACCGGCTCCCCTGCAGACACCCACCACCGCACCACCTTCCCACAGGATCCCCCGCAGACACCCACCACCGCACCGCCTTCCCACAGGATCCCCCGCGGACACCCACCACCGCACCGCCTTCCCACAGGATCCCCCGCAGACACCCACCACCGCACCGCCTTCCCACAGGATCCCCCGCGGACACCCACCACTGCACTGCCTTCCCACAGGATCCCCTGCAGACACTCATCACCGCACCGCCTCCTACCAGCTCCCCTGTGGACACTCAACATTGCGCCACCTTCTCCCTGAACTGACTTCTGTGATCCGACCCCCGGGAGGATGGAAATAAGGGGCAACTTCTGAAGCTAGGTCACTCCCTGCCCTCTTGCAAAAGCTGGTGCCATGGTGTGAGGATATTCAAGAGGCCCTGAGGTGGTCCTGGTGCTGAGGGCTCCTCCTGCACTGCTGCCACAGGTAAGACATCTAGGAAGCAGACTCCCAGACCTTGGTCTTGAGGCCTGCAGAGCTGGGTAACGTCTCAACTGCAACTGCGTGAGACTCCAGGACAGAAGCACCCAACCGAGCCACTCCCAAACTCCGGGCCCACAGCTATTGTGTGGGAGTAAGAGAGCGTATTATTGTTTTAAGCCACTACATTCGTCTGTTTCACAGCAATCGATAACTAATACAGCAGTTAAGAGTTTTCTCCAGAACATTAAAAAAATGTGATTATTTTCATCAACCAGGTTGTCACTGAATTTATTTTCGAAGTGATCTTGAACCCCGCGCAAACTTAGTTCCACATGGAAAGCTCACTGGCACTGTCGTCCGAAGAACGGGATCCCACGTGGCACGCCCTCAGCATCAGCCTTTCAAAGCTGCGCTCACTCTCGGACACCCCCTTCCTGGAAGGTGACCCCCAAGGACAGGGAAGTTCGTTATGACGACCCCCTTGGCTGACAACAGGAAGAGTCGCAAGAACTAAGTGCAGCATCGTCCCTGAAAAAGACAGTGACGATGCCATGATTTAATTCCCATTTGCCATCAAACACAACGCCCTGCTGAGGCTCCACGCAGCCACGAGGAAGCTCAGCCAGCCACATCCCGACAAAAACCTACCAAGAGCTTGAGGTTCATGACTCGCTGCTGCCCACCTGCAGACCACAACCTCCCCACGTGGGCTCCACCTCGCTCCCGGGAAGGGGCCCGCGCAGGGCAGGTAAACATGCAGACCCTCAGCCTCCGCTCCTGCCCGAGACAACAGCACCAGACCCCCAGCGTAGCATGTGGATGTTGAGAACCCTGTATGTGGGGTGATCACCCATCCTGGTTGGCCCGGAACTAAGACAGGCTCCTAGGACACAGAACCACCAGGGTCCCGCCAGGCAGGGAGGCCCCGGGCTGGCTATAAACGCTGGCTGCTAAACGGGACTTGTTAACAGGAACACCGGCTGGGGTCCGTCCGCTCAGTGTTCGTGTCAACAGGATGCACAAGGGGTGCACGCTGGCCTGCTGGTCAACGGCACAGTGGCCTTAGCATCCAAGTCCCCACTCTCCAGACCAGGGGCCAGCTGTGGCCTTGCTAGCTCCCATGTCACAGCCAGCACCTGAATAGGCAACCCCACGTGAGCCACGCAGGATCCAAGGCCACAGCCTCTCCTGTCCTGTGTCCTGTCTTTAGGAGTGTGGGTGTGAGTCTGGGTCTCCGCTGACACTTTAGAACTAAGACAGACACAAATACAGCCTCTGTGATTGTTTATTATGAAGTCATTCCTATGGGTTGACATTTAGCAGATACTACAAAACCACAACGAGCAGCTTGAGTATGTAAGGAGCTGCGGGAAAGACCCTCATGTAGGTCCTCCTGACATTTCTTGTGGGCTGTGACCCACAGGAGCTCAGTAACAAGGACCAAAACACAAACGGTTTCATTTGCCTTTTTTTTTTTGGAGACAGGCTCTTACTCTGTCACCCATGCAGGGGTGCAGTGGTAAGATCTCAGCTCACTGCAGGCTTGACCTTCTGGGCTCAAGCCATCCTCCCACGTCAGCCTCCGAAGCAGCTAGGACAGGCATGCACCCCATGCCGGGCTAATGTTTCTTTAACTTTTAGTAGAGATGAGGTCTCATTATGTTGCCCAGGCTGGTCTCGAACCCCTGGGCTCAAGCACGCGTAAGCTACCACGCCTGGCCCAGCTTCCTGTGTCTAATATACTGCTGAAATTGCTATCAATTTTAAGACATGTGCACTGGACTTATTTTCCTGTTAAATCTTTATACTCAAGATGCAGCCCTACCTCCCAGTAAGGACACCTCAAGGTGCTAAACACATTCACATATAAGCCAACAGCAAAGGTGCCCCTTGGCTAAAACTAACCTTAATTTCTATTAGAAAAACTATGTTCAACTATATTTGTGTTTGTAGTTAATGGAGATAACAGTTGATTATTCTCGTCTTACATTAGATAAAACCGTACCATGAGTAGCAGCAATAACAGCAAAACACACGTTCCCAAAACACGCCATGCTGCTAGAAAAAGCTGAACCAACTGAAAATGAGAACTATTAAAGATGACATCGTTTAATAAACCTCAGCAGTGCCCACTTCGTGACAGGGTCTACGAATGGGACTAACTTCCGTGCCAGGCCTAAAAGGGGGCCTATCACTGCCGTCATCTTTAAAACACACAGGTGACCACGGTTCTCACAACCTGGAGCTGCACTCGCCTGGCCCTGATGGGGGCGCTGCCCAGGCCCTCATCGCCTCCTTCCCTGCTGGCCAGCACCCGCCAGGGTGTGTCCAGGGGGCTAATCCCCTGGGGATACACAAGCCCTAGAGACCCAGGAGGGTGCAAGGGCGTGAAGACGACTCTCCCCTACACTCGACACACAAGCCCTAGAGACCCAGGAGGGTGAGAGGGCGTGAAGAGGACTCTCCCCTACACAGCCAGTGAGGGGTCAGCCAGTGGCACACAGCAGCCAGCTGGGGCACATGCCGGACCCCACACTGTCTCACCCCTCTCTGCCCTGCTCTTCTCTGTACTTTCTAATCTACTGAACAATTTACCATTTCCATTGCTAACGGCTCCCCACTGAAGTGTAAACCAGGCTTATCTGAGCCGTGGCCTGCAGGCTGCACGTGGCCCAAGACACCTTTGAATGCAGCCCAACACAAATTTGCAAATTTTATGAGTTTTTTTTTCAGCTTAGCTATTGTTAGTGTTACTCTATTTTATGTGGCCCAAGACAATTCTTCTTGCAATGTGGTCCAGGGAAAACAAAAGATTTGACGACCCTGGCATCAACTCTGTGAAAGCAGGAATTTTGCCTGGTAAGAAAACCGCTCAGCAGGGGCCCTGCAGTCCCGACATCACAGGTTCACAAGCCAGGCCCAGGGGAGGGCTGGAGACAGGGACACCAGGGCCACACACTTCTCAGAGGGGACCCAGCAAATGATTCAGGCTTGAGGGTCATCCAGTCTCTGTCACAGCCACTCAGCTCTGCCTTCACAACAGCCAAAAAAGTGTGAAGGAACAATCTTAATTTCAAAAGTAAGCAGAGGCAAGAAGAAAGTGACCCAGCTGCACTGAGGGATCCCCCTGAGGACTGGAGTGGCCCATGCCAGACCCCAGGGCAGAAAACACTTCACTGCACTTTAAACTGTATAATGAATGAAGAGACCTGGGGAAGACGCCACTCTATATAACAGCAGCCAGGATGGGCCGCCTGCTACCAGGGCCCTCCTGGTCCCAGCATGGGACTCCTGCAGAGAACTCTCTCTGCTCCTCCTCTGACTTGCGCGGAGAACTCCGCCTGCTTCCCCCTTGACTCTTGTGGGTAACTCCGTCCGCTCCTCCCTCAACTCCTGCGGGTAACTCCGTCTGCTCCTCCCTTAACTCCTGCAGAGAACTCTCTCTGCTCCTCCCTTTTGGCTGTTGGGTTGCCCATCACAAACAGCTGGCACTTCTGCCCACCTGGCCACAAGCCCTTCCTCTGGGGCTGGGGCTAGGACCCAGCCAGCTCCCAGGAGCCCTCCTGGGCCCTGGAGAGCACACCTGGGAACAAACACAACCCCAGAGCTCAGGGACAACCTCTGGCAGCCCCAGCCACTCCTTCCAGTACCCTGGCCCCGCAGGGGGCCCCACGTGGGCAGCCCTGACCTACTCCCACCAAGCACCAGAGCCTGGTGAGGGTGAGGGTGGCCTCAAGAGACTGACTCTGACCTTGCTGGCTCACCCTGAGGAAGCCACCAGCGAGCTGCCCTACACTGGGGTCCACACGGCAAAGCACAAGAACACACCCCCAGCAGCAGCCCACAAGGAGCGGGATCCAACCAGCAGCCGGGCGAGTTAATCTGAAAGTGGTCCTGCCGGGACCAACTCAGGGCACACAGGCCAGGGCCACCTGGGACAGGCTGGACAGGGGACCTGGGCTCCTAACAGGCACTGGGAGGCAACAGACGCTGCTGGTTCAAGATGCTAAATCCAGACAGGACACGCTGGGTGACCGCCAGGCCCAGCCTTTCTCAGCTACAGAGGCCAACACCTCCCCACCTCGGGGAAGAGGACACGGTGCCACTGCAGAGCAGGGACGCGGCAGAAAAGAACCTCGCGTCTGAAGAAGATCCGGGACAGCGCGAAGGCTCATCTCACGAACACGCTCCGAATGAAAGCATCAAGTGGGAAGAGCAGGACAGGAGCTGCCGTGTCTGGAAATGGCAGGACAGGAGCCTCAGATCAAGCCTGCTGCGGAAACAATTACAGAAGAAATGTGTTTACATAAAAATCCTAGAAGAAAACCTAGGCGATACCATTCAGGACACAGGCATGGGCAAGGACTTCATGTCTAAAACACCAAAAGTAATGGCAACAAAAGCCAAAATTGACAAATGGGATCTAATTAAACTAAAGAGCTTCTGCACAGCAAAAGAAACTACCATCAGAGTGAACAGGCAACCTACAGAATGGGAGAAATTTTTGCAATCTACTCATCTGACAAAGGGCTAATATCCAGAACCTACAAAGAACTCAAACAAAATTTACAAGAAAAAAACAAACAACCCCATCGAAAGTGGGCGAAGATATGAACAGACACTTCTCAAAAGAAGACATTATGCAGCCACAACAGACATGAAAAAAATGCTCATCATCACTCACCCATCAGAGAAATGCAAATCAAAACCACAATGAGATACCATCTCACACCAGTTAGAATGCCAATCATTAAAAAGTCAGGAAACAACAGGTGCTGGAGAAGATGTGGAGAAATAGGAACACTTTTACAACTGTTGGTGGGACTGTAAACTAGTTCAACCATTGTGGAAGACAGTATGGCAATTCCTCAGGATCTAGAACTAGAAATACCATTTGGCCCAGCCATCCCATTACTGGGTATATACCCAAAGGAGTATAAATCATGCTGCTATAAAGACACATGCACACGTATGTTTTTGCGGCACTATTCACAATAGCAAAGACTTGGAACCAACCCAAATGTCCATCAATGACAGACTGGATTAAGAAAATGTGGCACATATACACCACGGAATACTATGCAGCCATAAAAAAGGATGAGTTCATGTCCTTTGTAGGGACATGGATGAAGCTGGAAACCATCTTTCTCAGCAAACTATCCCAAGAACAGAAACCAAACACCACATGTTCTCACTCATAGGTGGGAATTGAACAATGAGATCACTTGTACACAGGAAGGGGAACATCACACACCGGGGCCTGTTGTGGTGTGGGGGGGAGGGGGGAGAGATAGCATTAGGAGATATGCCTAATGTAAATGACGAGTTAATGGGTGCAGCACACCACATGGCACATGTATACATATGTAACAAACCTGCACATTGTGCACATGTACCCTAGAACTTAAAGTATAATAAAAAATAAATTAATTAAAAAAAAAAAGAAATATGTTTAAAATCCATTGAATCTGTCTAATGCAATCAGAGAACCCGTGACCAGGGCAGGCAGGGCCAGTGCTGAGGCCCCCCGGAGGAAGGCTCCAAGCAAAGCCCCCGTACTGGGGCTGGGACCCCCAAGGGCCACACCTTGAGAAGAAAGAGCTGGAAACTCAAAGAGCCAGACCCTCACCCAGCAGGAAGCCCAGACACCAAGACTGGAGGGATCCGTCGCCACCATCTGCGGCCCAGCTGCTGAGAAGGGCCCTGCACTTCCTCCACAGACTCTGATATAAATGCCCAACAGGACAAGAGGGCAAGTCGTGACCAAAACCAAGAGCATGGAGCCAGACCCGCAGGGATGGGGTGAAACCACCAGAGTAACTGATCAGACGCTCAAGAAATTAAAGCTCAGGTTTGACCATTTTAGCAAAGAACTAAAACCTATAAAAGAAACCAAAACAAAGTTCCAGAGCAGAAAATACAATAACTGCACATTAGACAGTGAGATGAACTATCCGGTTTGGAGCAGAGGTAGCAGGAGGGAAAATAAGAAAAATGTAGGCCGGGCGCGGTGGCTCAAGCCTGTAATCCCAGCACTTTGGGAGGCCGAGGCGGGCGGATCACGAGGTCAGGAGATCGAGACCATCCTGGCTAACACGGTGAAACCCCGTCTCTACTAAAAAAATACAAAAACTAGCCGGGCGAGGTGGCGGGCGCCTGTAGTCCCAGCTACTCGGGAGGCTGAGGCGGGAGAATGGCGTAAACCCGGGAGGCGGAGTTTGCAGTGAGCTGAGATCTGGCCACTGCACTCCAGCCTGGGTGACAGAGTGAGACTCCTTCTTAAAAAAAAAAAAAAAAGAAAAAGAAAAATGTAAGCAGCAAACACGATGATGTTAAAAAGGCCTAAGAACTGTACAATTTGCACCCAAGGAAAGAGAAAAGGGCAGCGAAAGTCTCCTCATCAAAGGGAGCCATTTAAAAAAAAAAAATCAAGAGTGCCGCAGCCAGGGAGGACATGCCTGCAACATGCAGACCCGAGCCAGGACCACACCCAGAACAGAGAGGCAGCCCTGCAAGTCAGAACAAAGAGACCTACAGACAGCCCAGCTCCTGCGCGTGGACTGGAGACGCCGCCACACTCCGCATCAAGACAGAGAGGTCCTTCTGCAGCCCGGAAGCAGGAGCGACACACAGCACCCTCGGGCACCAGGAATGCAGGTGGAGGCCACAGGCGCCCAGCACCCCAGGAGCCATCACGCCCTGCTGCCCAACAGCTGTGGGCACAGGAGCAAGCCCCCTTGGGTCTGCCCCCAGCTCAGCGACCCCACAGGGCCAAACCATGCAAATCCTCCACAGACACGCACAGACGTGCGCCAAAGACCATGCAAGATGTTCATGGCTATAGATGGTCATAACTACAACTGCCAAAAACGGGACACAGTGAACGTCCGTTCCTGAGAATGCATCTGCAGCGGTAGCGGTATCCTCAGCACAAGGCACTGAGGCTGGCGGCAGAGCTGACTTCTCACTGCTGGACTTCAGCACGGGAGGAGAATCATGGCTTGGGGACTGCCCTAGGCGCATGTGGGAGGCTCCTGGATGGCTGTGTTGCCATCTGGGCAGTGGTGACACAGTGTGTGGGATGTTTAAAATCCATTTAGCTGTATACTTCACATCTGTGTATTTCATAGTAGGTATGTTATCATTCTTTAGGTTTTCTTGTACTTTATATATTATTATTCACTGAAGTTTTTTTTTTTTTTTTGAGACGGAGTCTCACTCTGTCACCCAGGCTAGAGTGCAGTGGCGCAATCTCGGCTCACTGCAGCCTCCACCCTCAGAGTTCAAGCGATTCTCCTGCCTCAGCCTCCTGAGTAGCTGGGATTACAGGCGCCTACCACCGCATCTGGCTAATTTTTTGTATGTTTAGTAGATGGGGTTTCACCATCTTGGCCAGGCTGGTCTTCAACTCCTGACCTCGTGATCCACCCGCCTCGGCCTCCCAAAGCGCTGGGATTACAGGCGTGAGCCACCACGTCCAGCCTCACTGAAGTTTTTTTAAGTCATAAGAATGCTAGAAAATATCAAGCAGAGTAAAGAAAATATAAAAACAGAAGTAATGTGAGTTAAGCTGTGAGGATACAAAGGCATAAGAATGATACAATGGACTTTGGGGACTTGGGGGAAAGGGTGAGAAGGGGGTGAGGAATAAAGACTACAAATTGGGTTCAGTGTACACTGCTCGGGTGATGGGTGCACCAAAATCTCAGAAATCACCACTAAAGAACTTATTCATATAACCAAATACCACCTGTTCTCCAAAAACCTATGGAAATAAAAAATAAAAATAGAAAAAAAATGAAAAAAAATTAAGAAAAGAGTATACTAGAAAAAGCAGACCTTTATAAGCAATAACAACCAGTTAGAAAATACAATGGGTGGCCAGGCATGGTGGCTCACGCCTCTAATCCCAGCACTTTGGGAGGCCAAGGCGGGCAGATCATGAGGTCAGGAGATTGAGACCATCTTGGCTAATACAGTGAAACCCCATCTCTACTAAAAATACAAAAAATTAGCCGGGCATGGTGGCGGGCACCTGTAGTACCAGCTACTTGGGAGGCTGAGGCAGGAGAATGGCGTCAACCCAGGAGGCAGAGCTTGCAGTGAGCCGAGATCGCGCCACTGCACTCCAGCCTGTGCGACAAAGCGAGACTGTTTCAAAAAAAAAAAAAAAAAAGAACAACAAAGAAAGAAAATACAATGGATAAAAACACTCATTGATAATAACAAATTTTAAAAATACATAACCCCTAAGATCAAACCTACATGCAAGGTCTATATTTGCAAAACTAAAACTTTCACAAACATCCTAATTTTTCTGAAGGTAAAGAAAAACTTTACCGAAATGGAGACTCAAACTTTGACTTGAATAAGAATCAGAAGTTGATTAAAAAACAAACACCTAATAGAAAAATACACAAGACACAAAGCCGTTAACAAACGTAAGACAAGACGTTCTAGCTATCCCAGTAGTGCTCTGAGAAATGCAAAGAAAAACGTGCACTCCTGGGCTGGCAGAGATGCCGTGGCTGGCAGCGCCCAGGTCCTCTACCCAGTCCTCAATCCCTACCTGGGCAGCTGTACTTCCAAGAGCCCATTAGGAGGGTACTTGGAAGCCTAACCCAGCCAGTGCATTTATCACACACCTGCTTAGATAAAGACGAAGTGCTGCAAGCAACCTAAATAAACATGTGAGCCATGTCTTAGCCCTTTCAGACTCCGCCACCAAACACCACAGCCTGCAGCCCTACGTGCAAGGGTTCTCTCTCATGGTCCTGGGTTCTCTCTCACGGTCCTGGAGCCCCACATGCAAGGGTTCCGTGTCACAGTTCTGGGTTCCTTCTTTCATGGTCCTGGAGCCCTACATGCAAGGATTTTCTCTCACAGTCCTGGGTCCTGGGTTCTCTCTTGCAGTCCTGAGTTCTCTATTGCGGTCCTGGAGCCCTGCGTGGGAGGGTTCTGTCTCATGGTCCCGGAGCCCTACATGCAAGGATTCTCTCTCATGATTCTGGGTTCTCTCTTGCAGTACTGGAGCCCTAAACACAAGGATTCTCTCTCGCAGTCCTGAAGACCTAAGCAGAAGGGTTCTCTCTCACGGTCCTGGGTTCTCTCTCACGGTTCTGGAGCCCTACATACAAGGATTCTCTCTGGCAGTCCTGAAGCCCTAAGTACAAGGGTTCTCTTGTACTTCACAGTCCTGGGTTCTCTCTCGTGATCCTGGAGCCCTATCCTACCTGCAAGGGTTCTCTCTCACAGTCCTGGAGCCCTAAGTGCAAGGATTCTCTCTCACAGTCCTGGAGGTAGAAGTGGGAGGTCAGGACAGAGCCAGCTTCCAGGCTGCACCTACCACCTCCTCCTTGGGCCTCATAAGGTGGGAAAAGGGCAGGCTCGCCCTGGGGACTGGCTTACAAGGACAGTGATCCAATGGGCAGGGGGGCTACACCCTCGTGCCCTCAATCAATCCTAGTCACTCCCAAAAGCCCCAACACCGTCGAGGGTAAGGTTTTGAAGGATGAACACACAGCCAGGACAGCGCATCAACAGGGTGGAGTAAGTGAGGGTGCATCGACGAGACCAGACTCCAGCAGCTGCGGAAAGGGGGCGAGGCTCCAATGCAAACAAACTTTCCAAATTTGAGACAACTTGAGAAATCTAAATGCTGCTTATGTGACAATAAGAGTGAATGACTATCTCTGAGAGACACATGTCAGAATATTTAATAACTACTTAATAATCACCCTGGCCAGGGAGGGAGTCACCCAGGTCCGTGACAGGGATGAGGCAGCAGCACAATCTCTCTCTTTTGTGTGTGTCTGAAATGTTCCACAAACTTTTTAGAATTATCTCTGCTTATATTTACTGATGTGAAAAAAAAAAAAACCTAGGACAAACTGTTGAGTAAAAAATAGCAGTGAACAAAACGTGAGTTCATTTACTTAAAATTCCATACTGTACATGTGTGTTTAAACACACACATCTAGGTTATCCCCAAAAACAATCACCAAAAAGCCTTAACAGCAGAGCCCCCATGACTGTCATTTCAGATGACTGCTTACTTTCTGATACCTTTCTGCACCACTAAGTTTTTTTTTTTTTTTTCTGAGACGGAGTCTCGCTCTATCGCCCAGGCTGGAGTGCAGTGGCTGGATCTCAGCTCACTGCAAGCTCCGCCTCTGGGGTTCACGCCATTCTCCTGCCTCAGCCTCCCGAGTAGCTGGGACTACAGGCACCCGCCACCTCGCCCGGCTAGTTTTTTGTATTTTTTAGTAGAGACGGGGTTTCACGGTGTTAGCCAGGATGGTCTCGATCTCCTGACCTCGTGATCCACCTGTCTCGGCCTCCCAAAGTGCTGGGATTACAGGCTTGAGCCACCGCGCCCGGCCCTAAGTTTTTAAATAAACTTTCCACTGTCATAACTAAACAAAACAATAAAGCAATTTCATTTTCTAAACTAAGGGAAAAACCGCACGCCTAACGAGGTTCATCCAGAGGTGCCAAGTTGCAAGCGAGGGTGGGGCCCAATGTCACCCTAAGAAAGAGTCAGAGGAAGTTGGCATCCCCGAACGGGCAAAGGGACGGCGGCCAGAGCCACAGCGCAAGCCACGCAGGGGCACAGAACACCTCCTCCCGGCCCCACGCAACTTAAATGAAGAGGAAAGGGGGTGCAGACTCCACCCAAGTGGGCAACACAAACCCCAGGTCCTCAGGGCACAGCCTGGAGCCACCAGGCAGGGAAGCTGAAGAGCAAGGAGGTAAGTTCACACACAATGCGAGCCACAGGAGGGGCAGGTTAGGGAGGTGGGGCTGTGCTTCAGGGGACACCAGAACCTTCAGGAAACCAGTGGATTCTGAAGCCCCAGCAAGCACAGAGGGTAGGGCCTGTCCACTCACGAGTAGACACCTGGAAGGCAGGCACCCAGCATCCCTCTCCCAGCAGAGGCTGCTCTAATCTATATAATCTATAATCAGACTTTCAGCCACCACTCTAAAGCCTGCTTTTCCAGCAGAAAAACACCAAAACATGCTCCAGTCTACAATAGGCACAAATGCAAAACTGCCTGGAAAACCCATACATTAGCTCCACAGCCGCTCAACAGGTGCTTGCACCCTGCCTCCGGCTGTCTTTGGGACAGGCTGCACTGGGTCATGCAGTATGAACCTGGCAGGCGAGCTTTTCCAGGGCTGGGGTGGTGGGGAGTAGAGGCACCAGACAGGGACTTGGCCAGGGACCAGCAAGTGGCTCCCAGCACAGTTGGATTCCACACTCTTGACAACGACTCACCTGAAATGTCAGCGGCTCCGCTCTCTTCTCTTATGAAGTCACTGCTGTGTTCGAACACCTCATGCCCGCAGCCCTCCTGGAAGCCACAGCCTGCAGGAGAGGCCTACTCCCTGGGAGACTCCATCTCTCCTGTATCTGACCAACCACCACCCCCTCAATCATTCTAAACAGTGCCCAGGGCAAGCCAGGGCCCCTCTGTGCAACACTGGGTCAGAGGCAGGGGCCACAGAGTCCCCAGCGTGTCTGGCTGCTGGCTCCTGAGCTCAGAGCCTTCACACTGGGCACGCAGCAATGGCCATCCCTCCAGCTCTGATCAGACCAGCCCCTCGTGGATGGGAGAAGGTCTGACCCCAAGCCCAGGCCTATGAGGTGCTCCTAATTTCATCAAAGCCTTATGTTCACTCTTTTGCATCCATCCAAGTTCAGCCAGGACGGGGACAGCAGCTGACACCCTCCTTTCTCCCTCACTGCCCTGTTAGGGAGGGTGGCTGGCCACCCACATGGGACAGGCGAGCACACAGAGGCCAGGAGTCCCCACCTGAGGTCGCAGGGCTGGCAAGGTCCAGCCGTGCAGGCCTCTGGGACCCTGCCTCACACAGCTTCCTCCGCAACACGTCACACACGCCCGGTGGGAAAATGCTCCCCAGGGAAATGCAGCACACGCTGCCGGACAGCGCGACGGGGTCCAGGCCTGGGGCCTCAGGGAAGAGCCGCCCCGTAGCCCTCGCCCAAGTATACCGCCAGCCCGTGGGAGGTGGAGACCATCTCCGTTCATCTGTTTACTTATCACATCAGCTAACTTTAAAAATAACAATATGTTCATCTAATTTCTCTTCTGGAAAAGTTTTTACATTCAACTCTTTTCTCTTTTAGAAAGAATTTACATTTCCATTTTAACAAAAACCAAGTCATCCAAGGACAGAGTGAGCCACCGGCACTCTCAGAAGCACTCCTCCAGGGTAGCCTGGGGTCAGCACGGAGCAGAAACCCTGGCCAGACAGGGGGTGTCCGGAGGGCCCAGGACACCCACCCTGACCATGGCACCGGGCAGGCACCAGAGCCGCAGGAGATTCAGGTGCGGGGTTTGATGCCCACCCACAAGGAGGCACCGTGAGGCAAGCTCAGGACAGGTTGGGGCGAGGGGACGCACAGCCTCCTCACCAGCAGCCTTTCCGTCTCAACACTGAGCAAAAACAGGGCTCCAGGGAACCAATGCCCAAAAACACGAAGCATGGCTTCCAGGATCAGCGTCCACCTGTGATAAATGCCACTGGAACCACAGCCTGGGACGGGACAGACACCGAGGACACGCACGGGCATCAACACCGCCCTCGATGCTGACCACCTTCATCCCCTTCCACCCCAGAATAGGATTTGGTCCAGTTACTCCAATGGGAACTGCTTTTCCATTTGTTAGAGAAAAAAGAGGTTAAGTCCAGGCAAGAGTCATCGTGGCTAGCCGAAAAGAGCTCCCAGACACAGCCTACGTAGACACCAGGGTTTCCAGTTCTGTGGCTGCACACCCCGTGAGCTGTCGAATGTGTGACTCCTCCTCCCCAACTTGGCCGCGCTGGGGGAGGGGACACCTGGGGTCTCCCAAAGCCAGAGGAACCCCTCGTCCACAGCCAGCTCCCCTCGGGCTACCTGGATGACACTGAGGCAGACGTCCGTTCTCCATGCTGCATCATTCCAGGTAAGGCCTCCAAGCCTAAAAATGACTCCAGGAGTCAAAGGGCGCCCTAAAGCAGGAACGGCTTCCAAGAGCCAATAACTAGGTGAGAGGTATGACCTCAAACTCAGGCATGAAAACCAAGTCAGAGGCTGGACTCCCACCACGGTCATCTCCCTCTTCATCCTGCTTCCCTGCAAAATATAATTCGGATTCTATCAACAGTGGTGACATGAGATATTTTCATTCAAACCCTGATTTTTCTTAAAGGCAAAAGAAATAGCAGAGTCTAAAATAAGTCCCATACAAATTACTCCGAGCCATCAATACTTTCAAGGAGAGGAAGTGAATGACTACACAGCAGCTAAAAAGCCTGACGGTACGTCTCAAAGACCAGCGTTTGTAGTCACAGACATGCACGCACACAGGCCATTTCACCTCCAGCAGTTCATCCTAAAACTCATCCTGGATTTGTGCAAATTTGGGAAGATTTAACCGGAAACCACTAGAATCCCCAACCACAGGGGAGTGGGTCATTACTGAGGCACATCCATGCAGCAGGAAGAGTCTCCTAACTCCACTGCCTCTCCCACAAAATGCCAGGCCGACAAGACTCTCTCGGACGGATCTCCATGCGTCTCAGACTCAGCCTTGTTCATTCCAGACACCCCTCTATACCAGCGGCACTGTTACCAGCATCCCAGGAAAACTGCAACCAACACAGGAGGCTGCACTCTGTGTCCTGAGATGTCTTTTACGTTCTCCACTCAATCTACAGAAAACAAAACCCGGTATGGCGGCGGGTGTGGCTCGAAGGGGTGGCCCCACTCTCCAAGAAGAGGAGTTCAGTCCAGAGCCAAGAGATCTGGGGACCAGATGCGCATTTGTCTGAATGTAAAATGAAGTGTTAGGTACAGCATCTTTTTAAAGTTATTTCCCAGGTTAATCCACGTTTTCAGTAACTGACCATCTACGACTCCCCAACGTACCAAATAAACATACAGCTGCTAAAAACATGGTAGAAAAAAATAACTGACCAGAGAAAACACTGACAATATACTGAGGTGAAAAGATTAGAAACAGAAGATACAGTACGTTCCCATCTTGGAAAAGCTGCCTTATCACACACGGCTAAATAGAAATCCCACAGGCATACGCTATAAAATCCTAACAGTTCAGCTCACATATGAACGTAACTTCATTTTCTTCTTTTTGCTTTCCTAGAATTTTTTTAAATTTTCTGCAACTAAGATTACTCTTACAATCAGAAGAAATAATGCTCGAATTTTGTTAGTAAGTCATATTCTTTTCTTGTGGAAAGTCTACTTAATGGATACTATTAAAAAGCAACTGCGACAGAAAAGCCCACTGGTACAGCAATCGGCACACGCAGGTCACTCAGTAACACAAGGATTCCATGTCCACTAGGAATGGGCGGCACCCACAGCCCAAGCCTGGGCACAGCTGAGGACCAGCGCACAGGACACCTGTCACCTGGACATGGCTGAGGACCTGTGCACACCACATCAGTCACCTGGGCAGGGTGAGGACCCACACACACCACACCTGTCACCTGGGCAGGGCTGAGGACCAGCGCACAGGACACCTGCCACCTGGGTAGGGTGAGGACTCGCGCACACCACACCTGTCACCAGGGAAGGGCTGAGGACCAGCACACAACACACCTATCACCTGGGCACGGCTAAGGACCCGTGTACACCACACCTGTCACCTGGGCATGGCTGAAGATCAGCACACAGCATACCTGTCACCTGGGCAAGACTCAGAACCCACGCACATCACACCTGTCACCTGGGCAGGGCTGAGGATTTGCACTCAGGACACCTGTCACCTGGGCAGGGCTGAGGATCAGCACACCTGTCACCTGGGCATTGCTGAGGACCCACGCACATCACACCTGTCACCTGGGCAGGGCTGAGGATTTGCACACAGGACACCTGTCACCTGGACAGGGCTGAGAATCAGCACACAGCACACCTGTCACCTGACTTGCACACACACCTGTCACCTGGGCATTGCTGAGGACCCGCACACACCACACCTGTCACCTGACTTGCACACACACCTGTCACCTGGGCATTGCTGAGGACCCGCACACACCACACCTGTCACCTGGGCAGGGCTGAGGATTCGCACACAGGACACCTGTCACCTGGGCAGGGCTGAGGATCCACGCACAGCACACCTGTCACCTGGGCAGGGCTGAGGATCAGCACACCTGTCACCTGGGCATTGCTGAGGACCCGCACACGGCACACTTGTCACCTGGGCAGGGCTGAGGATTCGCACACAGGACACCTGTCACCTGGGCAGGGCTGAGGATCCGCGCATAGCACATCTGTCACCTGACTTGCACACACACCTGTCACCTGGCCATGGCTGAGGACCAGCGCACAGCACACCTGTCACCTGGGAAGGGCTGAGGACCAGCACACACCACACCTGTCACCTGGGCAGGAGGGGAGGGCTAGGGACGCGTTGGCAATGCTGGATTCTGGGCTGACCCATTCGGGTTTCTGACCCTTTCCTGCTTCCCCATCCATTGGAGCAGATCACACTGTCTCTTTTCCTCAGACCCCAGTGACGCGATGCTATTGAATGGCACACCAGGGTGCACAGGGCAAGCATCTGCGTTAAAAGATACTGTATCTCAAAGCCACAGGGGACACACAAGGGTTTCATTCATCAGACCAGAATCTCTTAGAAACTGGACCATGGAAAAACAGGATTTATGGCTGGGCGTGGTGGCTCACGCCTGTAATTCCAGCACTCTGGGAGGCCGAGGCAGGTGGATCACCCAAGGTTGGGAGTTCGAGACCAGCCTGACCAACACGGAGAAACCCCATCTCCACTAAAAATAAAAAAACCTAGCAGGGTATGGTGGTGCATGCCTGTAATCCCAGCTACTTGGGAGGCTAGGAGGTAGAAGAATTGCTTGAACCCAGGCAGAGGTTGCGGTGAGCCAAGATCGCGCCATTGCACTCCAGCCTGGGCAATAAGAGTGAAACTCCGTCTCAAAACAAAAAACAGGATTCACACACAAGACGGACAGGAAGAGGCAGATACAACTCTTCATCCTTGAGTCTCAAAATGACCTGTAGCACATGTGAACAGAGCCCATGACCTGTGCGACAACTTAAAAGCCATAGTCCGCGTCCACACAGGAGCCCGGAAGCAGAGTTGGGATGCTGTGGGAATCTCAGCCAGCTGGGAAAAAGGTGCAAAGGGTGGACGCTTTTCCAGGCCTGCACCACGCACAAAGATACAGACAGCAGTGCATGGCCAGTACCCGAACAACCAGAATCATCTGAGTAAGAAGACACCTGGGGGATGAGGGGTCATCTAATTCAGCCTCTAATTCAGCCAATGCTGACACCCACCCTTCCCCCTGCAGATCCATCCCCACGTGTGGTCTAAGCCACCCACTGCTGCTAGGCCTCCTCTCTGAGCAAAACTTGACAAATCTAGTTCTTTACGACAAACAGCAGAAAGCCATAGTGTAAGTCAAGCTAAATATCAACTGCAAATCTGGATTTTCTAATTGTTCTACAACAAAATATTTTTAATGTAAATACCAAGAGTGAAGTTTTTAACATCCCCTGAAGAGCACCTAACAGTTCTACTGCAAATCAAGCTGTGCACCAAAGGTGAGGTTTCTAATTCTTACACAAGGAACTCCAGAGATTTTTTCCAAATACCAAAAGTAAAGAGCTAACAAAGAGCTGATTAAAATATCCTTTTTATCTTTTGAATTTTATACCAGATGTTCCTATAATACCTCTTTCAAAGCACGTTTTAGGGGCAAAACTTTTTTTTTTTTGAGACGAAGTCCTGCTCTTGTCGCCCAGGCTGCAGTGCAATAGTGGTGTCATCTCGGCTCACTGCAACCTTCGCCTCCCGGGTTCAAGCGATTCTCCTTCTCAGCCTCCCGAGTAGCTGGGACTACAGGCGCCCGCCACCACGCCTGGCTAATTTTTGTATGTTTAGTAGAGACAGGGTTTTGCCATGTTGGCCAGACTGGTCTCGAACCCCTGACCTCAGGTGATCTACCCACCTCCTGGATTACAGGCGTGAGCCACCACAACCGGCAGGGGCAAAACTTTTAATTAACCTATAATTTTCTAATTTTTAGTATCTCTTCAGAATTAATCTAACCTCATCCTATGTAGGAAAAAAAATCCTGAAATATGAAAAGACTGTTGTAAAAACAAGCACGTCATCATAGATTTCTTCAACACTTAAACCTGAGGGGACTGAACTGACAACCTTCTTAACCTCTAAGTTATTTCTTTCTGAGGACAAAACAAGGCCTGAGTTGCTGAATCCTGTTCCCAGAACTCACTTCTTCAAACACTGAAGGAAACAGCAGTTTGTTGCTGCATCAAGTCCACCTCTTCAGGCCTGAACTTCATCGTCCAAGTCTGTAAAAGGACACCTGGTAGTAGACCCTTCGAGGAGCTCATTGGTCCCCTCTTGGCATTAGCAGGGCCTCATGACAGCATCACTCAAAAGCCTCCATGGTGGGACACACACAGTTCTCTTTGGTCCCCGGCTCTCAATTTCAGGATTTCTCCATAAACTCACAGGACACAAACAGGCACCACAGAACGGCTTTCACAACCAAGGCAAGTGAATGCTGGGCAGTGATGTCCACAGCCACTTTCTCTGCACAGGCAGCTGATCAGGTCCGAGTCCCCGCCCAGCCCAAGAGCAAGTTCAGATTCCCTGCATCTTTACCAATAGCAGGAGGAGCTTGGAGAGACAAACAGGACCCCAGAAACAGCCCCACACTGGCTACACCCCAATGTCTTACAGCAAAAGCATCCCTGTAATGTTTGATGAATTCATCAGCTCCCCGCCTTCCCACTTACAAACCTTCATGACACTGGACAATCGTGGGTGAGGGCAGGATCTTCCAAGGTCGGGAGGGGAGAGGCACAGCTCTGCCTGATCCCACCAAGGGTCATGTTGCCTGGGCAGACAGGAAACTTGGCTGCAGGCCGAGATGCCAGTGCCAGGCCATACTCCCTCACCCAAGGGCCCTGCCAGCCCAGCTCTAGAACTTGAGTCCCTGCAGCTGGAGTGACTCGTGACAAGGGCCTATCCAACTCTACAGGAGGCGCCAAAGTGCCTTCCAAGACTAAATCTGAGGATGGTTCCGAGCACCACCATTACCTGCCATGGGACCCCACAGATCCACGGGTCACAGCCACCCTGCTCAGGAACCGGAGGACAGCCTCTCTGGGCCCTGAGGGGGAGGGCCTGAGACGTTTCAAGGGCAGTTCAGAAACTCAGAGTCTGTATGGACCTGCCCGAGTGTCTCCAAACTTAAGACAGGACTGCACCTGAGGCTATCAACAGACTGGGTGGGCCAGGCATGGAAACAGACAGTCCCCACAGCAAGGAAATCCTCCCCAAATTGCCAAGGGCAGCCCATAATCTTGATAATACATTTCTGTAAGTGGCCCATGCTATGCCAGCAATCCTGCTGGGCAAGAACAGGCCTCAGGTTCCCGGCGCCAGCCAGGTGGCCATCTGACAGCTGACTCCTGTTCTCCACATTCTCCCACTCAACAGAGTATAAAGATAAATATTCCATTAGAATTTACCATTTTAATTCAAATAAATAAAATAAAAAAAAAAACAAGCCCCTGAGCAAGACAGCAGAAACCTAATCCCGCTCACCATTTCTCCAGCTGGGCCCACTCAAGGAACATCAAAGGCAGCCACCTTCTAGGCTGTTTCCTCCTCCTGTGACCCTATATCACCCACTCCAGCACCGCCACTCACTCTCCACCCACAATACCATCACCACACTCACCCTCTACCAGCTCCACCATCACCACTCACTCTCCACTCACAACACTACCAACACTCACTCTCCACCCACAACACCATCACCACTCACTCTCCACTCACAACACTACCAACACTCACTCTCCACCCACACCACCATAATCACACTCACTCTCTACCAACTCCACAACCACTCACTCTCCATCCAATCTACCATCACCACTCACTCTCCACTCACACCATCACCACTCACTTTCCACCAACTCCCCATCACCACTCATTCTCCATCCAATCTACCATCACCACTCACTCTCCACTCACAACACTACCAACACTCACTCTCCACCCACAACACCATCACCACTCACTTTCCACCAACTCCACCATCACCACTCACTCTCCATCCAATCTACCATCACCACTCACTCTCCACTCACAACACTACCAACACTCACTCTCCACCCACAACACCATAATCACACTCACTCTCTACCAATTCCATCACCACTCACTCTCCATCCAATCTACCATCACCACTCACTCTCCACCCACAACACCATCACCAGTCACTCTCCACTCACAACACTACCAAAACTCACTCTCCACCCACAACACCATCACCACTCACTCTCCACTCACAACACTACCAACACTCACTCTCCACCCACAACACTATAATCACACTCACTCTCTACCAACTCCACCATCACCACTCACTCTCCACCTACAACACCATCATCACTCACCCTCCACTCACAACACTACCAACACTCACTCTCCACCCACTCCACCATCATCACCACTTACTCTTCCCCAATCTACCACCATCACCACCCACTATCCACCTACAACACCATCACCACTCACTCTCCACTCACAACACTACCAACACTCACTCTCTACCCATACCACCATAATCACACTCACTCTCTACCAACTCCACCATCACCACTCACTCTCCATCCAATTTACCATCACCACTCACTCTCCACCCACTCCACCATCATCACCCACTCTCCACCCACACCACCATCACCACTCACTCTCCACCTACACCATCACGACTCACTCTCCCCCAGTCTACCACACTCACTCTCCGTCCAATCTATCATCACCACTCACTCTCCACCTACAACACCATCACCACTCACTCACTCTCCACCCACTCCAGCACCACCACACTCACTCTCCATCAAGTCCACCACCACTCACTCTGCACCTACTGCACCATCACTGATCACTCTCCTCACCACTCCTCAGTCATTTCCTACCCACTCTGCAAACTTCTCAGAGTACCTCTCTCCTCCCTTGTGTGTAGCTCCTTGCCATATAGACCTTCACACCCACTGCCTGTCAACTGCTGTTCAAAGATGACACCCCCAGAGGACTGACTTCATCCTCTTCTTTTTGTCCCTAACTCACATGGAGCCATTTGTGGCCTTTTCCCACCTGCTTGTCTCCCTGTGCCCTACTTGAGGTTGGAAGCTCCTGAGTTGTTTTTCTCTTGTGTTCTCTCCAGAACGTTCCAGTCTCAGGTCTTGGGTGTCCTTGTTTCTTCTCCTCCATGGTGACTACCAGGGACTAGTTCCAACTCCCTGCATCCTGTGGCCCCTCATGGCCCTCTACAGAGGCCCCAGGGCTCTGAGAAGCTGGAGTGGCACAGCTTTCCCCTAGCATAAGGGCTTTTGGCATATACCTGTGGTTTTACTGCAGTACCGGTGCTTTAAAAACCTAACTGGTGGGCTGGACACAGTGGCTCACGCCTGTAATCCCAGCACTTTGGGAGGCTGAGGTGGGTGGATCACCTGTGGTCAGGAGTTCAAGACCAGCCTGGCCAACATGGTGAAACCCAGTGTCTACCAACTAGGTAGACCCAGCTAAAAATTTTTTAGCTGGGTGTGGTAGTGTGCCTGTAATCCCAGCTATTTGGGAGGATGAGGAGGAGAATCGCTTGAACCTGGGAGGCTGAGGTCACAGTGAGCCGAGGTCACGCCACTGCACTCTAGCCTGGGCAACAAGAGCAAAACTCTGTCTCAAAAAAACAAAACAAAACAAAAAAAAACCCTAACTGGTGATCTATGTTCCCTTCTGCAAAAGCTGCCAACATCATCTTTTCAAAACTCAAATGTCACACCTCTACTTAAAAGAGTTAGCTAGGCTGGGCACAGTGGCTCACGCCTGTAAGGTGGGTGGATTGCTGAGGTCAGTAGTTCGAGACCAGCCTGACCAACATGGTGAAACGCCATCTCTGGTAATAACACAAAAAAAATTGCCAGGCATGGTGGCACATGCCTGTAATCCTAGCTTCCTGGGAGGCTGAGGCGAGAGGATTGCTTAAACCCAGGAGGCAGAGGCTGCAGTGGGCCAAGATTGTGCCACTGCACTCCAGCTTGGGAGACAGAGCAAGACTCTGTCTCAAAAGAAAAAGAGCTAGAGAAAACATCAAATTCCTCGACTTGTCCACAATCTCCCTTTCCAGCCAGACCCAGCACTCCTGACCACTCCCCGACTTTGAGCAGGGAAGGCCTCACCAGCTGTAGAATCCTACTCTCCTCCCAGCATCAGCCCCCAACTCAGATCACAACCCCTGAGCGCAAGGTAAGCCCCCAGTCCCTGTGCCTATGCAGCCCGACAAATGCTGCGTCTCAGATGCCGAAACTGGATGGAGCATTCAGAGTCCCGCAGAGCCAGATCACCTTTCTGTATGCCCCCCACCCCCAGCCTCACACTACATGCTGCTCATATACAGTGCCAATGAAATCAAGGGGGAATGAATGAGGGCCCCGGTGACACCACCCATTATGTATCAAAGCGTGTTTGAGAACCATTTGAGGAAACCACACAGGAAACCACACAACACCAGAAGCGTGCTCTAACCGAGGCCCTGGGCCCAGCTCCTCACAGTGAGGAGACGTAATGAACATGGCTGCGCGTTGAGCACGTGGCCACATCTGGCATTCTGAGTGCATGCACGCATGAGGTCAGGGCATGGTACGGACAAGCACAGTGGATAGCATAAAAGTAGCCTCGCAGCACACCCAGATATGACTTCAAAAACCCACATTGGGTCCACCTGTGTGCTCATACGCCCTCTCTAAAGCACATCCCAGTGCTTGAAGCCAGGGACACCGTGTGACGCAGGTGGTCACAGGTCAGGGAGGGCAGACGCCCCACAAGGCCTCACAGGGACCACTGAAACCTCTGCACCGATGGAGAGGGCTCCACACTCTGGATGCATTTTTGCTACAGCTGTTTCAACAACCCCTTTCACTCACGGTTACAGAGCAATGCGTGGTGGGAAACACTAAGGAATCCAGCTGGTGTTTCAGCTGGTGTTTCAGTGACCGGCGTCACCAAGCATGGTAAAGAACCGCACACCAATAAAATAGAGCACATTTCTGGCCTTAAAAGCCTCGTTCCCCACACAAGTTTAAAAACTATTCAAAATATTCTATAGTTTCATGACAAATACAAAGCAGGCTAAGGAGCGTTTTTTACCAGATTTCATAAATCACCAAATCTCATCCTTCTGAGAAAAAAAAGTGGCCAAAACAATTGCTTAGCTCTTGGTCCACCCAAGTGGAATTAACTTCCTCTGTAGGAAGACAGGTGCCAGCAGGTGGCTACAGCCTGAGACCTGAGCCTGGCCCCGTCCAGGATCTCATGTGGAAGCCCCCCAAGAAATGGAGGATTCGCTGCGGTGCTGCAACACCCTCCACCTCAATTTAATAAGGAGTTTATTCAAAATTATCAATCAACACAGTCGGTAAAGATAAGGAGAAAGTCAAAAGGCACCACCCCATCACCACCCGACTGCACAGTGTGGTATCCAAGGCCACAACTTGGGGGTGGTGAGCGCAGTTTCAGAGATCAGATCCTTCCATCTTTCACCCTCGTCCCGCTTCAGACGCTTTAAAAGTCTGAAAAGAAACACTACTGTCGCTTATGTGTTGTCATTCTGAAATAAAGGCAGAAAACTACAAAGAATTTAGTGCGAGGCAAACATTCGTGTGCAGCAAGAAGCGAACATACTTACATCTTTTGCCATGTTACCAGATCCGGGAAATAAATGCTACAAATGTTCACCTTCCCAGAGAAGAAAAATGATTTTTCTGGTGAAAAAAAAGGAAGGAAAAACAAGAAATAAGTAAGAATGAAATAAGAAGTTGAAAAAATAACATATCTCAAAGGAAACGTGGACCTTCCTTCCCAAAGGCACCCTCCATCCTGAGAGCGGAGCTGGCCAAATCGACTCCCACACTCGGGATTTTAAGTCGCCTCGTCAGATGGAAATGCCCCCTGCGCAAAAGTGGCCCGCGGGCCCGCAGGGTCACCACCACGACCCCCAGGTCCCCGACGGCCCGCCCAGCGGCCGAGGGTGGGGCTGAGCCCCGGCAGCCAGAGCGCAGCGCCTCCCTCCCGCTGCTGCAGGGGGGGCCCCACCACCCACCTGGGCGCAGCCCCAGGGTCCCGGCGCAACGTGCAGGCTCGCGGCGTCCACCCCAGACCCCGGCGGCGCCCGCCCGGCTGACCGGTAACTCTGACAGGTGGGCTTCCGGGGTCCGCGCCGCGCGCCTGTCACTAGGCCTCGGGCCGCCTCCGCACGAGGCGCCTCCCGCGCGCGCCGGAACCGGGTCCCCGCGGGCCGCCGTGGGGCGGCCTCCCCTCCCCCGCCCTGCGCGCTCCGTCCGACCCTGGCCCCGGCCCCACCTCCGGCGCGGGGCGCGGGCGCTGCTGTCGGCCGGGAGGGCCAAGCCCGGGACCCCCGCCCCGCGGTCACCTGGGGAGCCCCCACCAGCGCCAAGCGCGCGGGGTCCCCGAGGCACAGGAGCGCGCGGGGCGCGGGAGGGCGCGGGAGACCGCGGGTCGGGGCCGCGCGGCGCCTACACGCGGCCGGGGCACGGCATGGGGTGGCCGGGGGTCCCGCCCGCACCCCCGGCCCCCGCCCGCGGCATCCCCTGCCCGCCCGCACCTGGCTGCCCGGTCCGGCCGCGCGGGCGGGGACGCGGAAAGGGCGCGGTGCGGGGCGCGGGGCGGCGCAGGGAGGCGCGGGCGGGGGCCGGGCCGGGCGGTCCCGGCCGTGGCGGGGTCCCTGCCCTGGGCCGAGCGGCGCCGGGACGCGGGGCTCACCCTGGCCGAGCGTCGGGCCGGCGTGACGTGCGCGCGGCGCGGTGACGTGGGCGGCGGCGGGCCCGCTCCGCGCAGCGCGCCTGCGCGCCTTTTCGCGCCTTCGGCGCCCTCCTCCTCCTCCTCTGCTGCTCCTCGGTCTCCCGCTCCTCCCGCCAGTGCTGCGCGCCCTGGGAGGGCGGGGAGGGGCTGTGCGCGCGTGTCCGCGTGCGCGCGTGCGCGTGCGGAGATGGAACCGGGGCCTGCGCCGGGACGGGCAGTGAGCGCGCGCGGCGTGCGCTCGGAGGCCAAGGGGCCGCGTTTGTGCGCATCTGTGACGGTGTGTCAGGAGAGAGGTGGCTGGCTGTGTGCAAGAGTGTGTGTGCACATGGGGGAGCGGGGTCGGCTATGTGCACGAGTGTGTGTGCACGTGGGGGAGCGGCGACTGGTGTGTGCACGTAGGAGAGCGGGTAGTAGTGTGTGCACTAGTGTGTGTGCACATGGGGCAGCAGGTGGGGGGCCGGGTGTCAGGATGTGTGTGCAGGAAGCAGAGAGTGCCGGCTGTGTGCATGTGTGTAGGGGGGAGCATGGACTAGTGTGTGCAGGAGTGTGTGTGCGAATAGCGGGGCCGGGTGTGTGCTTGAGCTCTCTCTCACAGAGGAGAGACAGCCAGCTGTGTGCGCGCCTGTATGCTCGGAGAGAGGGGGCCGCTTGTGTGCATGTGTGCGCACATAAAGGGCCGACTGTGTGTGGGGTTGTGCATGTATGGAGAGCAGGTGTGTGCACAGACGTGTGTATGTGAACACACGGAAGAGAGGTATGTGTGCGTGCGTGGCACAGAGGCCGCTGCCTCTGCTGGACCCGGTGACCTCCAAGCCCATGCCTGGCCTACGCCCAGATTACCAACAATTCTGCGCGTCCTCGGTGCCCACTGGACGCAGCCTGGCCCGGGACTCGGGATGGAAAGCAGGGACAGGAAAACTCCAGAAACAGTTTCATTGCATGGTGAGCCTGGTGGTCCCCAAGTCCTGGAAACTTAGTCCACCCTGGATGGCCCAGCCGCTAGGGCCAGGACCGAGCACCCCAGCCAAGGGCGGGCTAGGCCAGAGAAGAGTCCAAAGTTCAGGGCCACAGCAGGCAGCAGAGGCTGGTGCGCACGGAGTGTAAGGAACGTCTACGGAGGACTTGAGGAGCTGACCAAAGGCCTCTCTGCCTGTGCGGGGTTTTATTACATGACAGCTCGCTTTGCACGTTCTATGCTGATTTTGGCCACTCCTGCCCCTCAGGCAAGGCCGCACCCCCTAAAGTTCTGGTCACCTGGCTTCAACTGCTTATAAATTAGCACCCGTTTCTTCTTTGAAGACTACCAGAAATGCTCACTTTCTGCGAGCTGGATCACACAAATAGGTACTTAGACAACACTGATGTTCCTCAAATGGCCCTATCTTCCTAGCTCCATTCCTTCTCTTTCACAGGAATTCTTTATGTTCCTAAATTTCAGTATTTGAGCCCTGATGGCAACAGTGACACCCTCCCGGCCTCTGGGGACTTCTCCCTGAGACCTGGGGGCTCCAGTTAGAAGGATACACACGTAGGGTCCAAGATTGGGGTCTTAAACGTCTTCCCCACAAATTCAGGATTCTGATAAGTCAACAATGTTTATATAGTTGATAACTAATATTATTCAAAGAAATTTCTGCACAAAAATCACTGCACTGAGATACTCTGAACGCGCATGAGGCACTGCAGCAATGAACGCTCATCAGGCTCTGTGTGGCTTTGGAAAAGGGCAAAAAGTTACTCCCTTTTTCCTCTCCATAGCCACATGTTCCACAGAAAGCCCTCGTTTCTCTTAACAAAAGTCAACAGAATTCCGTCTAAAATTTTTGGTTGATGATCCAAATATTTTTAGCCACTGCCTTGCCTTGCAGTCTCTTGATTGGGTTGCTGAAATGCAGACTTCCTAAATAAACCTATAACCCTAGGAATTTAAGCCATTGGCCTCCCTGTGTCTCCGGAGCCTGGGCTGTTTAGGAGACAAGGTTCTTTTAATGATGCACTCATTCAGATGTTGACTTGCACCACATGCCAGAGGCTAGGTTCAGCCCTATGGTTGGGGCCAGATACTGTCTTGTTTTGTGCATGTGGGCACCAGATTCAGCTACCATCCCAAATATTACATGGAAATGGCCTGTGCTGCGTTTTACTAGAAGTGAACATGTCCCTCCCAGGAAAAGTCTTCATCTCCCAAAAGCTGTGTGTGTGTCTGCTCCAGAGTCTCCAGGCATGGTACAAACTCTCCCTGCCAATTCCACACCCCCATTAAACTGTCCTCTCTTTCAGAGAGAGAGAATTTTCTAATCCTGTTTTAATTCTAAATCTGCTGATTACATATCCAGATTGTCTTTTGTTTCCCTCCTCGATGACATTGGTCTTTTCTCCAACCATCTCCTATTTCCTGCCTTCTTCCATCACCATGACAAGAGGCCTTTGGTGGGAGGACAAGCAGGAGGCAGGGACTCATGGAATGTATGGGGAGAGTTAAAAAATAACATTCCTGGGTATGGGTAAATGGCATTTTCTTCATCTTTGGTAAAATGTCAATAAAGGCATCTGTAGAAAACTTTGCTCTGCCGGGCGCGGTGGCTCAAGCCTGTAATCCCAGCACTTTGGGAGGCCGAGACGGGCGGATCACGAGGTCAGGAGATCGAGACCATCCTGGCTAACACGGTGAAACCCCGTCTCTACTAAAAACTACAAAAAACTAGCCGGGCGACGAGGCGGGCGCCTGTAGTCCCAGCTACCCGGGAGGCTGAGACAGGAGAATGGCGTGAACCCGGGAGGCGGAGCTTGCAGTGAGCTGAGATCCGGCCACAGCACTCCAGCCTGGGCGACAGAGCGAGACTCCGTCTCAAAAAAAAAAAAAAAAAAAAAAAAAGAAAACTTTGCTCTGTGTATTTGAGTGTATCATAAAACATGGGAAAATCTGTGCACTTTCCCAACGTCCAGGTCTGTCTTGCGTGGCTCTCCTTTGCTCTCACAGATCAACACTCCTACCCCCCACCCCCACCCCCAGACACAAAGACATTTTTGTCTCTCTCCTACTCTCCTACTCTCTCCTACTGCATTATTGCTCCTTTTTAAAATTCCCGGTCAAATCCCAAGTTCTCCCTCTTGGAAGGAAGGTCCGTTGTGATCCTGCCACATGAGCATGCTATAATATTATTTCTGTCTTAAAGACTGTCACATTCATTTATAGTCTGAAACCACAGTTCTTTCAAAATCACCTCTTGGATCTGACAAATTCTAGAGGAGCATATCACCAAATTTATAAAAGTCTAATTTACCCGAATTGACCAATTTTGCCTACTCCTTAGACATGTTCCCTTGCTTTGATCTGGAATCTTCTCTGGCTTTTGCGATGAGAGACCCCTTGGCACCTTGGCCATTGACTCTGCAGTTCTCCTGAAGTGTCCCTGCCCTGTGGCTTGCTTCGCTCTGGCTAAGATGATATCAGGTGATGTTCTGTGGAGTCACATGATTTCAGGTTGAAAGATACATGTTCTTCTGGCATCATCTCCTTTCCCCACAGCACCCATCTGTGGTCAGCCCAAGGTGAAGCCAGCACCAGGAGCCTACAGAAGAATTTTGTTTGAGAAATGTGGCCTCACATGCAATTGAGTACCTTTGGGCATTTTTCTGCTGCCTGCCCACGCCTCTTATGGATTCACAGAAGGAACTTAGCGTCCACTGGACACATGCTGAGATGATGGGGCGTCACATCACTGTGGATAAGTGATCTTAGCCTCTGTGATGTGCACATTCCTTTAACTGAGAAATAAGTGGATAAAAATATAGTTTGTTAATAAGAAGACAAAACCACAGTTTTGAAACCCTTGGCTTCCCTGTATTCCTCCCTCCCCAAGCATTTCTGAGCTCCTACTAAGTGCCAGACACAACTCTGGGTGCTGATATTATGCAGATTAATAAGAGACTGTCCAGAGTCAAACTGGAGAGACAGATGCACCTGCAATTATAATGGATGTGACCTGGTGGGACAAGCGCATGTTCATGATTGGGAAGAGGGCTATGGAAGCACAGAACAATGATTTCTCCCTGCACACGGTCAGCAACACTTCATGGAGAAGGTGACAATTGAGAGACACTATGACCAGCTGAGTATATACATAGGTGTGTCTGAGTGTGTGTGTGTGTGTGCACAAACAGAAACAAATCAGTTTGCACTCCAGCCTAGGCGACAGAGCAAGACTCCCTCTCAAAAGGATTAAAAAAAAAAAAAAAAAAAAGCAATGCAAGCAAGAACCAAGCAGCCAGTCCAGACAGAACCAGGATGTTGAACAGATGCTAGAATTAATCTGCGCCAGATCTCATCAGAGCCCTGTGCTCCAGACTCACGTCCTGCCTGGGAGCCTTCCAAGGGCTGTGTGTCCTCCAGCCCCTAGCTTTCCCACTCTGGATGGCACCTGCCTCGGCCTCCCAAAATGCTGGGATTATAGGCGCAAGCCACCGCACCCAGTCTGATCTGCTAGTATTTTATTGAAGACTTTTGCATTTATGTTCATGAGAGAGATGACTCTGTAGTTTTCTTTTCTTGCAATGTCTTTGTCTAGTTTTCGTATTATGTTAATGCTGGCCTCACAGAATAAATTAAAACATATTCCTCTGCTTTTATCTTGGGGAAGAGACTGTAGAGAAGTGGTATAATTTATTCCTTAAATGTTTAGTAAAATTTACCAGTGAACCTATCTGAACCTGGTGCTTTCTGTTATTCATTATTGATTCAATTTCTTTAATAGATTTAGGTCTATTCAAATTGTCTCTTTTTGTGTGAGTTTTGGCAGATTGTGTCTTCCAAGGAATTGGTCCATTTCATATAGGATACCAAATTTGCAGGCACAGAGTTGTTCGTCATATGCCTTTATTACCCCTTTAATGTCCCTGAGTTCTATATGAAGTCTAATGGCCCCTCTATCATTTTGGATATGAGCCATTTCTGTCTTCTCTGTTTTTTCCTTAGCCTGGCTAGAAGTTTATGGATTTTATTAATCTTTTCAAAAAACCATCTTTTGGTTTTATTGCTTTTCGCTATTGTTTTCTTGTTTTCATTTCATTGGTTTCTGCTCTAATTCTTATTATTTCTTTTCTTCTGCTTACATTGAATTTAATTTCTAGTTCACTAAAGTGGAGGCTTAGATCATTGATTTTAGATATTTCTTCTTTTCTAACATATGCAGTCAATGCCATAAGTTCTCCTTTAAGCACTGCTTTTGCTGCACTCCACAAATTTTGATAGTTGCATTTTCATTTTTGTTTAGGTCAATGAAAGATTTTTAAATTTCTCTTGAAATTTCTACTTAGGCCCATGTCTTATCTACAAGTGTGTTGTTTAATCAACAAGTAGTTTGGGATTTTCCAGTGACAACCCGACTTGAAATTTTATATAGAATACCAACAGATCTAGTAATTCCAAGACCATCTTGAAGAACAATAATGCTGAAGGATTTATACTACCAGATTTCAATGCCACATTAAGACAGTGTGGTGATGGCCTACAGATAAATAAATATAGCTAAAGAGATCAATGACACAGAATAGAAAATCCCAAAATACACTCACATATTATATTTACTTGATTTTCAACAAAAGCATCAATGCCATTAATGGGAAAATAAAAGTCTTTTCAATAAATGGTGTTGGATCTCATATGGAAAAAAAATGAACTTTGAGCTCTACCTCACACCAAACCCCCCAAATTAAACTGTATGATATTACATTAATTTTAGCTTTATGAAAGCTAAAATTAGATGTTTTGAAGAAAACAAGACCTTAGGATAGGCAAAAATTTTTTAAATAGAGCAAAAATAGCACCAAGTATAAAAGAAAAAATGTATAACTTGGACTTTTTCAAGATTTAAAACTCTTGCTCATCAAAAGCAAGTTTAAAAAATATTCACAGACTAGGGAAATATTTACAACACAAATATCTAACAAAGAGATATCCAGAACAATTAAGAACAACTACAAGTTAATAAAAGAAAACTCAGTTATAAGATTGTCAAAAAGCCTTGAGCTATAGTAAAGAAGAAATCCAAATGGCCAAGAAACGTGAAAATTTTCTCAGCCTCTTTAGTAATCAGAAAAACACAAATTAAAGGCATAGGCAAATACCATTTCATACCCATCTGAATGGCTAAAAGGCAAGGGATTGACAACATCAAGTGTTGGCAAAGAATGTGACACAAGTGGAACTGTCATATATTGGTGGTGGGAGTGTTAAATGTTAAAATTCTTTTGAAAAACTGACTAACATTCCCTAATGAAGTCAAACATACAACTACTCCATGGTCCAGCAATTCCATTCCCAGGAATATATCCAAGAGAAATCAATGCATTTGTCTATCAAAAGACATCTTCAGGAGGTTAAGGCAAGAGAATTGCTTGAACCTAGGAAGCAGAGGTTGCAGTGAGCAGCACTATGTGTAACTGTTCCAAACTGGGACCTGTCCCAATGCTCCCTGACAACAGGACAAATTCTGATAGAGTCACACAATGGAATGAACTGTCCACAACTACAGGCAGTAATGGGGTAAAATGCCTCATAAATACTGTTTTGAGCTCTTGCTCAAAGAGTAGCAAGACACAAAACACTACATTTTGTGTGGATCCATTTTTATAAAGTACCAAACAAGCAAAATGAATCTAGTTGGGACAGAGGCTACTGGTTGGAAGGTGGGAGTGGAAATAAATGGAAGAGAACACGGGGGTCTTGGGGTGCTGGGGAAGCTGCGTTTTATTGATCTGGGTCTAGGTTAAATAGGTGAATCCAGTGAAAATTCATCAAGCTGTAAAGTTGTGAGATTTGTACCTTTCTATACATATATAATACAGCAATAAAAAGTAAGAAACTAATCCAGAAGAAATCAAACCAATATCCAATTTAACAACAGAACAAAATATGAAATACGAGGAACAACTCTAATGAAAAATGTGTACAACACAATACTATAAAACATAACTGAAAGATAGAAGAACTAAATACGTAAAGGTATATGCTGTTCATAGCTCAGAAGAGCCAGTGTTGTTGATGGGCCAATATATATACACATGAAAAGATTCTTGGTCTCATTAATTATCAGGGAGATACAGATCAAGACCACAGTCAGAAATCATTTTATGCCCATATGACAGGCAAACTTTAAGAAGTCTGACAATAGCAAATACTGGAAAGGCTGTGGGCCAATGACATTTCTTACACATGACAAGTAGGAGTGTTAGTTGATACAGTTACTTTTGAAAATAATTTGGCACAATCCTATTAGGTTGTATATTTGCACAACCTGCTACCTAACAATTCCACATTCAGGACCTGTCCCAGGGATCATGCTCAGCATCAATGTTTATGCTAACAAAAAGGTGGAAGGCAGCTCAAATGTTCAGCTGCAGGACACCAGATAAACAAAGTCAGGAGTATTCCCACAATAGGATAACAAGTGAGAATGAATGAAGTAAAATGTCTCTAATGCCCATATATAATATCATATCCTTCTTATAAAGTTTAAAAACAAAAAGACAAAACTCATGTATGCATAATAAATATATATAAGAAAAGAGACAAGCTAGAAAGGATAACAAGTGTCAAAGTCAGAGTAGTTCTTTGGTTACTTTCGGGAGGAAAACTTAGGGAGCTGTGTGTCATCATGTTCTTGGGTAGGGCTGTGGTTACACTAGGATTTGTGATGTTCAATGGACATATAAACCAAGAGATACAACTGGACCATGCATGCAAGAGTGCAGCTGCCACTGAAACAAAGATAAGGATCAACCCTGTCTTCCTACCTGAGGGCAAGCTCTCCTCATTGTCAGTCCTTCCAAATCCTGCCACTTCGAAAGCTCGCCTGACCTCCGCATGTTGACCTTTGCTTGTATGGCCCCTCCTCTACCACACATCAGCAAACCAGAGAAGTGAAGGGGATCTTAGAGCTACTTTTACTTCTTACTTTATATAATTTTGTTAACAGTGAAAAATTATAGGCACTTTTTCTGGCATTTCTCTGTATTTCTGTATAAATATATAAAACGAAATCAGTTTTAAAAATCTAGAGAACATGTTTTAGTACAGAAGTTGCAAACTGGTGGTTTACCCTACTCAGGATTAAAAAGAAAAAAAGCAAAGAATATTGCCAACATTTAAAAATCACAAAATTTTATACAGAAGTCCGTATTTCTGGCTTCTTTTTAAAAATCAGACGATCTGGCCAGTGTTTGTGCATTCCTACTTAGCAGCTGCCTGCCAAGACTGAGCAGCACCAAGTTCCCACCCCTCTGATGCCACACTCAGCTCATTCACCTGCCTGGCCGCGGCATTTGTTCACTGATTTCTCTTTACCATCTTCCCTTCCTTTACATGGTACGCATGTTTGTCTCTGTGTCCTGACACCAAGGAAGCCTGTTCTTAGTAGCCCAGGGTCATCATCTACTTGGGCAGATGAGGACTCTAACAAGAACCCAGGGAAATGACCGCACACCCTGGCACAGAGGTTGCCCCAAGCCAGGCTCCAAGTGAGCCATCAGTAGACAGGGCTCCAAGGGTGAGGGCAGGAGGTGACTGAGTTGCTGTCAGGGGCTGTTGGCCTAAAAGAGCTAAGATCTGTCCTGCTGGGAGGTGGGAAAATAAATCCATGATGGAACCAGACCAGATTTCACAGGGAGACACAGGCTGGTGATAGGCACGGCGGGAGGAGATCACTTGACATTTTGGGACAGGCTGAAAAAGAAACAATCCAGGGTTCGGCCTTTTATAGAAAATTATCAAAGCAACGTTTAAAAGAAACATTCTCACTCAAAACCTGAGACTCACCTTGTCTGAGCTCAAACCACAGTGTTTGAGCCTCAGGGGTGGGCAAGAAAACTAGGTCAGGGTCAGACAGGGCTGCAGAGTTGGGTGGGGGCCGTGGCAACACCAGGCTGGGCCCAGGCAATTCAGAACGGCCCTGCATGGCTTAACGCCCTCAGGACACTGACCAGAAACCAGACCTCAAAAAGTAAGAAAGTCGCACTCAACAGGGAATTGGGGTTCCCTCTGGCCTGCACCTTTTCCTTCTTTCTGTCTTCTGATTATTGAAGGGGTGAATTACCTGCGTGAGGCAGGGCTGTGGCTGTGGCTCCGGGCCTCGCTCTCGCCCACCCCGGCCCCAGACCTAGAACCTCACGCTGGCCTCTGAGCGCCAGGGACTTGCAGGTCCCGCTGCAGGCTCCACCAGTCTCTGCGATGCACAGAGAGGAAATGTCTGCGCCAGTTCAGACCAGACAGACTGAGGACAAAACAGGTCCTGCCGACAAGCGCACACGAGGCTCACGCACCACGGGTAGTTTCAGTCAGGCCTGAGCCGCGAGGGGCTGAGCAGTGCGCACCGGAAGGCGCGAGGGCCCTGCCGGAAACCCACACGGACAGAAAGACGCCCTCGGAAGACCAGGATGACCGCAGGGCTGCACGGGAAGACGGCACCGTGATCTACGCTGGCAGAAGCTCTGCCCACCTCCAGGTCTGAGGGGAAAGTATGAAGGGACGGTCTGTGGATCTGAGGGGAGGGTCCGTGCGTCTGAGAGGAGGGTCTGAGGATCTGAGGGAAGGATCGGAGGGTCTGAGGGGAGGGTCTCTGGGTCTGAGGGGAGGGTCTGTGGGTCTGAGAGGAGCGTCCCAGGGTCTGAGGGGAGCGTCTGAGGGGAAGGCCTGTGGGTCTCTTGGGAGGGTCTGAGGGAAGGGTCTCAGGGCCTGAGGGGGTCTGAGGGTCTGAGAAGAGAGTCTGAGGGTCTGAGAGGAAGCTTGAGGGTCTGAGGGGAGGGTTTCAGGGTGTGAGGGGAGGCTCTGAGGGTCTGAGAGGAAGGTCTGTGGGTCTGAGCCGAGGGTCTGAGGGTCCAGGGGTTGGAGAGGAGGGTCTGTGGGTCTGAGGGGAGGGTCTCTGAGTTTGAGGAGGGTCTGTGGATTTGATAGGCAGCTCTGAGGGGAAGGTCTGAGAGTCTGAGGAGGGTGTGAAGGAAGGGTCTGCGGGTGGGAGAGGTGGGTCCGCGGGTGGGAGAGGTGGGTCTGAGGGTGTGAAGGAAGGGTCTGCGGGTGGGAGAGGTGGGTCCGCGGGTGGGAGAGGAGGGTCCGCGGGTGGGAGAGGTGGGTCCGCGGGTGGGAGAGGTGGGTCCGAGGGTGGGAGAGGTGGGTCTGAGGGTGTGAAGGAAGGGTCCGCGGGTGGGAGAGGTGGGTCTGCGGGTGGGAGAGGTGGGTCCGCGGGTGGGAGAGGTGGGTCTGAGGGTGTGAAGGAAGGGTCTGCGGGTGGGAGAGGTGGGTCCGCGGGTGGGAGAGGTGGGTCCGCGGGTGGGAGAGGTGGGTCCGCGGGTGGGAGAGGTGGGTCCGCGGGTGGGAGAGGAGGGTCCGCGGGTGGGAGAGGTGGGTCCGCGGGTGGGAGAGGTGGGTCCGAGGGTGGGAGAGGTGGGTCTGAGGGTGTGAAGGAAGGGTCTGCGGGTGGGAGAGGTGGGTCCGCGGGTGGGAGAGGTGGGTCCGCGGGTGGGAGAGGTGGGTCCGCGGGTGGGAGAGGTGGGTCTGAGGGTGTGAAGGAAGGGTCTGCGGGTGGGAGAGGTGGGTCCGCGGGTGGGAGAGGTGGGTCCGCGGGTGGGAGAGGTGGGTCCGCGGGTGGGAGAGGAGGGTCCGCGGGTGGGAGAGGTGGGTCCGCGGGTGGGAGAGGTGGGTCCGAGGGTGGGAGAGGTGGGTCTGAGGGTGTGAAGGAAGGGTCCGCGGGTGGGAGAGGTGGGTCTGCGGGTGGGAGAGGTGGGTCCGCGGGTGGGAGAGGTGGGTCTGAGGGTGTGAAGGAAGGGTCTGCGGGTGGGAGAGGTGGGTCCGCGGGTGGGAGAGGTGGGTCCGCGGGTGGGAGAGGTGGGTCCGAGGGTGGGAGAGGTGGGTCCGCGGGTGGGAGAGGTGGGTCCGAGGGTGGGAGAGGTGGGTCCGCGGGTGGGAGAGGTGGGTCTGAGGGTGTGAAGGAAGGGTCCGCGGGTGGGAGAGGTGGGTCCGAGGGTGGGAGAGGTGGGTCCGCGGGTGGGAGAGGTGGGTCTGCGGGTGTGAAGGAAGGGCTGCGGGTGGGAGAGGTGGGTCCGCGGGTGGGAGAGTGGGTCCGAGGGTGGGAGAGGTGGGTCCGCGGGTGGGAGAGGTGGGTCTGGGTGTGAAGGAAGGGTCCGCGGGTGGGAGAGGTGGGTCCGCGGGTGGGAGAGGTGGGTCCGCGGGTGGGAGAGGTGGGTCTGAGGGTGTGAAGGAAGGGTCTGCGGGTGGGAGAGGGTGGGTCTGCGGGTGGGAGAGGTGGGTCCGGGGTGGGAGAGGTGGGTCCGCGGGTGGGAGAGGTGGGTCTGAGGGTGTGAAGGAAGGGTCTGAGGGTGGGAGAGGTGGGTCCGCGGGTGGGAGAGGTGGGTCCGCGGGTGGGAGAGGTGGGTCCGAGGGTGGAGAGGTGGGTGTCCGAGGGTGGGAGAGGTGGGCTGAGGTGTGAGGAAGGGTCCGCGGGTGGGAGAGGTGGGTCCGAGGGTGGGAGAGGTGGGTCCGCGGGTGGGAGAGGTGGGTCTGAGGGTGTGAAGGAAGGGTCCGCGGGTGGGAGAGGTGGGTCTGCGGGTGGGAGAGGTGGGTCCGCGGGTGGGAGAGGTGGGTCGAGGGTGGGAGAGGTGGGTCCACTGAGGGTGGGAGAGGTGGGTCCGCGGGTGGGAGAGGTGGGTCGCGGGTGGGAGAGGTGGGTCGAGGGTGGGAGAGGTGGGTCCGCGGTGGGAGAGGTGGGTCTGAGGGTGTGGGAAGGGGTCCGCGGGTGGGAGAGGTGGGTCGCGGGTGGGAGAGGTGGGTCTGAGGGTGGGAAGGAGGGGGGGTGGAGGGTGGGGAGGGTGGGGAGGGGGTCCGCGGGTGGGAGAGGTGGGTCGCGGGTGGGAGAGGTGGGTCCGCGGGTGTGAGAGGTGGGTCTGCGGGTGGGAGAGGTGGGTCTGAGGGTGTGAAGGAAGGGTCCGCGGGTGGGAGAGGTGGGTCTGCGGGTGGGAGAGGTGGGTCTGAGGGTGTGAAGGAAGGGTCTGCGGGTGCGAGAGGTGGGTCGGGTGGGAGAGGTGGGTCCGAGGGTGGGAGAGGTGGGTCTGCGGGGGAGAGGTGGGTCTGAGGGTGTGAAGGAAGGGTCCGCGGGTGGGAGAGGTGGGTCTGCGGGTGGGAGAGGTGGGTCTGAGGGTGTGAAGGAAGGGTCTGCGGGTGGGAGAGGTGGGTCCGAGGGTGGGAGAGGTGGGTCCGGGGTGGGAGAGGTGGGTCTGCGGGTGGGAGAGGTGGGTCTGAGGGTGTGAAGGAAGGGTCGCGGGTGGGAGAGGTGGGTCGCGGGTGGGAGAGGTGGGTCCGCGGGTGGGAGAGGGGGTCTGAGGGTGGGAGAGGTGGGTCTGAGGGTGTGGAAGGAAGGGTCGCGGGTGGGAGAGGTGGGTCCGCGGGTGGGAGAGGTGGGTCCGAGGGTGGGAGAGGTGGGTCCGCGGGTGGGAGAGGTGGGTCCGAGGGTGGGAGAGGTGGTCCGCGGGGGAGAGGTGGGTCCGAGGGTGGGAGAGGTGGGTCGCGGGTGGGAGAGGTGGGTCCGAGGGTGGGAGAGGTGGGTCGAGGGTGGAGGAAGGGTCCGCGGGTGGGAGAGGTGGGTGCGGGTGGGAGAGGTGGGTCCGAGGGTGGGAGAGGTGGGTCTGGGGTGTGAAGGAAGGGTCCGCGGGTGGGAGAGGTGGGTCCGCGGGTGGGAGAGGTGGGTCCGAGGTGGGAGAGGTGGGTCCGCGGGTGGGAGAGGTGGGTCCGAGGGTGGGAGAGGTGGGTCGCGGGTGGGAGGTGGGTCGAGGGTGGGAGAGGTGGGTCCGAGGGTGTGAAGGAAGGGTCTGCGGGTGGGAGAGGGGTCTGCGGGTGGGAGAGGTGGGTCCGCGGGTGGGAGAGGTGGGTCCGCGGGTGGGAGAGGTGGGTCCGAGGGTGGGAGAGGTGGGTCCGCGGGTGGGAGAGGTGGGTCCGCGGGTGGAGAGGAGGGTCGCGGGTGGGAGAGGTGGGTCCGCGGGTGGGAGAGGTGGGTCCGCGGGTGGGAGAGGTGGGTCTGAGGGTGGAAGGAAGGGTCTGCGGGTGGGAGAGGTGGGTCCGCGGGTGGGAGAGGTGGGTCCGCGGGTGGGAGAGGTGGGTCCGCGGGTGGGAGAGGTGGGTCTGAGGGTGTGAAGGAAGGGTCTGCGGGTGGGAGAGGTGGGTCCGCGGGTGGGAGAGGTGGGTCCGCGGGTGGGAGAGGTGGGTCCGCGGGTGGGAGAGGTGGGTCGAGGGTGGGAGAGGGGTCTGCGGGTGGGAGAGGTGGGTCCGCGGGTGGGAGAGGTGGTCCGAGTGGGTGGGAGAGGTGGGTCCGCGGGTGGGAGAGGTGGGTTGAGGGTGTGAAGGAAGGGTCTGCGGGGTGGGAGAGGTGGGTCCGCGGGTGGGAGAGGTGGGTCTCGGGTGGGAGAGGTGGGTCGCGGGTGGGAGAGGTGGGTCTGAGGTGTGGGAAGGGTCTGCGGGTGGGAGAGGTGGGGGGGGGGGAGGGTGGAGAGGGGTGAGGGTGGGAGAGGTGGGTCGCGGGTGGGAGAGGTGGGTCGCGGGTGGGAGAGGTGGGTCCCGGGTGGGAGAGGTGGGTCCGCGGGTGGGAGAGGTGGGTCCGCGGGTGGGAGAGGGTGGGTCCGCGGGTGGGAGAGGTGGGTCCGCGGGTGGGAGAGGTGGGTCCGCGGGTGGGAGAGGTGGGTCCGGGGTGGGAGAGGTGGGTCCGCGGGTGGGAGGGTGGGTGGGGGGGGGGGGGTGGGGAGGGGGGGGGGGGAGAGGTGGGTCCGCGGGTGGGAGAGGTGGGTCTGAGGGTGTGAAGGAAGGGTCTGCGGGTGGGAGAGGTGGGTCTGAGGGTGGGAGAGGTGGGTCTGCGGGTGGGAGAGGTGGGTCTGAGAGTGTGAAGGAAGGGTCTGCGGTGGGGGAGAGGTGGGTCTGAGGGTGGGAGAGGTGGGTCTGCGGGTGGGAGAGGTGGGTCTGAGGGTGGGAGAGGTGGGTCTGAGGGTGGGAGAGGTGGGTCTGCGGGTGGGAGAGGTGGGTCTGAGGGTGGGAGAGGTGGGTCTGCGGGTGGGAGAGGTGGGTCTGAGGGTGTGAAGGAAGGGTCTGCGGGTGGGAGAGGTGGGTCTGAGGGTGGGAGAGGTGGGTCTGCGGGTGGGAGAGGTGGGTCTGCGGGTGGGAGAGGTGGGTCTGAGGGTGTGAAGGAAGGGTCTGCGGGTGGGAGAGGTGGGTCTGAGGGTGGGAGAGGTGGGTCTGCGGGTGGGAGAGGTGGGTCTGAAGGTCTGAGAGGAGGCTCTGAGGGGAGAGGCTGTGGGTCTCTCGGGAGGGTCTGTGGGTCTGAGAAGAGGGTCTAAGGGGAGGATCTGTGTGTCTGAGGGGAGGGTCTGTGCTTCTGAGGGGAGAGTATGTGGGTCTAAGGGAAGGGTCTGGGAGTCTGAGGGGAAGGTCTAAGGGAGGGGTCTGTGGTCTGAGGGGAGAATCTGTGGGTCGGAAGGAAGAGTCTGAGGGTATGAGTAGAGGGTCTGAGGGGAGGGTCTCTGGGTCTAAAGTGAGGGTCTGAAGGCCTGAGGGGAGGGTCTCATGGTCTGAGAAGAGATTCTGATGGTATGAAGGGAGGATCTGAGGGTCTGAGGGGAGGGTGTGTGTATCTCAGGGGGCTTCTGAGGGTCTGATGGGAGGGTCTGTGTATCTCCATGGGGGGCGTCTGAGGGTCTGAGAGGAGGGTCTGAGGGTCATGAGAAGAGAGTCTGAGGGTCAGAGAGGAGGGTGTTTGCTTCTGAGAGGAGGATTGAGGGTCTGAGGGGAAGGTCTGAGGGTATGACGGGAGGGTCTGAGGGGAGAGTCTGAGGATCTGAGGAAAGGGTTAGAGAGGAGGGTCTCTGGGTCTGCAGGGAGGGTCTGAGAGTCTGAGGGTCTGAGGGGAGGGTCTCAGGGTCTGAGAAGAGGGTCTGAGGGGAGGGTCTCTGGTTCTGAGGGGAGTGTCTATCTCGGGGGTTCTGAGGCTCTGACAGGTCTTTGTATCTCAGTGGGGGGTCTGCGGGGAGGGTTTTGACAATCTGAGAAGAATCTGAGGGTCAGAGAGGAGGGTGTTTGGGTCTGAGAGAAGGGTTAAGAGTATGAGGGGAGAGTCTGAGGGTATGAGGGGAGGGTCTGAGAGCAGGGTCTCTGGGTCTGAGGGGAGGGTTTGCGGGTCTGAGAGGAGGATCTGAGGGTCTGAGGAGATAGTCCATGGGTTTAGGGGGAGAATCTGTGGGTCTGAAGGAAGGGTCTGGGGTATGACTAGAGGATCTGAAGGTCTGAGGGGAGGGTCTGAAGGTCTGAGAAGATGGTGGGAGGGTCTGAGGAAAGGGTCTGAGGGGAGGGTCTCTGTGTCTGACAGGAGGATCTGAGAAGAGGGTCTGAGGGTCTGAGGGGAGGGTCTCAGGGTTTGAGAAGAGGTTCTGAAGGTCTGAGGGGAGGGTCTGTTGGTCTGAGTTGAGGGACTGAGGGTCTGAGGGGATGGTATGTGAGTCTGAGGGTAGGGTCTCTGGGTCTGAGAGGAGAGTCTGTGGGTCTGAGAAGAGGGTCTGAGGGTGTGAGAGGAGGGTCTGTGGGCCTGAGGGGAGGGACTATGGGTCTGAGAGGAGGATCTGTGGGTTTGAGTAGCATCTGAGTGTGGAGGGGAGGGTCTCTGGGTCTGAGGGGAGGGTCTTAGGGGAGAGTCTCAGAGGAAGGTCTGTGGGTCTGAGAGGAGGGTCTGACAGGAGGGTCTGAGGGACTTAAAGGAGGGTCTGAGGGAAGGATCTGTGGGTCTCTTGGGAGGGTCTGAGAGGAGCATCTGAGTGTCCAAGGGGAAAGTCTGAGGGTGTGAGGGGGTGGTTTGAGTGTAGGGTCTGTGAGTCTGAGGGAAGGTTCTGAGGGGAGCATCTGTGGGTCTGTTGGGAGTATCTGTGGGTCTGAGAGAAGGATCTGAGGGAAGGGTCTGTGGGTCCCTTTTGAAGGTCTCTTGGTTTGAAAGAAGGGTCTGAGGATAGGGTTTGTGGGTCTGAGGAAAGGATCTGTGGATCTGAGAAGAGGGTCTGAGGGAAGAGTCTGTCGGTCTAAGGGGAGGGTCTGAGGGTCTGAGGAGAGGGTTTGGGGATCCAGGAGGAAGGTCTGAGAGTCTGAGGGGAAGGTCAGAGGAGAGGGTCTGAAGGCCTGTGGGGAGGGTGGGAGTGTCTAAGAGGAGGGTCTGTGGGTCTGAGGGGAATGTCTGTGTGTCTGAGAGGAGGGTCTGTGCCTCTGAGGGGAGGGTCTGTGTGTTTGCGGGTAGGGTCTGTGTGTCTGAGAGGAGGGTCTGTGTGTGTGACAGGAGGGTCTGTGTGTCTGAGGGGAGGGTCTCAGAGGAGGGTCTGTGGGTCTGAGGGGAAGGTCAGAGGGGAGGGTCTGAGGGTCTGTGAGGAGGGTCACAGGGTCTAAGAGGAGGGTCTGTGGGTCTGAGGGGAATGTCTGTGTGTCTGAGAGGAGGGTCTCTATGTCTGAGGGGAGGGTCTCAGAGGAGGGTCTATGGGTCTGAGAGGAGGGTCTGAGGGTCTAAGGTGAGGGTCTGTAGGTGTGAGGGGAAGGTATGAGGATCTGATGGGAGGGTGTGTGGGTCTGAAAGGAGGGTCCGTGGGTCTGAAAGGAGGGTCCGTGGGTCTGAGGGGTGGGACTGTGTGTCTGAGTGGAGGGTCTGAGGGTTGGAGAAGAGGATCTGAGGGTCTGAGGGGAGGGTCTGAGGGTTTGAGGGGAGCATCTGTGGGTCTTTGGGTCTGAGGTGATGGTCTTTGGGTCAGAGAAGAGGGTCTAAAGGTCTGAGGCGAGCATTTTAGCATCTGAAGGTAGGGTCTGAGAAAAGTGTCTTAGGTTCTGAAGGGAGGATCTGAGGGAAGGGTCTGTGTGTCTGAGGGGAGGGTCTGAGGGTGGGTCTGAGAATAGGGTCTGAGGGTCTGATGGTCTGAGAAGAGGGTCTGAGGGTGTGAGGTGAGGATCTGTGGGTGTGAAGGGAGGGTGTGAGGATCTGATGGGAGGTTGCCTGGGTGTGAAGGGTGGGTCGGTGGTCTGATGGGCGCGTCTCCGGGTCTGAGGGTCTGAGAAGAGGGTCTGAGGGTCTGAGGTGAGTGTCTTAGGATCTGAGGGGAGGGTCCGAGAAGAGACTCTCATGTTCTGAGGGGAGGGTCTGTGGGTCTCAGGGGAAGGTCTGAGGGGAGGGTCTAACGGTCTGAGGGGAGGGTCTGTGGGTCTGAGGGCAGGTTCTGTGGGTCTGAGAGAAAGGTCTGAGGGTCTGAGGGGTGGATCTGTGGGTCTGAGGGGAGGGTATGCAGGTCTGAGAGGAGGGTCTGAGGGGAGAGTCTGTGGGTCGGAGGGGATGGTCTGATGGTATGAGAAGAGGTTCTGAGTGTCTGAGAGGAGGGTCTGTGCATCTCAGATGAGGGTCTGCGGGGAGGTTCTGTGGGTCTCAGGGGAGGGTCTGAGGGTGTGAGGGGAGGTTTTGAGGGTCTGAGAGGAGGGTCTGAGGGTCTGAGAAGAGGGTCCGTGGGTCTGAGGTGAGGGTCTGAGGGGATGGTCTGTGGATCTGACAGCAGGGTCTCTGGGTCTGAGAGGAGGGTCTGAGGGTCTTAGGGGATTGTCTGTGGGTCTGAGGGTAGTCTCTGGGTCTAACAGGAGGTTTTGTGGGTCTGAAGGAAGGGTCTGAGGGTGTGAAAGGAGGGTCTGTCAATCTGAGATGAGGGACTGTGGGTCTGAGAGGAGGGTCTGTGGGTCTGAGAAGAGCATCTGAGGGTCTAAGATGAGTGTTTGTGAGTCTGAGGGGAGGGTCTGTGGTTCTCAGAGGAAGGTCTGAGGGGACAGTCTGTAGGTCTGAGAAGAGGGTCTGAGGGGAGGATCTGATGGGTGCTTCTGTGGGTCTGTTGGGAGGGTCTGTGGGTCTGAGAGGAGGGTCTGAGGGGATTGTCTATGAGTCTGTTGGGAGGGTCTCTTCGTCTGAGGGGACGGTCTGAGGCTCTGAGGGGAGGGTCTGTGGGTCTGAGGGGAGGGTCTGAGGACTGATGGGATGGTCCGAGGTTCTAAGAGGAGGGTCTGATGGAAAGGTCTGTGAGTATGAAGGGAGGATCTGAGGATAGTCTGAGGGGAGGTTCTGCGGGTCTGAGGGGAGCATCTGAAGGGAGAGGAGGATTTGAAGGGAGGGGAAGGTCTGTGGATCTATGGGAAGTGTCCGTGGGTTGGGGAAGGTCTGTGGGTCTGAGGGGAGTTTCTGAAGTTAGGGGATGGTTTGTGGGTCTGTGGGAAAGGTCTGTGGGGTGGGGAGATGATGGGTCTGAGGGGAGGGTCTATGAGTCTGTGGGAAGGGTCTGTGGGTCTGAGGGGACTGCTTTGGGTCTGTGGATCTGTGGGAGGGGTCTGTGGGAAGTGTCTCTCGGTCTGTGGAAAGGGTCTGTGGGGCTGAGGGGAGGGGCTGAGGGGAACACTTGTGGGTCTGTGTGGATGATCTAAGGGGTGGGTCTCTCAGGCTCTGAGTTAACTGCAGACATGGTAAGTGCTGCGGAGGAGGTGTTAGGAGCTACAAAAATGCCACAGAGAGAGACCTGGCAATGTTGTTGTCAGGAGAGCTGATCCAAGGAAGTGTTGTGGGTTTAAGATCTCAGGGATGAGTGGAGAGAGACAGCTGGGGTCATGTGGACTGGAGGGAACTGGCGAGAAGGTCTTTAAGTCTGATGGAGGACTCTGAAATTTATCTTTAGAGTGAGTGAGAGCTGAGGAAGAGTTTGGGGTGAGTGGATGGCTCTCTGTTGTTGTTGTTTTTAACTTTTTGTTTTGAATGAATTTGAGATTTACTAAAATGTTGCAGAAATAGTACCCAGAGTTCCCACAGAATCCTCTCCGGTTCCCTCATATCCACGTCTGGCATGGCCATGACACAGATATTTAAACCCAGCACCCAGTGTGACACTGTAGCCCATGCCTGTAATCCCACAATTTTGGGAGGGCAAGACAGGAGGATCGCTTGAGCCCAGGAGTTCAAGACCAGCCTGGGCAACACAATGAGGTCTCACCTCTACAAAAAATAAAATCAAACCTGGGCGTGGTGGTGTACACCTGTGGTCCCAGCTATTTGAGTGAGGAGGATTGCTTGAGCCCAGGAGTTGGAGGCTGCAGTGAGTCATGATTGTGCCACTGAACTCCAGCCTGAGTGACAGAGCTAGACCCTATGTCAGCCCTAACCATCCTTGTCCTGGGGCCTGGGCATGGATTTTGCTGGCTCGTGTTCTCAGGACTGTAATGAAGTCCAGTCCATTTGGCAAGCATCCTGTGGAGGTAAGCATCCTGTCTCTCAGTGGCTCCTGAGCTGATGTGTCCAACTACAGGTCCAGGTGGTGTCAGCCGAGTCTCCTGGTCAAATCACCATCCTTCCTCTGTAGTGGATACTTGTCCTGGAGACACTGGGTGACCAAATCCTGATTCTCCTGGAACTTCTCTGATTTTGGCATCCATGGGGGTCTTGTCGGCAGCAATCAGTTTCATGGACTTTGCCTCGTGGTGATTTTCTGTTTCCCCCTTTCCTCAGGCATTTATCCGTCAAGGTTTTCCTGCAGGGAAGAGCAGTTGGTCCCTCTTCCGTTTACATGTTGACACGGTCAATGATGACAGCGTGTGAACTTGCATGCATTTATGTTGTTCTGTAGTTTGCAATGAGCACGGCCATTGTGCATTTTGTTGCTCATACCACCCATGATTGGCCCCTGTGTCATCTCAGGGAATGACATTGACAAATTTACAGTTTAAAGCCCCTGCTTGCAGTGTGGGAGTGAGGTGTAACTGGGCAGGGTTGGATGCAGTGAGATAAGGCCCAGACTTGTTCCCACGGTAACAATGTCATCTCAGTGACTAATGAGGAGCCGAGAGCTTCCTCAGTATTCAAAGCCCTTCTTCACTGACCTAGCCCTGGGTAGAATGCAGGTTTAAAAAGCCTAATGTGGTACATGTTTGGGTCCCTCCAATGTTCTAGAAACAAATTCCTTGAGACTTGCTTGCTTGTATTTGCCTAAAGAACCCACACCTCTCAGCATGGCAATCCCAGAAGCAGGTCACTGGACAACACGTTAATTTCGAGCACAGTGACTGGGATTTCAAGGTGGAGACTTGGTCCACCCGCTGGCTTTCAAGAGTGACGAGAGTGGTGCCGCCTTCTAACTGCTTTTTAACAGGATTCTGTTTGCAGTGCCACAAACAAAGCGAGCCTCTGGGAGGCAGCAGAGCCCTTGGAGGGGAGGTGCATTTGGCAGCCGGAGCTCATTGTGGGACTACCTGCAGGCATACGGAGCATCTTTGCCTTGTGGAGCCTGGCACCAGGACTCCTGGGAGGGAAAGGGGCTCAGCTCCCACAACCGGGGAACCTATGCCACACCGGGGCCCTCACCAGCCTCACTGTCAGTGTTTCTGGGACCACTCCCCAGATTACTTGTCCTGGGGTCTGCTCAGGCAGGGAGGCAGAGCAGCCCTACAACCCCTCTGCAAACACATACATGGTCTCACCACAGACAGAGTAGAACCACACCACATGGATTCTGCATAACACCACACTGGGGCCCTGGATGTTTCCCCCTCATCCACCTTGTTTTGAATGTAGAACGAAGTTTCTTCTAACAGTTCCAGGCAGGTTGGCATATCAAATCCATCCAAACCTAGTCTGCCTGTCCTCAGATCCCCTCTGCACCACAACGCTCAGGCAGTATGATCACCATTACTTGCCAGAGACCCTCACAGCTGGGCCTTCACCTGTGACCTGGGTTCCACACACTGCTTTACCTCCATGAAGCTTGGGGGGCAGAATTGGCCAACAAGAGATGCAGCCACACGGGAGTGGCCTGGGGCTCCCGGAAAGCCTTTGGACATTGTGTGGACTGTAGAGAAGTTCCTGGGGCCCAGTGCCAGTGTTGCTCATGCTTGGGCACCTCTCCTGCCGCATCATCTCTGGCAGTGACGTCCACCGCCTCTCAGCCCAGGTGGGGAGACCATTGGTCTTTATCCCTGAGTAAGTCTCAGTCTGCTTCCACCTGCTAGTGGGGATTCTGTGGTCTGCAACTGAGCTTCTAAGACCGAGGGCAGGATAGGAGGGACGTGAAGTGGCCATTACATGGTGGGTGCTTGACACTCCTTCCTGGTTGTGTGACCATGAACCAGTGACAGCCTGAGCAGAGGGAGCCGTGATGAAGCTTGTTACTGTATCGTGCCTGGGCCCCAGCCTTGCAGCTCCAGGTATGGAGCCCTTCCAGGAACAAACTCTTCTCTGCCACTCTGGACAGAAGGCCCTGTCCATGTAGGGGGCTCTCACTGCCATTCACACACCTTCACCCTTCACTCCCCTCATGAGACTCAGAGCAGCCCTTCTGAGAACAAAGAGCAGTGAACATCTCTGGAGCCACCACATTCCCCTCGAGTGAGAAACAGACTCCTGAATGCAGGTTTTCCAGATGTGAACCCTGGCCCAGAGCCTTACCCACGGATGATGTGCCCATGCAGTCCCCAGGGTGCCTCTGACCTCTTATTCTGTAACTTCACATTTCAATTAAATGTGAATCTTCACATTTCAGTTAAAGTGTTGAGGGAAGATGGCAATGACCAACACCAGCTCAAAGCTGTCCATGGATACAGTGAAGAAAACAGCCTCTGAAGTCAGCTTTCAGTGTGTGAAAGGCAGGCTGCCCTGTTACAGGGCTCTCTCTGTGAATGTCACTGTCCCGTTGATCAGCCTTGAGTGAACAGCTGGACCTCCATGGCTACCATTTCCTCCCTTGCAAACCGTCATGCTAGTCAGCCCCAGCACCCAGGACTGACTCACGAGGCCATGTCTTGGTGAGCAGCGGGGTCTTGGCTGCAGTTCAGCTGGGTAGGAAGTGCCCTTTGACTTCTGCAGCAGAGCTCACTTTCTGTACACCATCCACTCACAGGCCCGTGGGGCCTATCTATCTGTCCTTGGGCTGTCTCCGTGTGCCCGGGATGTGGCAGCAGTGGCCAGCATCCGGAGCCCCTACCCTCTGTGAGGCTACCACGTCCTGGCTGCTGGGTCCTCCTCTCACCCTCCCATCCCAAATCTGAAGTCTGAGAAGCTTTGTCCAGCCCCTCCCAGCTTTTGCCTACATTGCATGCCTGCCTTCCCTTTCGCCCTCTCAGCTGAGTCTGCAAATGTTCCTGCTACTTAGACTTTTGTAAAACAAACACCAGGAACACAGGGAACTCGGTTTTTCCTGGGGCTGGGGCTGCCAAGAACGCACCCTGAGATGCTGGGGGAGGAAATGCCCATCTCAAAACCTGCGCAACCCTGTCCAGACCTGCACGTGTTCAGGGGGTGCAAGCCGACACTGACATCCGAAGTGAGCATGGGCTTAGAGACAAAGCCCCCCAGAAATGTGCTCTTTTCCCACAGGGTGCAGGTGACACCTGCTCGGACACATCGGTTTGTGGACACATTGGCTCGTAGGCATGTCTCATCCCAGACCACCGAAGCAGCGAAGACACTTCAGTGATACAATGATCTCCCTTTAACAACCTTTAAATTTGAAATAGTGACACTCCCCTTCCCCCCCCCCCCCCCCCCTTTTTTTTTTTGAGACAGAGTCTCACTCTGTCTCCCAGGCTGGAGTACACTGCCACGATCTTGACTCACTGCACCCTCTGTCTCCCAGGTTCAAGCGATTCTCCTGCCTCAGGCTCCCGAGCCGCTGTGACTACAGGTGCGTGCCACCACGCCCAGCCAATTTTTTGTATTTTTAGTAGAGATGGGTTTTCACCATGTTAGCCAGGATGGTCTCGATCTCCTGACCTCGTGATCCGCCTGCCTTGGACTCCCAAAGTGCTGGGATTACAGGCGTGAGCCACCGCGCCTGCCAGTGACGCCCTTTTTTTGTAATCCTTCACATAGACAACAGCTACATGTATCCTTGTTCAATTATTTCCTCACAGCCCCTTGTACCTCCCCTTGCCTCTAGTTCTTGGGTCTGTTTCTCTGGACCACACTTCATCTTATTCATAGATCATGGAATAATCTGGTTAGATTGTGAAAGGAAAGACTCCAGTTACACACCCACGGAAAGAGAGCCACAGCCTCATCCCCTCCCTCAAGAGCACCCCCAGCCCTGGGTTCTCAGGACTTCATTTCACAGCCCTCTGGTCACTGACCATGCTGGGCAGCCTCAGTTTCCTGCCGCTGCCATTTGGGCCCTCTTTCCCCAGTGACATTACACCCGGTGGCTTCAGACTTTCTTGACTGCCTCAGTGAGAAGCTACTTTATGCATCATCAGCATACACACACACACACGAGTGGGAAGTAGGTGTAAAATGGAACCAAAGTCTTCATGAGACGGTGCACCCTCACCATCTATTCTGTTCCACTTCCCTAATGGCAGTCATAATCTTCCAAATTGAATTTGCTCTCCACTGATAGGTTGCTGTTTGAGAAACAAGCCTCTGAACCATCCTTCAAGGGATCACAGCACAGCAACCACTCCCAACTCTGTTTCTTGGGCCCCTCCTCTGAGTGCCATTATTCTCACTGCCTGGATTCACTCATTCAATCAACAAACATGTAATGAGGGACAACTGTGCAGATCCATGCTCTTCATGACAGGGTTCCGGGCCAGCAGCAACAGCAATGCCTGGTTGTCCATTGTGTGCCTGGGGTCCATCACATGGGAAACTTGCTTGCAGTGGCAGATGCCCTGAGGCTCATGTCTGACCCATGTCCAGGATTCGCCAGCCTGATCATTGCCCTGGGGCTGTGAGCCCACTCTTGTGTTCCCCCCGCCCACTGGGAACCAAGGAAACAGCCTGGGCAACCCCTAGTTCTTCTAGTGGAAGGTGCAAATTCAACTCAGCCCCCACACATGCAGAGCTGCACACACATCTACACACACGCACCTACATGTGTGCATCTGCATACATACACCTACCAAGACTCACACATGGGACATTATCCCTGGACACATGCCTGCATACCTGCACACACCCATGTACACACACCTACACCCCCCATCTACACACCCACGCACACACACCCACGCACACAACCCCACCCACATGAGGGACATTACACCTGCATACACACCTACAAACCTGGACACACCTTTGCAAACACACTTGCACACACCCACGCATGCAAACACCTATGCATGTGCACTTACACATACACCCCTCCACGCATCTGCACACACACATCCCACACACCTGTGCACACATGCCCATCTGTAGGCGCACACCTACACACATCTGCACGCACCCACCTGTGCACACGCGTCCACCCATGCACACCTGCACACACCTGCACACACCTACACACCTGTGCACACATGCCCATCTGCAGATGCACACCTACACACATCTGCACACACCCACCTGTGCACACGTCTACCCATGCACACCTGCACGCACACCTGCACACACCTACATACCTGTACACACACATCTGTACATACACCTGCACATACTTGTGCACACACACATGCACACACACACACCTGTGTAGGTGGAGGACCAGTGCTTTTGTTTCCTGGAGAGCTCCCTTCCTCAGGCCCCTCCAAGCTGACCAGCTGCTCTCTACCCAGGTGGGCAGCTCTTATCCCAGAACTCTCCTTGGAATCCCCTCAGGGTGGTGCTGTGTGTGCTGGACCCCAGGCCATCTGTCTTGGTTTTGAAACATTTTCTACAGCAGCTTCCAGAGGAAGGGCTTGTGACTCTGAAGACATCTTTATCATGCTCTTCATGGCTCATTCTCCAGGTATCGGATCCTAGGTGGAATTCATTTTCCTTGGGCATCTCAACAGCTTCACTCTAGTGCTTTCGTGTTGTTGAAAAGCCCAAGGTCTTTTTATCTCTGTCCCTTTGCCTGAGAGCTGATTTTGTTTCTTTCTGAAAGCTATTTAGAACTTTATTCAGTGTTCTGAAATTTTGTGATGATGTGGCTTGTAAGGGACTTCTTTCATTTACTGTGTGGGTGGGTATCTGTGGTGCCCATATGACCAAGACAAACAAATGGAAAATGGCAGGGAAAATGTAAGAAAATTAGAGGATCAAACCAGGCTGTCCAAAAGAGGGTCCAGAAACAGAGAACCAAAGATACCAGGGACAGAGCTGCCAGAAGCAACCTGGGAAGTCCGCAGGTCTCAGGAGCACTGGCCAAGCTCCTAGGTTCCACTGTCTCGTCCATCTCTCCCAAGTGTTTTTATTTTGGTAATCCTTTTTTTTTTTTGTTTTCATTTCAAAGAGATTTTTTCTTGATTATTTATTTTTCATTCTGTTTTTATTTTATGGATGTACTATCTTTTCATACATCCCTGACAGTGTATTAATGATACTTTTTATTTTATTTATTTATTGTTCTTTTTTCTTGGAGACAGACTCTCGCTTTGTTGCCCAGACTAGATACAACTTACTTCAAAATGTTTTAATTTATACTACTGTAATCCATAATTTATATGTGCAATACGTAATTACACCTGGCATTTTTACCTTCTCTATCTCAAGTATTTTGGTCAAATTGTTAGGCTCTTAAAGCTGACACAGGAAAACCCTGGCTTAAAGTACTTGCTATGTTGTACACAATAAATATGTTGAATTTTATCTGTCAATTAAAAAAATTCATGCAATTGAAAAAGCCTAATAAGGTACCTGCTACAGTTCAAATGCTTCTGTCCCCTCGATGTGCAGTGCAAGCGCTGGGAGGTGAGGCCTGAAGGGAGGTGTTTAGGTCACAAGAGGAATCTGCCCTCGTGAATCAGTGCTGCCACACAGGGGCCCAGGGAGTGGGTTTGCTCTCCTGCTCTTCCACCACGTTAGCACCCAGCCTTCCTCCTTCTGGAGGACCCAGCGTTCCAGGCGCCATCCTGGAAGCAGAGAGCAGGCCTGACCTGCGAAGCACCTCCATCTTGTTGTCCCCAGCCTCCAGAATTTCAAGAAATAAGTTTGTTTTCTTTATAAATGACCCAGTTTCAGGCATTCTATTACAGCAGCACAAAACAGATGGGCACGATGCCCCTTAGGAAAGTCCTTGTGAGGCTCAGATCTTCACCTGTGTGGTTTTCTAAAATGGGGCACATAATCACCAAAATAGACGTTTAAATATCAAAAGTTATAACTTATCAATTAACACTGCATTAATTTGGTGTCTTGGAGAATAGCATGTTAATATAGAAATCATCTTAGTAAAAAAAAATTGGCTGAAATTTTGTGTAAAGATTAACTCAACACAAAAAATTAATACAAAGATTTTAATAAATTTCAATTAATTATACTCTGATCATAAATTATCTTTATTAAAGAATACATATTCTTGTGATTTAAAACCAAATATTTTAAGTGAAATAACTAATAGAAATTGACATGAAATTATTTCATTTAACACAGTTACAATAAAAGGCAAACAGACATCTGCATTTGCCTCATTTTAGAAAACATAGGCTTTGAATAAATCTTTCGCCTTTTACTAAAAAAAAAAAAAAAAAAAAAAAAAAGAAAACATAGGCTTTAAGAATCAAAAGTAAGCTTCCAAGCTCACTGCCAGGATTACAACTTCACATTACAGAAATGTTTAATAACAAATATTTGACCAACAGATTATAATTCTGAAGTTGTACTTTTTTTTTTTTTTTTTTGAGACGGAGTCTTGCTGTGTCGCCCAGGTTGGAGTGCAGTGGTGCGAACTCAGCTCACTGTAAGCTCCGCCTCCCGGGTTCACGCCATTCTCCTGCCTCAGCCGCCGGAGTAGCTGGGACTACAGGCACCCGCCACCATGCCTGGCTAATTTTTATATTTTTCGTAGAGACGGGGTTTCACCATGTTAGCCAGGATGGTCTCGATCTCCTGATCTCGTGATTCGCCCACCTCAGACTCCCAAAGTGCTGGGATTACAGGCGTGAGCCACCGCGCCCAGCAGTGCACATTTTAAATGCCTTTTAATTTTGCTTCTTTACTAAAAAAACTACGAACTGATGAACTCACAATAGAAAATTAATAATAATTAATTTCAGGAAAAAAAAAAGGCACATCCAGGCAACACATTCAAGGCGATTGGTAAAATGCAGCGTCCCGGGTCTACTGCACATAATCAACTGACTGCAAATAAACTACTCTGGAAAATTCTAAAATAGGACAAGAATATTCTGTAAAAGCCAGGATAACATGATTGCACCGACACTTTGCTAGAGAGCTGTTCTGTTGCCAAGGTGCGAGCTTCCCAGAAGCAGCAGCTGTTGGCCATTTAAGTGCACACTCCCCACAGACGCTTCCCTTCCAAGGTCCATCATCTCCGTACATCAGAGGCTGGACCGTCTCTCTGGTCTGGGCACACACCTCATGATTGCAGCTCTCCACAGCACCGGGGCGAGTAAGAGGCTGAGCGTGGTCACACTCAGTATAAGGAGGTACACCTGCAACAACAAAGTGCAGAGCGGGTCACAGACACTGTCAGGACTCGCACCTGCAATAGGAAAGCACAGGGCTGGTCTCACTGAGCTCGGAGGGACGCCTGCAAAGCTAGAGTCCTGAGGCTGAGCGCAGTCACGCTGAGTGCTGGGAGGGATGGCTGCACGGGTGGGTGGGTGGGGGGTGGAAGCTGAGCGCAGTCACGCTGAGTGCTGGGAGGGATGCCTGCACATCATAAATTCACTACTATCTCTTTAAAGCACATCGAAGTACAGCCAGAAGTTGAGGACACTGGAATGCAGGAGGGGCTGTGATTTGAAGATCAATGTTGCACGGTTAGTCCTGATGGGCCACAGGGTAACAGCTTTAGCCTGTGTTTGCCTGAAGGCCAACCCCGGGCCACAGTACAAGTGAGCCTGCCCCACAGCTTCCCCGACCCTGGGGATGCGGCCTTGGGTCAGGCCTCAGGTGGAGCTTCCTGTAAGCAATTCTATTTTTCAGCAATTACTTCCACTGCACTTAACACCTGGACTTCTACCCGCCTCACCCTTACAAAATGCAGGAGACAAGCCCGTTAATCTGAATGCCCAGGGCCATCCCAGTGTCCACAGGAACTTCCACCCAGCTCTCAGGGCACTCTGGTATTTCAGTTTCTTGGGTGCTACTTATGTGCACACTGGCAGTTCAGCTTTAAAAAGTCAGTTTTCTTTCAGAAGAAATATCTGACTGACAATTAGAATTGTTGTAAAAAGTTAATGCAACAGTTCAAGCAGTACTAACTGCACCTTTCCTCTGAAAATGTCACATGCTGGATGAGCAGAGAGCAGCCAGGTCTCTGTGTGCCCACCTGGAGGAAGACCTTGCCCCCAGGCTGCCAGCTGCCTTCGCCACACCTGCCTCAAACCCAGAGTGCAGCCCGTGCTGCCCAAGAAGCGCTTCGTGGGGGAAGCCACTCACCTCCCGAGAGATGACGCCCGCTCTTCGTGCCCGGCTCCCCAGGACAAAGGAAAACTCGCTGACCTGGGCAAGCCCCGCGGAGACGATCCACTTGATGTATTGGCTGCTCCTCGGCAGAATGAGAGACAGGACCAGCACCGCCAGGAGAAACTGCAAGAGAGGTTCATCATGCCACCGCTGAAGACCGAACCCGCACAGAGTTAAACACACAAAACAGAGAACCCGGACAAACCACAGGGACGCTGCGATGGTGTCCGAATAACACACCAAGCAGGGAAATGCACAGAAGCACTCCAAATACCCGAGGGCACCAGACACACGCAAACCATCTTAAATAATCCGCACAGAACAAAAAGGCAACATGAAGGGTTTAGGTTGATTAGCAGAAAATAAGCCTTGCCCGTGACCCCCCACCCCCGCCCCAACCAAACTAGATTAATAGCATTAAGCATGGGGTACTCAAGGTGGAAATTTCTTTTTCATACAGAGAGATGTGTGTCTCTGGGCTAAGCAGCTAAAAGCTGGTGGGGTGGCCCAGCGATCATCATAGATTCTGGCTCCTTAAAATGGAAATGATCTAAGTCACTGTTTATGAGGCAGAAAGCCACTGGTTGCTGACTATGTCACCACACCTTCAGTTCAATGTGGACACAGGCAGCTCGATGACTAGCAGTCCTGCAGGACAGACAAAGTGCCTACACCATTCTCAGGTCTTTTTTTTTTTTTTTTGAGACGGAGTCTCGCTCTGTCGCCCAGGCTGGAGTGCAGTGGCCGGATCTCAGCTCACGGCAAGCTCCGCCTCCCGGGTTTACACCATTCTCCTGCCTCAGCCTCCCGAGTAGCTGGGACTACAGGCGCCCGCCACCTTGCCAGGCTAGTTTTTTGTATTTTTAGTAGAGACGGGGTTTCACCGTGTTAGCCAGGATGGTCTCGATTTCCTGACCTCGTGATCCGCCCGTCTCGGCCTCCCAAAGTGCTGGGATTACAGGCTTGAGCCACCGCGCCCGGCCTTTCAGGTCTTTAAAAAGCACATCTGCATCTGTCAGAAGAGGACAGGTCGGACTGCGGCCAAGGCCCATTCTGAGGGTCCCAAAAGGTAGTTCCCCCTTTTAAACACCCTCAATTCTGAAACAATCGATCACAAGGACAAACCCAGACCACCCAGCCTAATCTACATCTGCCTCCCCCGGGGTCCAGTGGCCCAGTGGGCCTCCTCCGAGACAAGGGACAGGGCGGCTCTGCAGACTTGATGTGGGCCCCGCTGGAAACTAGGGCCACAGGGAGGGCTGTGCTGGGCCTGCAAACTGCGAGGGGTGCGGACCCTTCCAGCCCATACCTTCATGACCACCACTGACAAGGTGAGGAACACCAGCACTGTGAGCTCGTATACCACAAATGTGGGGAACACGTGGAGCCCTGTTGGGAACAGGACAGACATGTTACGACCACAGGACAGCCTCCCCCAGTGCACACAATTTCTCACAACTTTAGTGTGTCACTTGCTTCAATACAGGAATTGAAATCCTAAATCCTCCCAAGCACACTTGTGAAAGCAGCAGCAAATGCTAAACAGCCATCCCTTTCCTGAGTGAACCGGGGAAAAGTCTGCCCCAGGGTGACCTGTCTGATGTGGTGGGATCCCAGCTCCACTCCCTGCAATGGGCCTCAACTGCAGAGAACACAGCAAAGCACAGAGAGGCAGCACTCGGTCTGGCGCTCCTTGATATTCCAGCTGAGGTGCAGATGATCCCGGAGCCTAGCAGCCCCACAGTGCCCAGGAGTGCCCAGGAGTGCCACACTCACAGGACGTCTGTGGTCAGTGTTCCTTTCCCTGCTTTATTTGGCTCACACATTTTGAAAAACAATGGGAAACGCTGTCTCTACGTATTTCTTCTCTCTGCTCTCAGGGCTCTCTGAAACCGTGTGGCTGCCCACTGGGCTGTCCTGCTGAGTGACGCAGATGGGGCCGGTGGTGCTGGGGCTGGGCTCAGCTCTCCAGTCACACCCTGGGGCTGCCCGGCGATGCACGTCTGCCCTCGGAGGAACCCGGAAGCCCAGAGGCCTCCTCTTCATTGGAGGGACCCAGACACCAGGGTTAAGTGCATGGAACAGACCCATGACCTTTCTGCCGTTCACAAACCACTGTCTCTACCTGACCCAGAAACACAAATGTAAACATTTGCCTTTTTCCTCTTGCCCCAACCCAGGTTCTCTTGTGCTTGAGGGCTGCCTTCTCCAGCCGCCCAGTCTTCTAGCCATGGCCCCTCCTCCTGGGTCTGGGTCTCAGAGCTGCCCCCTCCATGCCCATTCTCAGTGCTCCCCATGGCCCCTCCTACCCTGGCCACCAGTCTGGCCCCACCATGTCCCCCTCATCAGCCCCAGCCCCATGATGGCCTGGGGTCCACCTCCCTCTCTCCCCAGCTGTCAGCCGAGCCCCGGCCCTAGTCCTGCATCCCCCCAGGATGTCTGTGCCTCTGCCCTGCTGCAATGCCCAGTCCAGGCCGCCTGTGGCCACATCGGTGTCTAGGAAGTCACTACCGTCACGGCCCCACGTCCACGCCGCACGATTCAGACAAGCTCACAACAGTGTGTGCCACAGGGGATGCTCCTACCCCTCCCCAAAGGGGGCCTCACATCACAGCCACACAGGTACCGAGGGCTCCCTACCCTGGGCGTACCAGGCTGTGTTTCCTCCCTGCTGCTGCCCTGAGGAAAGCCTCGCCTTCATCTCCAGCCCCACTGGCTTCCTTCCTGCTCGGGAATGTCCTGTTCCAGAGACTCCAGGCTTCCTTCCCACCTCCTACCTCTGGACTTTTCCACGAGCCTCTCTTCCTCCCCAGCACGCCCTGAGCCTCCACCTCTGCACCTGGCGCATCCCTCACCCTGGTCAGTCACAGATGACCCGGAGGCTCCTGTGCTCTCAGCTGAGCTGGGCGGCCGTGTCCCTGTATCTGCCCCCACCCCACCCTGGGCTACAAGCTCCTTTGAGGCAAGGCTGCCCTGGGGACATGGCTCACTCACCCCTGCCTGAGCTCAGAGCTCCTGGCCCGTGGTTGGAGGGGGAGTGGGAGGCAGTGAGCCAATAATTATGGAGCTGAATGCATTCCAGTCAGTCCCCAAAACAGCAATGAAAGTGAGAGATAGGAAACCTCCCTTCACTTTCTTTAATGAGCTATGCTGACTTTCTATGTAGGGTCATTTATTCTTAAAACAAATATCAAACCTATACTTGGTATAGCATAATGAGAAACTGTGTGAGTTCTGGGCTCAAGTCCTGGGTTCCCAGAGCCCACCGGCCCCACAGCGCCCAGAAGCACCACAGTCACTAGCTGTGGACCCAGGTTGATGTTTCATTCTGTGTGTGCCTCAGTTTCCTCATCTGTGAATGTGGATTTGGAGGCGAAGTCAATGAATATGCCATCTGAGGCGTGTGCCCAGCCCAGGGCTGTGCTAAGGATGCTGCCTGCACAGGCACCAGGCCATGGTATGAAGGTGAGCGAGGCTGGCGGGGGTGCACACCTGCGTCCACCAGGGAGGGACACCCAACGACAAGGCAGCTCCCAGCGCTGTCCCAGAGCCAGTGGTGCCTGCTTCTGAATGCGGGGAACATGAGGAGAAGAGGATGAAATCCTTGCTGAAAATTTCACAAGAAGACACACCAAATGACTGACATTGTTGGTAAAGCTGTAAGTGACTAGGAATTAGGGTGCTGGGCAGGCGTCTTCCACAAAGGCCAAGATGGAAAACCTGCTGTGGACTGAGTGTCCTGCAAACTCCTATGTTCAGGCTCCAGCCCCAGTGTGGCTGTATCTGGAGACAGGGTCTGCAGGAGCTACTCAAGGCAAAATGAGGCCATAAGCGTGAGAACCTAATCTCTCTGCACAGGCCATGGTGGCTGAGCCACAGATGACACAGCCTGGAGGCAACATCTGTGGAGCAGGCATGGCCCTCGCCAGACACCTGGATCTTGGACTTCCAGCCCCCACAACTGTGAGAGATAAGTATCTACTATTTGAGCCGCCCAGTCTGGAGGATTTTGTTGATGGCCCGAGCTAATAAGTAGCACAACAGCGGCCACTGATAAAGAGTAAATGAGCAAGTGTGACTGTTTCCATAAAGCTGCATTTATAAAGGCAGGTGGTGAGCAGGCCTTGGGCCGCGGTTGGCCGAACCCTCATCTAGTGGGAAGAGCACCTGCTCTGAAACCTGGGCCAGGGCCACACTGCCACGCGCCGTCCACAAGACCCCGACCTTGCTCTGTGACGCCTTCTGGACCATCCTTCGGCACAGAAGCCCTTCCTCACTTGGGACCTAAAGATTGCCCTTCTCCTTTCATACCCTCCAGATGCAGCCTCAACTCAGAAGCACAGCCTGGGCCTCACCCGGCGGGCACGAGCCTCAGGGCTGGAACCCGAGAGCGAGGCCTGCTGGCCTGCAGGTGGCTGTGGCTGACCTGCAGCGGAGTCTCTAAGGCTGCACAGGGCAGGCAGCCCAGACACATCTACTGGAGCTGGGAGTTCCACCCGGGCTTCTGCCACCCTGAAGTGGACATCAGGTCCCACGCATAGAGGCAAAGCTGCTGTCTGAAGTGGGCAGATGCCGTCTATGTGCTGCCTGGACTCCGGAACAAAAATAAGGTCCTGTCCAAGTTAGAGAAAAAAGTGAGCTATAAACAAGTTTCTCAGATGGCAGAAAAATTAACTTGAATTCCCTGATATACTTAGTACAAAAAACTAGAGCAAAAACACGTAGAATTATGTGAATTGAAAGGGTTCTCAATACAAAAGAACTCTAGTTTGAAGATAATTGCAAGTATGTCTGTGTAAATAATATATTTATGAAATTTTAAGATTTTTAACAAGAGCAGCTCTCAAACATGCATGTGCAACAAAGCCCTGGCTGACAAGACACCGGGTCACGGCCAGGGCAGCCTGGGGCTGAGGCAACACGGGAAAAATCAGGTCAGACCTGATCCATGTTATTAGTCCTCGTCTAAAAGAAGTGAAAGAAAGATCAGGAAATCAGTTTATTTAGCTTGCTGAGGAGGCGTCCGTCACCAGGAGTAAGGGCAGGGGGCAGGGGGAGGAAGTGGGGGTCACGGACAGGGAGGGTGGGGGGCAGGGGGAGGAGGTAGGGTTCACGGACAGAGGGAGTGTGGGGGGCAGGGGGAGGAGGTGGGGGTCATGCACACAGTGGGGGCAGGGGGAGGAGGTGGGGGTCACGGACAGGGAGGGTGGGGGGCAGGGGGAGGAGGTGGTCACAAAGAGGAAGGGTGAGGGTAGGGGAAGGAAGTAGGGGTCACGGACAAAGCGGACAGAGGGGGGGCGGGGGGCAGCGGTAGGAGGCAGGGGTCATGGACAGAGGGCAGGTGGGGGGCAGGGGGAGGAGGTGGGGGTCACGCACAGAGGGAGGGCAGGGGGCAGGGGGAGGAGGTGGGGGTCATGCACAGAGGGAGGGCGGGGGGCAGGGGGAGGAGGTGGGGTCACGCACAGAGGGTGGGTGGGGGGCAGGGGAGGAGGTGGGGGTCATGCACAGAGTGGGGGCAGGGGTGGGAGGTGGGGGTCACGTATAGAGGGAGGGCAGGGGGCAGGGGGAGGAGGTGGGGGTCACACAGAGGGAGGGTAGGGGGCGGGGGGAGGAGGTGGGGGTCACGCACAGAGGGAGGGCGGGGGCAGGGGGAGGAGGTGGGGGTCACGCACAGAGGGAGGGAGGGAGGGCAGGGGGCGGGGGAGGAGGTAGGGATCACGCACAGAGTGAGGGAGGGAGGGTAGGGGGCAGGGGGAGGAGGTGGGGGTCACGCACAGAGGGAGGGCAGGGGCAGGGGGAGGAGGTGGGGGTCACAACACAGGGTGGACAGGGGGAGGAGGTGGGGGTCACAGATGGAGGGAGGGCGGGGGAGGTGCAGAGCCAGGGGATCAAACTGCAGTGGAGAGGCTCTCCCGGGACACAGTGGCTCATAAGGCTGCACTGGGGTCAGGAGGTCACGGAGCCCCTGCTGAATGGTCCTATTTCACCTGCGACAAGGGCCCCAAGCCTCCCAACTCTGTGCTGCTTTCAGGACTGCCTCGGCTATTTATGGCCTTTGAATTTCCACATAAAATTCAGAATCAGCTTTTGAATTTTCAGTTTTGTTGAGGTTGTGCTGAGTCTGTGGCCCCTGTAAAGCACAGGGCATCTCAGACCCCGTGCCGAGTGGAGAGCTGCCAGGGACGTGTCCCGATGCCAGACCCTTTGTGATTCCATCCCTTTCAAGTCACTACTCTAGGGTGTTCCACAGACCCCAACAAAGGGCCCATCTCAGTATGCTCAATTTAAATTTTTTGTGTCAAAATTAGTATTTCCTCCAAATTTGCCACTGACATGTTAGTTTCCATGGCTGACCCTGAGCTCCCACGACTTGCCCTGTGTGGGCACCAGTGCCCCTGATGAGGGGGAATGAGAACACGCATTCTCCCCTGAAGGTGATCTGGCTGCTTTCAATGCCCACCGACAGCACACATCTCGGCAGCAATAAAGCACGGCGGTGACCAGCAATCGTGTGCATGGCAACGATCTTCCTCTTGCAGAATAAAGAGCCCGAGTAGCCAAAGCAACTCCAAGCAAAAGGAACAAAGCTGGAGGCAGCAGAGGCCACCTGACTCCAAACTCTAGCACAGACTACAGCAACCAGAACAGCACAGCACTGGCAGAGAAACACACAGGCCATCAGGACAGGCAGAGGACCCAGAAATAAGGCCACACACCCACAGCCATCGGCTCTTCCATAAAGCCTATGATAACAAGCACCAGGAAAGGACTCCCCATTCAATAAACAGCGCTGGGATCGCTGGCCAGCCACACCAGAACATGGAAACCGGACCCCCTCCTAACACCACATACAAAATCAAGTCAAGGTGTAATAAAAACTTGAATGTAAAGCCGAACACTATAAAATCCCTGTAAGAAAACCTCTGAACATCGGCCTTGGCAAAGGTTTCATGAAGAAGACTGCAAAAGCCATCGCAACAAAAACAAAAACTGACAAGTGAGATCAACTAAACTAAGGAGCTTCTGCCCAGCAAAGAAACGCTCAGCAGGGCAGACAACCTATGAATGGGAGAAAATACTTCCAAACTATGGATCTGACAAAGGTCTTGTATCTATAATCTGGCAGGAACTTAAACAAATCTGCAAGCAAAAAGCAAACAACCCCATTAGGAAACGAGGAAGGACAGGAACAGACCCTTTCGAAAGACATTCACACGGCCAACCCAACACGTATATGGAAACAATGCTCAACATCACTGGTCACTAGAGAGACACAAATCAAAACCACAATGAGATACCATCTCACACCAGTCAGAATGGTGATTCCAAAAAGTCAAAAGGCAACAGATGCTGGCGAGGTTGTGGAGAAATGGCAACACTTAGACAACCATTGGTAGGACTGTAAATTAGCTGCAATGGAAACCAGTCTGGAGATTTCTCAAATAACTGAAAACAGAATTACCATTGGACCCAGCAATCCCACTGCTGGGTCTGCACCCAAAGGAATATACATCCTTCTGCCATCAAGACACATGTACTCACATGTTCATCCCCACGCCTCTCACAACAGCAAAGACATGGAATCGGCCCAGACCGTGAATTCCAAGGATCCCACTGTCCATCAACAGTGGACCAGATGAAGAAAACGCGGCACAGACACGTCAGGGAATGTTACATAACCATAGCAGAAGGAAATCACATCCTTTGCAGCAACACGGATGCAGCTGGAGGCTATTCTCCGTGTGAATTAACCCAAGAACAGAACATCAGATACTACATGTTCTCACTTAAAAGTGGGAGCTCAACACCGAGTACCTGTGGACACAAAGACGAAGGCAAGAGACACTGGAGCCTATGCGAGGTGGAGGCTGGGAGGAGGAGGGTGAGGATTAAAAAACTACCGAGGGTCCTATGCTCATTACCTGGGTGACAAAACCATCTGCACACCAAAGCCCTGCTACACTCATTACACGTGTCACGAACTTACACAGGCACCCTGAGCCTAAAAGAAAAGTAGGACAGAAGAAACAGTATAATAAAATAAGATTTCTCTGCGCTGTATAAAGCAGAAAATAGTTTCTGGCTACTAGCAATCCAAACTGAAATATGCTGAATACACTTAATTTTTAAGATAACCATTTTTGCTATATAAAATAAATATATATGCACATAAACACATCACAGAACCACTCTGCATGTGTTTAACCCACACAATTATGATGTAAAGAAGGAAGATTACCTATTGAGGCGAAGAAAACAATGGCCAGGAAGTCACGGATGGGTTCAATGGAGGCGGCAATCTCCTCAGTGACCATGGGGCCCTGAGAGGAGACCAGCGCTCCGGCCAGGAAACAGCCCAGCTCCATGGAGACGTCCAGCAGCTCCGTGACCTAAGAGAGGCAGGACTGAGCTTTACACGAGACCCCACAGTGCACCAGGGTCACCCCCATCCCAAGGACACCCCGAGACCCAGCAGAGCCACCACAACAAAACACAGAAGCTGCGCAAATGGAGCGTGGTCCTGGGGCCTCTGCTGGGTCTCAGAGGTTGACATGTAGAGGCTGCTATTAGTTGAATTAACCTTCCTGGGAGAAAAAAATTATTTAAAAATATTTGAAACAAATATCCATACAGATTGCATTGAAATTTTTGAATGAGAGTATTTTTCAATTGTTTTAAATATTTGTGATACGTTTTCTTTACCTTGAATCAGAATAGCCTGGTGGTAGTGTTAGAAACGCATTCCCACTACTAGCCTCAAAGCAGAGAGAAAGCGACAGGGCGACAAGCAACAGCCCCGGGAGGGCACGAAGCCAGAGAGAAGCATCGACGTGTCTGCGGCAGCTGATCTGATAACCCAGATTCGTGGCCACGGCAGAGTGCTGGCTGGACAGCCACGACGCAGGAGCCTCATGGCAGGTCTGCGAAACGCAGGCTTCCAGCAGCCTTGTGGATGAGGCACGGCTGACGCCGGCCAACCTGAAAGATGATTTTTATCTTGAGAAAGTAAAATTGTAGACGATAGCAGCATTAGACGAAAAGAAAAGAAACTTGTAAAGAACTATGATTTTTAACGGCAACAAAAACATCACATCCTGAGGATTCAACCCAAAAGACCCGCACCTGACACTGCAAGACACAGACCCACGAAAGACGAAAGACTGAGATAACAGCACCACGGGCTCAGCACGGCAGAGCGGCGGATGTTCCCTCACCTGGCCGACAGACGCACGGGAACGCCAAGAGACTTGTGTGTGTGTGAAACTGACGGGTTGAATCTAAACACTCGAGTGGAATTTGGAAAGAGTACGAACAGAGCCAGGACGACCCTAGCACAGAACAAAGCTGGGCCCAACACAGAGATCAAGCTACGGTGCAGCTGAGGGCAGGTGGACACAGTCAGAGAGGCATGTGCACACACACACACACACACATGCACACATACCACAGGTACACACACCACACACACCACATACAAAGCAGACACATACGAACACATACCACATGCATATACACCACCCGCACACCACACAAAGCACACATGTATGCACGCACACATGCCACACACACATACACCACATGCCACATAAAGTACACACTCGTGCACGTACACATGCCACACCAAAGTACACACATGCATGCATACACAAACGCATACACATGTATACATGCCACACATAAGGCACATGCATGCATGCACACATACACAATCACATAAAGCATACCACATGCGTACACATGCCACACACACATACACATGCCACATAAAGTACACACTCATGCACGTACACATGCCACACCAAAGTACACACATGCATGCATACACAAACGCATACACATGTATACATGCCACACATAAGGCACATGCATGCATGCACACATACACAATCACATAAAGCATACCACATGCGTACACATGCCACAAAGCACACACACGCAGACCACGTACACACACCACAAAGCATACATGTACACACCACAAAGCACATACATGCATGCACACAGGTACACGTCATGCACAAAGCACACACACATGCACACGCACGCACAAACACGGCTACTTGGTTTTTGACAGAGTGACGCCATAGAAGGGGAGCAAGAGGTCTTTTCAACGCATGGCATTCAGAAACGCACGCGAATGAAGGAGTCCTCATCTACTCCCTCACTTCCAACACAACGGAAGCTCACCTCTGGGTGGACTGTAGAGCTAATGAGAAAAGCACAACAGAACACTCACTGACAATAGTAAAGCGCATCTTCACAACCCAGGGGCGGGCGGACCTTTCACAAAGACACAGAAGACAGCCACGAAGAAAACAATTCATAACTGGATGACACTGAAATTAAGAACTTCTGTTCATCAAAAGACACCATTAAGAAAGTGAAAAGGCGGCCGGGCGCGGTGGCTCAAGCCTGTAATCCCAGCACTTTGGGAGGCCGAGACGGGCGGATCACGAGGTCAGGAGATCGAGACCATCCTGGCTAACACGGCGAAACCCCGTCTCTACTAAATAATACAAAAAACTAGCCGGGCGAGGTGGCGGCGCCTGTAGTCCCAGCTACTCGGGAGGCTGAGGCAGGAGAATGGCGTAAACCTGGGAGGCGGAGCTTGCAGTGAGCTGAGATCCGGCCACTGCACTCCAGCCCGGGCGACAGAGCAAGACTCCGTCTCAAAAAAAAAAAGAAAGTGAAAAGGCAAGTCACAAACTGCGAAACATTTGCAAACACGTATCTGACAGGCTGGCATGGAATGATTTTCAGCCATAAAAAGGGTTCACTGTGCTGGTGCGCACAGTGACGCAGCCAGGCCTGGAGGGCGTGACGCTAAATGGAAGCCAGGCACGGAGGCCCCATGTGACATGGCCGGAAGCAGTGGCCCTCAGGGCCGGGAAGTGGCTCCGTGGCCACGAGGTGGGTGGAGAACTGAGAGCTATGGGACTCCTTTGGGGAGGTGGATATAATTGGATAATGGTGATGGTGGCAAAGCATTTTGAATACTGACTTTCAAATGATTAAAATGGCAAATTTTACGTGAATTTCATCTCAGTAAATTTTTAAAAAGGACAAAAAAATCTGCCGACATATAAAAAAATAATTCCTACAAACGAGAAGAAAATCCTCACCCTACAGAAGAACGTCCTGGAGGCTTTAATAGGAACACCACCAGGACGACACCCAGATGCCACTGAGCTTCTGAAAGGGCTCGAGGGACTGGTCACTGGGAAGTGGACGCTGGAGCCCCTGTCAGAGCCCTGAGATGCTCCAGACGCAGAGCAAGTGCAGGCAGGCTGTGGGGCACGGCGCACTCACGGCACAGCAGCAGGATGGGCTGAGCCTCCAGAAGGGCTCGAGAGACCAGCCATCAGGAAGTGGACACTGGAGCTCCTGTCGGAGCCCCTGTCAGAGCCCTGAGAAGCTCCACACCCGGAGCAAGTGCAGGGAGGCTGTGGGGCACGGCATGCTCAGGGCACGTGGCAAGACAGGCTGGCATTGGCATGGCGACTGTGGGGAAACCCACGTTGTGACTAAGGCTGAGCTCCTGTTTACTGTGATCCCTGCAACCCACCTCCACAGGTACCGTACGAGGCTCATCAGCAGTAAGCACCTTCCAAAAACATGAGAATGGACAGCGGCTGTATTCGTGTCAGCTCTAAATGGAAACGAATCCTAAGACTGAACAGTGGAAAGAATCCAATGTGGCATCTGGTGCAGATGCGCAGAAGGCCCAGCACCCCAAGCGACTGGCAGCAGGTGCAAGGTGAGTGCTGCCCAGTGAGCGAGAAAACCCGAGAGCCAGGGAGAGAGTCACTATAATGGAAGAAGCCACTGGGAGGGCAACACCGAAGTTGTCTAGATAAGACAATTTCACTGGGATTTATTTTCAAAGAGAAAAATACTCTGGAATGGATAAAGCAATGTAAAAACTTAAATAAGTCACACTCTTGAAATAGTTAAAATCACTACAACCAGAAGCAAATCATAATTTTCTCCCAAGTTTACAAAATAGTAGCAGGCAATTAAATTATATATAAGAAACAATTTTTGTTAATTTACTTTTTTTAAATGGAAACTTTTTTTTTTTGAGACAGAGTCTTGCTCTATCACCTCTGCCTCTGCCTCCCGGGTTCAAGTGATTCTCTTGCCTCAGCCTCCCAAGTATCTGGGACTGCAGGCGTGTGCCACCACGCCCAGGTAATTTTTGTATTCTTAGTACAGACGTGGTTTCACCATGTTGGCCAAGCTGATCTCGAACTCCTGACCTCAGAAGATCTACCCACCTTGGCCCCCCAAAGTGCTGAGATTACAGGCGTGAGCTACTGCGCCCGGTGGAAAGTTTTTTTTTTTTTCCCCGAGACGGAGTCTTGTTGCTCTGTTGCCCAGGCTGGAGTGCAGTGGTGCGATCTCAGTTCACTGCAACCTCTGCCTCCTGGGTTCAAGCAATTCTCCTGCCTCAGCCTCCTGAGTAGCTGGGATTACAGGCGCACACCACCATGCCCAGCTAATTTTTCTATTTTTAGTAGAGACGGGGTTTCACCATGCTGGCCAGGCTGGTCTTAAAACTCCTGACCTTGTGATCTGCCTGCCTCGGCCTCCCAAAGTGCTGAGATTATAGGAGTGAGCCACTGTGCCCGGCCGGAAACTTTTTATTTTGAGATAATTATATACTAACCTGCAGTTTTAAGAAATAATACAGGCCGGGCGCGGTGGCTCAAGCCTGTAATCCTAGCACTTTGGGAGGCCGAGACAGGCGGATCACGAGGTCGGGAGATCGAGACCATCCTGGCTAACACGGTGAAACCCCATCTCTACTAAAAATACAAAAAACTAGCCAGGTGAGGTGGCGGGCGCCTGTAGTCCCAGCTACTCCGGAGGCTGAGGCAGGAGAATGGCGTAAACCCGGGAGGCGGAGCTTGCAGTGAGCTGAGATCCGGCCACTGCACTCCAGCCTGGGCGACAGAGCGAGACTCCGTCTCAAAAAAAAAAAAAAAAGAAATAAGACAAAGTCCTCATTACCCTTTAGTTTCCCCAATGGTAACATCTTGCCAAATCACAGCACAAGACCGCACTCAGGTGCTGATACGGATACAGCGAAGACAGCGAATGCCATCCCCAGCCCCTCCCCAGACCACCCTTCCTCAATTCCTGGGAACCACGAGCCCTTCCTCAATTTCGTCATCTTCTCACCTCATAAATGTGACATAAAAAGAACCACACAGTATACAGTATACAGCCCACTCTGCACAGTTCTCAGGAGGTGTGTGCTGGTGGTTTTACTGCTGAGTGGCGTTCTGTGGTGTGGACATAGCTCAGTTTGTTGAACATTTATTTACCCACTGAAGTACCTTTGGACTGTTTATGGCTAATATGAATAAAGCTGCTATGAACACCTGTGTACAGGCTACTACTGTGTGAACACGGCTTCATTTCTGTGGGATAAACAGCAGGAAGTGCACCTGCTGGGCTGAACGGTGACGGTGCCCAGGCGCACTGTCAGGACTACTGAGGCTCTCTATGGGGGTCCAGGAGCATTTCCTGCCACTCTCATGTAAAGACTGTCATCTCAGTAAGGAGAAGCCCACTTTCCAAAATGAACTTTATTTATTTAACCTTTCACATGGCATAAGTCATACAGTTAATTAGCATGTGAGCAACACAGAGTTAAAAACTGCTTTTCCAAACTTAATTTTGTATTTCAGGTGCAAAGCTATTTGAAAATCTAAGACCGAGTAGCATGGTTTGATGTTAGTGTTTATGGCGCTTTTTATGATCACAGTTTTTTTGTTTTGATATGGGGTTTTGCTGTCACCCAGGCTGGAGGGCAGTGGTGCAATCACAGCTCCCTGCAGCCTTAACCTCCTGGGCCCAAGCCATCCTCCCAGCTCAGTCTCTCCAGCAGCTGGTACTATAAGTGAGCGCAACCATGCCCGGCTAATTTTTTTTTTTTTTTTTTTGAGGCGGAGTCTCACTCTGTCGCCCAGGCTGGAGTGCAGTGGCCGGATCTCAGCTCACTGCAAGCTCCGCCTCCCAGGTTTACGCCATTCTCCTGCCTCAGCCTCCCGAGTAGCTGGGACTACAGGCGCCCGCCACCACGCCCGGCTAGTTTTTTGTATTTTTTAGTAGAGACGGGGTTTCACCGTGTTAGCCAGGATGGTCTCGATCTCCCGACCTCGTGATCCGCCCGTCTCGGCCTCCCAAAGTGCTGGGATTACAGGCTTGAGCCACCGCACCCGGCCTAATTTTTCTATTTTTTGTAGAGGAGAGGTTCTCACTATGTTGTCCTGGCTGTTCAACTTCTGAGCTCAAGCGATTCTCCTGCCTCGGCTTCCCCAAATGCTAGGATTACAGGTGTGAGTCACTACACCCGGCCCACAGATTTGTTTTAATGTAATACTCACAAACAGTATTTTAGCAAAGTGCTTAAGAGTATGAGTCAAGCCAGTTAAACGGGTTTAGCTCATTGTATTACGTATTGATGGGTAGTATAAGAAAGTGTGTATAAAATAAAAAATACTAGAAAATGTTTCAAATATTTTAACCATTATTAAAATGAAAAGGTAAAGAATGGATCACAAGATTTCAGTGAGAGAGATTAATATCAGATTACATAAATAACACATAGTTTGAGAATTACCGTTAACATTAAGAAGATAAAGGCAGATACTCCCAAGATCAGGATTTCTTTGTTCCCCTTGCTTTCCACGTGCAGCTTCCGATAATAGGGTCCAATGAGATACTTCTTTATAACAAGACATAAAAGAAAAACCGCCGCTAGCGAAAAAAGAATCTGACCAATCAAAACCAGGATTCGCAGAACTTCCATGACAATGCTAGGACAGAAAAAAGAAACGACATGTGATTTCACTTCCAAAACAAAGCTCTCTAAAACTCAATGAAATAACCTTTCACTTTTTTCTTTAACATGCTACAAAATAAATTACCTGAATCACACACCTTTATTTTCAAATACGAAAACACCCTATGAATCATACTCATCTCAGAAATTAAGTTATGTTGAGCCAAATGTAGAAGCTGGATTGGTTTGCAGTCAATACTTTGGGGTGAATACGTATTCTAGGATGTGAAAATTCTCGACTGACGGCGTTCCTATCTCAGCTGATGCCTGATGATAAATTCCTCGTCAGGCCTCAGCCGCACGTGAAAGTCTCTGTCAGGCAGTGGTTGCTCTCCGTGCCCCACCGCAGTCTCCTGATGGACGAACTCTAGCGACCATCATCAAGGCACTCCTGATACAGCCACTGAAGTCTGTGTCTGTAGAAAGTAATTCTTTGCTATGTTCTGTTTATAATATACTACCCGGATGTCAGAATAGGTCACCATCTCAGCCAACGGACTTCCACTATCTGAGGTCTTTACAAATATACCTGTATTTAACCGTAGCCTTCCACCACTCAGGCCACAATTCTGGTGAAAGTTTCCTCGGTGGAAGAAACCTATAATTCCCAAGGGTATCAACCTCTGCAGCCTGGCTTAAAGCAGAAATGCCGAAAACGCAAATCTCAAACTGCCACGATTCCTTGGGGGAATCAGAGCAGAGCTGGGCTTGAAGCAGAGGGATGGAATGAAGGGATCAACAGCAGCCACAGAAGTAAATGTGAGGCAGCGTCCTTCAGAGCCCGCTGCAGGGCCCACGTCTGTGACTCGGAAGGAAGGAGGCAGAGTCCTTCAGAGCTCGCTGCAGGGCCCACGTCTGCGACTTCAGGAGGAGGGAGGCAGAGTCCTTCAGAGCCCACTGCAGGGCCCACGTCTGCGACTCAGAAGGAGGCCCCTTTCTGCAGCCCTGGCAGGAACGGAGACAGACTCACAGCCAAGAAGGCCAGGCCTGCTGCACTCCTGACAGCTTCGCCACACTGCTGGGCCCACACCTGGCCCTGGGCCCAGCCCCGTGGTCCCTGTCTGGACCGCCACCCCTTCCCTGGCAGCTCCAGTGGCCTCCTCCTGACCCATCTGCTCTCACACAGAGGCCCAGACAACTCATCGGGATCCTCCATCAGCTCCCGGACGCTGGGATGGAACCCAGGCTTCTCTGCCCTGCCATGCCCTTCCAATACCCCAGGCCACCGAGCAGCCCACCCACACAAGCCGCAGAGCCCGCTGCCTGGGAGGTCCCTACCCTAGACTCTTCTCTCCACAGGCTCAGCTGCGTTCCTCAAATTCCAGCCCCGTCTCCAAGGCAGAGCCTGTGCCAGTCTGGAGCTCACTGCTGCTCACCAGCTCACTGCCCTGTCTGAATCATTTGCAGGGCGGTTCCCTGCTGCGGACATCTTGTCTACCACTCATTTGTTCATCATTCATTCATTCTCTCTCCGAAACACAAGAGCAGCTCCCCACATGGGGAATGTCCTCTGCTGAGCTCACCCTTGCATCCTGGGCCCCTAGAGCACTGTGTGCCACCTGTTACGGCAGCCCGCTGAGAACTGTCTGACCCCCACTGCTACGTCACAGATGAGAACAGGGGCAGAGACCAGGTGATCTGCTCCAGGCCACATGCCCAGAGCAGAGCTGGTGACGACCCCAGTATCTGGCCCCAGGGCCAAGCCCCTAACAGCTACACAAGCTCTCCACAGCCACCATCCCCAGGGTTTGGATTTAGGTGGAATTTCCCGAAGACTCCCACAGTGTCCATGAAATGCACAGTGATGAGGACTCAGAAAGATGCCAATCAGAAGCCACAGTGCACTCAACTCTGACCTCTTTGAAAGACGATCACCGTCACAAGTTTCTCAGGATTCCGGCTCGCCGCCATGCCACCTGCAGGTCCACACGTGTGTGCTGCTCTTGATCTGCACGTATGGGGCGCACCGTGTCCATGACTGTTCTGGCTGCCTCCTCTCAGCGTGTTTGGACAAGCTTCCCATCAGCACGTCTGATCCGCTGACAGGTGAGGAAGGGCTCCCTCGCGGGGTGCACCAGAATTTGCTCAGCCAGATGCAAGGGCTGTCCCGGTTCTCACACGGACTCCACGGCCATCCTGGTTCTTGTGCACTGCGGTGGCCGAGGGGCCTGTGGGTCTATTGATGGTGGCAGTGGGTGCTCACTAAGGGAGCCAGGCACCTCCCACTGTGAGAGGTGCTGTCTGGTGGGCTGCCAGGAGGTTGCTCCAATTCCCATCCCAACAATGACACCCAAGGCTCCCCGCTTCCCAACCTGGGCACCACCCAGCTTCTAATGGTGCCCAGTCTGATGGGTGGCCAGTGCCATCACCCTTCTTTGGTGTGAGGGTGGGTGTTTCCTACTTTACTCAAGTCGAATTACCTGTGAAATATTATGAGGGAAAGAGCTCTTTCCTCTAGGAATGATCAAGGTTAATTCTGAATAAAGCTTAATAAGAAAGCAGAGTTTATTACATTGCAACTAATTTTCTTTCTTTGATATTTTAAATATAAATTTTCCCTGGTTATTGAAATTGAAAGGGAGGTTTTCCCAAATTACAGAAAAGTATATATAGTAGAAAAAACTTACTACAAATCTACTAGTAGAAAATCATTAACATCTTGTTTTACATATATATATATAATATATATATTTCTAGTCTATTCATGTTCTTCTATGTCTAATTAAAATAATATAAAATATATATATATATTTTTTGAGATGGAGCCTTGCTCTGTCACCCAGGCTCTGGAGTGCAGTGGCCCGATCTCAGCTCACTGCAAGCTCCACCTCCCGGGTTCACGCCATTCTCCTGCCTCAGCCTCCCGAGTAGCTGGGACAACAGGCGCCCGCCACCACGCAAGGCTATATTTTTTTGTGTTTTTAGTAGAGACAGGCCTTCACCATGTTAGCCAGGATGGCCTCGATCTCCTGACCTCGTGATCCACCTGTCTCAGCCTCCCAAAGTGCTGGGATTACAGGCGTGAGCCACCGCGCCCAGCCAATATCATATACATTTTTAACAGTTATTATATATAATTCACTTACCATACAACTTACCCATTTAAAAGTATTCAATTCAATGGTTTCCAGCATATTCACAAAGTTACACAACTATTACCACAATCCATGTTAGAATACTTCCATCACCCCAAAAAGAAACACTGTACCCATTAGCACTCGCTCCCCGTCTCCCCCCACCTCCCCAGCCTCTGGCAACCAGTAATTCATTCTCTCTGTACGGACTGGCCTAGTTTGGACGTTGGTATGAATGGAATCACAGAGTGTGGCCTTTTTGTCCAGTTCTTTCACAAGCATCGTGTTTTCAAGGTTCACCTGTGCTACAGGATGAAGCGATGTTTCTGGGCGGCAAGCCACCCCGATGCCGAGGCGAGAGACGGAGGGCACGAGCTGTTCCAGTGCAATAAAACATATAAGAATAGTTCTACTAGATATAGATCATAGATACAATTATATATGAATATCATTAATCATTAGTTTGTAGCAATTACTCTTTATTCCAATATTATAATAATCCTCATTCTACAAAATCATAACCTAGGAAAAACCAGGCCATACAGAGATAGGAGCTGAGGGGACATAGTGAGAAGTGACCAGAAGACAGGAGTGTGAGCCTTCTGTTATGCCCGGGCAGGGCCACCAGAGGGCTCCCTGGTCTAGCAGTAATGCCAGCGTCTGGGAAGACGCCCATTGCCAAGTGGACCGTGGTCTAGAGGTAGCGTCAGTGTCAAGGAAAAACACCGTCTACTCAGCAGACCGGGAAAGGGAGTTTCCCTTTCCCTGGAGGACCTCAGAGAAGACTCTGCTCCTCCACCTCTCGTGGGTGTCAGGCCCGCCCGCATTTCTCTGAGGCCTGACCGTCTCCCTGAGATGCTGTGCTTCAGTGGTCACACTCCTGGTCTGCCTTCATGTTCCATCCTGTACACCTGGCTCTGCCTTCTAGATAGCAGTAGCAAAATTAGTGAAAGTACTAAAAACCTCTGATATGAAGAAATAATGGCGTAGACTGTGTCCTCTCTCTCTCTCTCTGTCTCTCCACCTCGGCGGCCAAACAGGAAAGGGCCCCTTGTCCAATGGACATGTGACTCACGTGACCTTGTCAATCACTGGAGATGGCTCACACTCTTTACCCTGCCCCTTTTGCTTTGTATCCAATAAATAACAGCGCAGCCAGGCATTCGGGGCCACTACCGGTCTCCGTGTCTTGGTGGTAGTGGGCCCCTGGGCCCAGCTGTCTTCTCTTTTATCTCTTTGTCTTGTGTCTTTATTTCTACAATCTCTCGTCTCTGCACACGGGGAGAAAAACCCACTGACCCTGTGGGGCTGGACCCTACAAATGTTCATTCTATATTATGGCTGAATAATATTCCTTTGCTTGGATATAGTTTATGTTTTGTATATCCACCTGTTATCTAATTGACATTTGAGTTCTTAATACTTTTTAACTATACGAATAATGCTGCTTGAATATTCATGTACAACTTTTTCATTGTGGTGAAATTCTCATACCATAAAATGTACCAAGTTAACCATTTCTGAGTGTGTAACTCTGTGGCATCACGTGGATTCACACTGTTGTACCCCCATCACCACCGTGGACCAGTCTTTACGTGGATGTGTGTTTTTCTTTCTTGTGGATAAATACCGAGAAGTGAACAGCTGGGTCAGACGGGAGCTCTGTGTTAGCATCATGAGGACTGTGGTCTGTAATTCTGATTCTGTTTCTTTTCTTTTTTTTTTTTTGAAATGGAGTCTTGCTCTATCGCCCAGCCTGGAGTGCAGTGGCGTGATCTCAGCTCACTGCAACCTCTGCCTCCTGGGTTCAAGTGATTCTCCTGCCTCAGCCTCCTGAGTAGCAGGGAATACAGACACGTGCCACCACGCCCGGCTAATTTTTTGTATTTTTAGTAGAGATGGGGTTTCACCGTGTTAGTCAGGGTGATCTCAATCTCTTGACCTCATGATCCACGCCCCCTTGGCCTCCCAAAGTGCTGGGATTACAGGCGTGAGCTACCGCGCCTGGCCTAATTCTGTTTCTTAAGTTTAACAGTATAACAGAGTACTTTTCCAAGTCATTAACTCTTTGTAAACATGAATTAGAACAATTTCAGTGGGATCAATACCTGTATTGCATTAATTTTTTGAATTGGAAAAATGACAATAAAAAGCTTTAAAAGTTTTCTGATTTTTAGACCTGTGTGTAACTGGAAAGAAAGTGGCAGTGAGATCAACATGGTATTTGAGTTTTATAAGTGCCCTGCAGTCTCTGCCAGGGCTCTGCCTGTTTAGTATGGAGAGTCCGCCCTCCGTTGAGAATAATTGTGCATGAAAAATGCTCAGACCTCTTAAATAGAAGTCAAGTCATCTCCCGCCAGCATGACAACTCTTCTTTCTGTTGTCCAAATTATCCTTCACTTATGTTGAAGATTGTAGCCAGAAGGAATAAGAACTGATTCCGATTTGGGGGTTGGAACTAAAAGTGTTATTTTTCCGATATTTAAAGACATCTGGATCAAAGGAAAATGGCAATCATAAGGACCCTCTTAGCGAGTGAACTTTAACCACTGCTTCCACCAGCAGCTGCACTGAGTGCCCTGCCTGGTTTTCTCTTTCAATCTTCCCATGGTCCACCAGGCAGGCATTGTTCCCACGTCCTCCGCAATTTACAGAAAGCTGCCAAGGCTTGCACGGCCAGAGCACAGCCAAGCTGGGGCTCTAGCCTGGGCTGAACCTCTGGAAAACACAGGTAAAAAGCCGTTCATTCCTTCTACTTTCCTGCCTGCCTGGCTGAGCTACCGACAGCAGGGAAGACTTAACGTAAGATCTGGCAAAAGACAAATACTAAAAAATTTTTCCACCCCACCGTCTGCCATGAGGAAGCCCTTGTCAGCCATTCGGGCAGGGGTGGGGCTGGGGGCCCGGCAGGAAGCAGAACCCCCTGGCCAGGCCTCACACCACCCTCCACAGGGGAGCCGCTGGTTTAAAGCCTCCTAATAAACACACGAACCATCCAGGATACAACGAAAAGTCGCTCATCATATTAAGAATCGGGAAAATCACAACTTGAAGGAGAAAAGACAAGCACCAGACTTCACATCAAGACAAATGGATGCTGGAGTTATCTGACGAGGGTGCTAAAGCAGCCATGATTAAAACGCTTCAAAAAGCCACAAACACTTTCTGTAAACAAATAAAAAATAGAAAACCTCAGCAAAGAAATAAAGGCTACATAAAAGAAGCAAGTGGAAATTATACAACTAAAACAATACAGTCATAATAAAAATCTCTGGGGATGGGCTAAGCGGCAGAGTGGAGATGAGAGAGGGCAGAATCGGTGACGCTGAAGACAGAATTCATCTGCCTGAACAGAGAGAAACAGACCGAGGACGGGCAAGGCCTCAGGGACCCACAGGCCCCTAACAAAAGAGCAGATTTCTAAGTTTCTGCAATTGCAGAAGGAGACAGCAAGTGGACTGAAAAAGGGTGTGAGGAAATAATGGCTGAAAACTTCTTGTTAGCCAAGAGACATAAACCCACAGATACGAGAAGCCGAGTGAATCCAAACAGAACAAACCCAGAGACGTCGGCTCTGGGATGCACAGTAGTACAATTTCTGAAAACTAAAGACAGAGAAAAAACCTTGAAAGCTGCCAGAGAGAAACCCCTCATTCCTTCAAGAGGAGCACAAGCCTAAATGGCAGCAGGTTTCACAGCTGGAACACAGAAGCCAGGAGCAGGGACACGCACTTCCCAGGCACGGGATGAGGGGAGACACCACCTGGAAATCCACATCCCGCGAGATGCCCTCGGAGTGACGCGGGGACAAAGGCCATTCCCAGACAAAGAAAAACTTAGAGAATGTGTGGCCAGCAGATTAACTATGAAAGAATGACCGAAGAAAGTTCTCCACACAGAGAGGAAATGATTACAGAAGACAGCTTGGAACATCAGAAGGAAAACAACATCAAAACTAGGTGTGAGACGAACAGATTGTCCTTTTCCTCCTGAGTTTTCAAAATCGTATTTGATGTCTGCAGCAAAAATCACACCACCATCTGATGTGGTGTTCAGTAAAAGTAGAGAAAAGATAACAATTATACAGCCATGTGTCGCTTCACAACCGGGCACATTCTGAGAAGCACCATGAGGCAGCTTCATGGTTGTGCGAACATCCCAGAGTGCGCTTACACAGACCCAGATCCACCCAGGCCACCTGGCACAGCCTCCTGCTCCTGGGCCACACGCCTGCACAGCATGTGACTGCAGCCAACTGTAACACAATGAGAAGTATTTGCATATCTAAACACAGAAAATACACACTAAAAGTATAGCATAAAAGATAAAAATGGCACACCCATATAGGTCGCTTGCAGGACTAGAAGCTCTGAGTCAGGGAGTGAGGGTGAGTGAATGTGAAAGCCTCGACCCTGTGCACCACTGCAGACGCCACAGACACCGTCCACTCCGGCTACACTAATCTGAGACAGCGTCTCACTCTGCTGTCCAGGCTGGTGCACAGCGGTATGACCACAGCTCACTGCAGACTTTATCTCCCAGGCTCAAGCAATCCTACAGCCTTAGCCTCCAGAGCAGCTGGAACTACCGGTGTGCGCCACCACACCTGGCTATTTTTTTTTTTTTTTTTTTTTGGTAGAAACGAGGTCTTTCTATGTTGCCCAGGCTGGTCTTGAACTCCTAAGCTCAAGCAGTCCTCCTGCCTTGGCCTCCCAAAGGCTAGGATTACAGGTGTGAGCCACCACACCTGGCCAATGACATTGAGTTTATTAAAAATATTTTTCTTTCTTCAGCATTAACCTTAACTTACTGTAACTTTTTAACTTTATAAATTTTAAGGCTTTTAAAAATTTTTTGACCCTTGTAATGACACAACACAGAAACACTGTACGGCTATACAAAAAATAATTTTTCTTTTTATCTTACTCTATACGTTTTTTCCCATTGTAATTTTTTTAAACTTTTTAAACTTTTTTGTTAAAAACTAAGACACAAACACACATTAGCCTAAACCCACCCAGGGTCAGGACCATCAGTGTCGCTGTCGTCCACGTCCACATCTTTCCCACTGCAAGGTCTTCAGGGGAATAACAGGCACAGAGCTGTTGTCTCCAATGATGACAATGGCTTGTTCTAGAACAGTTCCTGAAGAACCTGCCTGAGGCTGTTTGACAGTTAACTTTTTTCTTTATAAGTAGAAGGAGTACACTCTAAGTTAATGATAAAAAATAGAGTATAGAAAATACATAAACCAGTAACAGTGATTTATTATCGTTATCATGTATTCCATTGCATACCTAATTGGGTATATGAGACTTTTATATGATTGGCAGTGCAGCAGGTTTGTTCATGCCAGCATCACCACAAGCATGGGGGCATTACACTGCTCTGCGACATCACCATGGCCGCACCGTCACTAGGCAGCGGGAATCGGTCAGGTCCATAGAATCCCACCGGACCAACTGCTGTACAGGTGGCCCATCACTGACCAAAACTTCATTATGTAGTGCATGACTATTTAATATGTGGGTGGGGGAGGGAGCTAAGTGGAAATAAGGCTTCTACATTTCACATGAAGTGGTAAAATGTGGATTCCAGCAAATGGCGATAAGTTACATGTGTCCACTGTAATACCCAGAGCCACCAAAAAAACCACACAGAGCAATACACTCAAAACGTTATAAATGAGTCTAAATGGAATCCCTGAAAACATGCAAGACATCCCATAGAGACGTAAATGAAAAAGAGTAACAAGAGACAAAAAACAAATAAAATGCAGACTTCAGTTGCAACATATCAATATTTACCTGATCTATAAATGGTCTAAACATACCAATTAAAATACAGAGACTGGCTGAGTGGACTAAAAAAAAATCATCCAACAATATGTTCTCTACAAGAAACTCCCTTCAGTACAAGGGCATAAGTAGGTTGAAAGGAAAAGTATGAAAATGACACACCACTGCAGACAGTGACCAAAAAAAAAATTAATATTACATTAATATCAGATAAAGTGAATTACAAGGCAAGGAAAATTACTAGCAACAAAAGAAATATGGCCAGGCACAGTGGCTCACACCTGTAATCCCAGCACTTTGGGAGGCCGAGGCAGGAAGATCACTTGAGGCCAGGAGTTCAAGACTAGCCTGGCCAACATGGCGAAACCTTGTCTTTACTAAAAAATACAAAAATTAGTCAGGTGTGGTGGCACATGCCTGTAATCCCAGCTACTCAGGAGGCTGAGGCATGAGAATCACTAGAACCCAGGAGGCGGAGAGCCAAGGTCACGCCACTGCATTCCAGCCTGGGCAACAGAGCGAGACTATGTCTCGAAAAACAACAAAAAAAGAAATATTACGTAATGATAACAAGAGCAATTCACCAGGAAGACAAAATGATCCTAAATGTGTATGTACCAAACAAAAGAGCCCCAAAAGCTGACAGAACTCAAAGGAGAAACAGACAAATACCCAACGATAATGGGGGACTTCAATACCATCTCCCTCGACAGCTGATACAGCTACAGCAAGAACACGGAATAGTGCAATTAACTGACATATATTTATAAAACTCCACTCAACAGTAACAGAATATGCTTTTTTTTCCTCCCAAGTGACTTTGGAGCATTTACCACAGACAGTTGTCACTGGCCGTAAAACAAACCTCAACAAATGTAAAAGAACTGAAATCACACAAAATGTTCTCAGGCCACAGTGGAATCAAACTACAAATCAGTAACAGAAAGACATCAGGAAAATCTCCAGATGTTTGGAAATTAAACAACACTTCCAAACAATCCCTGAGTCAAAGAAGTATCAAAGGAAAATTTTAAAACTCATTGAACAAAATGAAAATAAAAATACAACATATCAAAATATGCGATGCAGCTAAAACAGTGCTGAGAGGGAAATTTACAGCACTAAATGCTTACAGTAGAAAAGATGAGCAGTTTAGGCCAGGTGCGGTGGCTCAAGCCTGTAATCCCAGCACTTTGGGAGGCCGAGGCAGGCGGATCACAAGGTCAGGAGATCGAGACCATCCTGGCTAACACGGTGAAACCCCGTCTCTACTAAAAAATACAAAAAACTAGCCAGGCGAGGTGGCGGCGCCTGTAGTCCCAGCTACTCGGGAGGCTGAGGCAGGAGAATGGTGTGAACCCGGGAGGTGGAGCTTGCAGTGAGCTGAGATCCGGCCACTGCACTCCAGCCCGGGCGACAGAGCGAGACTCCGTCTCAAAAAAAAAAAAAAAGAAAAAAGAAAAGATGAGCAGTTTAAAATCAATATTCTAAGTTAATACCATAAGAACCTAGAAAAAGAGTAAAATAAACCCAAAGCGAGGAGGAAGGAAGGTGAGGGTAAAACTAATGAAACTGAAAACAACGAAATAAAGAAAATCAGTAAAACAAGGAACCAACTCTTTGGAAAGATTAATACAATTGCCAAATCCCTAGACAAAGAAGATGCAAGTTATCAACATAAGCAATGAAACGGGGGATATCACTACAGACTCTGTGGACGTGAAAAGAAGGATACAGGAATACGACACAAAAACTCTACACATAGAAATCTAACAACTGAGACAGAATGGAACGATTCCTCAAAAAGTTAAGCTACCACAACTCAGCAATATGAAGTAGATATTCTGAATATCTACTGGGACTATTAAGCAAAATAAATTGGTAAGAAAACTCCCCAAAAGGAAATCTCATGACCCAAAGGGTTTTACTGCAGAATTCTACCAAATATTAAAGAAGAACTGACATCAATTTTATACAATGTTTTCCAGAAAATACAAAGAAAGGAACACTTCCCAAAACATTTTGTGAACCTAGTATGACTCTTATTACCAAAACCCAGAGTATAAAAAAAAAAGAGAGAGAGAGAAAAAACTACACACCAATCTCTCTCATGAACTTAGACCCCAAAATCCTCAATAAATTAGCAAATTGAAGGCAGCAATGTATAAAAATAATTATATACCTAGACCACCTGGGAATTATCCCAGGTATGCAAGGCTGGTTCAACTTTCAAAAATCAATGTTATCCATCATGTCACCTAGCTAAAAAAGAAGGCCGGGCGCGGTGGCTCATGCCTGTAATCCCACCACTTTGGGAGGCCAAGGCAAGCAGATCACAATGTCAGGAGTTCAAGACCAGCCTGGCCAATATGGTGAAACCCCGTCTCTACCAAAAATATGAAAATTAGCTGGGCATGGTGGCGCACGCCTGTAGTCCCAGCTGCTCGGGAGGCTGAGGCAGGAGAATTGCTTGAACCCAGGAGGTGGAAGTTTCAGTGAGCCAAGATCATGACACTATTCCAGCCTGAGCAACAGAGCGAGACTCCATCTCAAAAAAAAAAAGGCAAAAAAAGAAAAATCACATAATCTTATCAATTGGTTTAGAAAAAGCAACTGGCAGAATCCACCACGCATTCATCATAGAAACTCTCAGCAAACTAGGAATAGATGGGGATTTCCTTAGCTTGACAAAGAGTGTCTACAATAAACCTACAGCTAACATCATACCTAATGGTGAGAGACTGAACGCTTCCCCCGGAGGTCAAGAGCAAGGCAAAGATGTCCTCTCACACAATCTTTTCCAATGAAGTACTGGACATTCCAGCCAGTGCAATAAGCAGGAAGAAACCCAACAGCATGCAGGTTGGAAAGGAAGAAATAAAGCACATGAGATGGGTCTTAGCACTTCAATCTGGTTCCAAAAGAAGTTTCAAAAGGGTCTTTGCAACTGTCCCTATTTTCTGGCTGATATTCTTGGAATACGTCTGTATATGCGGCACAACCTACAACTTTCTGGATAAATTAATTCTTCCCATTTGGCTTCTCTCTCCATACGAACCCAAGCAGGTGCAGTTTACGTCTGGCAATACGATATTGGGAGAATGAAAAGAAGGACCGGGGAAGTGGTGATGATGATGACAGTGACAATGACAACCACACAATGACAGATCTCACACACACACCACACATGCATGCAGACACACATGCACACAGACACATGCAAACACACATGCAAACACACAGATATACCCCATATACACACACGTGGATACCCCCCCAGACATACCACAGAACACACACACACCCCCTACACATGCAGACACATGCCCCCCACCACACAGGCACACCACACATACATGCAGATATACATGAATACACGCACACACATACCATGTAAGCACACAGATATACCCTACACACACACACACACACAAACACACACACACAGATACTCCCTCCCTATGCACACATACACATGCATACAGACACCCCCCTCCCTCCACATCACTTACTATGTTCTGGGCATTGTTCTAAGCATGTTTATATCTGAACTCATTCATTCCTCCTGACTACTCCATCGGTGGGCACTACTGCTACCCCTACTTGATGGAAGACAGGACTAAGGAACAGTGAGGATGAGTCGCCTGCCCGTGGTGAGGAGCTGTTAAGCACAAATAGCCAGGCCGTGAGCAAGGCAGTGTCGCTCCAGGGTCTATGCACGGAAGCCTGAGCCATCTGAGCTCAGAACATCTCTCTGGAAAAGGTATTAAGTAGTATTTTTATGCACAAGTGATTTTAAACTAGAAAAACAAACTGTACACAAAGCATTTACCTAGAAGATGCACTGGCGCCCGCCTGTATGAGAGTCGGCATGACGGCCATGAAGAGCCCGAGCTGCACGTCCTGCGTCACCAGCATGCCGAGGAGCACGGTGCTGTAGTCAATGTCGCCTGTGTGGGGAAAGGCATTGAAGACAGGTCTACAGCAACTCAAAAGTATCCGAAGTCAAAATGTCGCCATTGTACACACTTCCGAAATAACCCAAATTATTTTGGCACTTTACTTTCTTTTTTTTTTTGAGACGGAGTCTTGCTCTGTCACCCAGGCTGGAGTGCAGTGGTGCAATCTCAACTCACTGTAACCTCCACCTCCTGGGTTCAAGTGATTCTCCTGCCTCAGCCTCCTGAGTAGCTGGGATTACAGGCGCTCACCACCATGCCTGACTAATTTTTATATCTTTGGTAGAGACGGGGATTCACCATGTTGGTCAGGCTGGTCTCAAACTCCTGACCTCGTGATCCACCTGCCTCGGCCTCCCAAAATGCTGGGATTACAGGCGTGAGCCACCGCGCCCGGCTGGCACTTTACATTTTTAAGAATAGACTTTAAAATCTCTTTGAGAACAAATACTGAAGCATTTTAAGATTAAAAATGTTGTAAAGCAAATACTCAGAACACCTTTTACTTCCACAACTTACTTGTTATTTACATAATTATTGAAAAACCTCATGACAAAAAGATGACATGGCAAACAAGATGACAAGCTTGGATAATCACACCAACCTCACTGCGTCCCAGAAACACATGGAGAAGCCTTCGCTTCTCACCTTTACAGCTTCTCTGAGCTACTCCAGGAGGCCTGACTCAGGCCCCTCTGGTCACGTGGTGTGTTCCACGTGTGCAAACCCACCCGAGCCACTGCCCAGAATGAGCCCTCACTGTGAGACCAAGGCAGGCTCGGCAGACAAATACTGGCTCATGAGGGCAGAACAGGAGTAGCCACGACCACCTGAAGAGACTAGGTAACAACTCTGGAAAGAAGAAAGGAAAATGAGACATTTTTCATGAATTCAGTAACTTGCACAAGCCTCCAAAAGTCTCCATTTTCAACATACCGTTCCAGCTATGAACTATGTAAATACGTTTCTAAAAGTCATTCCCCCAACCCCACCCCAAACAAGGTATTTTTTCTTTAAAAAAAAAAAAAAAAAACCAGCTGGGTACGGTGGCTCAGGTCTGTAATTTCAGCACTTTGGGAGGCTGAGGAGGGTGGATCACCTGAGGTCAGGAGTTCACGACCAGCCTGACCAACATAGTGAAACCCCATCTCTACTAAAAATACAAAAAATTAGCTGGATTTGGTGGCGGGTGCCTGTAGTCCCAGCTACTTGGGAGGCTGAGGCAGGAGAATCGCTTGAACCCAGGAGGCGGAGGTTACAGTGAGCTGAGATTGTGCCACTGCACTCCAGCCTGGGGGACAAGAGCGAGACTCTGTCTCAAAAAAAAAAAAAAGCTACTGCTATTAACAGATTTTTAAAGACCAATCTGACAGAAAAGGCTTATTTTAAAAAAGCAGCAGAACCACACAAAACCCCTTGATGCCAGCAAAAATCTCTTTCTGGATAGAAGTTAGGTAATCATTTTAGAAGGCTTGATTTACTTACTATACAAAACTAAATTTTTGGTAAACAAAATATCGTGGCTTAGAATTTTAAAACAGTCTGAACAGATGATCACGTTAAGCTGTTGTGGCTACAGCTTTGTGTCTTTTAGGGTTACACAATTCAGAAGATGATAAAAATTGCCTCCCAACTAACATTGTCCATGCGGAGGCTTCACACATCAGCCATTTTCACCCTAAGGCTCGCACAGGCTTGTGGTCACCGCACCTCTCTTCATCTCGAGGCCTTCGCAAGACGGGAGGGAGGCTGCGAGATGAGTCTGCGGGACACAAAGGAGCCGTGGCCCCCCCACCCACATCTTCTGCAGATAACACATTCACATCTGTGCCCCTTCTATTTAAAAGAAACAAAATCTGGCCGGGCGCAGTGGCTCACGCCTGTAATCCCAGCACTTTGGGAGGCCGAGGCGGGCGGATCAGGAGGTCAGGAGATCGAGACCATCCTGGCTAAGAAGAATGGCGTGAACCCAGGAAGCAGAGGTTGCAGTGAGCTAAGATTGCACCACTGCACTCCAGCCTGGGCGACAGAGCAAGACTCTGTCTCAAAAAAAAAAAAAAAAAAAAAAAAAAAAAAGAAACAAAATCTCTCACTATATCTCACTTGTTAGAGACAGCCTTGGATGATATTACTGCCAGCATTTTGTATATGTTTTAAATATTTTGTTCTCTTCCTTTGCACCGATCATAGCGAACTGGCTGAAATCAACAGATATTCAACTGTCACCCACTAGACCATGGGCACCACAGACCAGAGACCAGGTCTTCACCGTGGTCCCTGGGGCAGGACCCTGAGTCCGCACCCACAGGGCCTGCGCAGGAAACATCCGCTCACGAGGGACTTCATGGGGCTGCAGGAGGAAGACAACTGCTTGGAGCAGTGACGGGCACAAAACTTCAACAGTGCAACCAGACAAGATGAAAATAATTATTACACTGAAATATTACAGCTTCTCTAATTTCTCAACACTTTTACTATTGTCATTTTTCTGAAATTTGCACTACCTTTTTGTGCTTATCACTACTATACGCATTTTGACTTCTTCCTGTTTTCCATTCCTTTCATTAAACAGTTCAAATACACAGAGAACAAGGAGTGTATCAAATGCTCACATACCCACTAAGGAATTCTATTAAATGTTAAACCTGTAACATATTTGCTTCAGATTTTTAAAGAAAGAAAGTCCTAAGGGTGCCGCCAAGGAGCTCTGTAACCCCCTTGATACTGGGTCCCCTTCCCTCCACCCACACTCCCCACTTGACCTTATTCTGAAAGTTCATCATCCCCTTGAATGCATTTCTACTTAATGTAACACCTATAGACTTGGAAGCAACACTGAGTTTATTATTTTGTAATATTAAACTTCACAGAGTGAACATTTCTGCAACTTGCCGTTTTTGATCACCACTATATTTGAAAATTATCTATCCATGTTGGTGTTGGTGCACAAAGCTCTGACTCCTTTTCAAAACTGTTGTAGAATAGACCACAATTTATCCATTCATCTCTTGGTGGACGTTCAGGAATTCCATTTATTCACTAGTGCAAAAATGGCTGCATGAAATCCCAGCATTTTGGGAGGCCGAGGCGGGTGGATCACGAGGTCAGGAGATCAAGACCATCCTGGCTAACATGGTGAAACCCCGTCTCTACTAAAAATACAAAAATTAGCCAGGCGTGGTAGCGTGCACCTGTAGTCCCAGCTACTCGGGAGGCTGAGTCAGGAGAATGGCGTGAACTCGGGAGGCGGAGCTTGCAGTGAGATGAGATCACGCCACTGCACTCCAGCCTGGGCGACAGAGAGAGACTCTATCTCAACCAAAAAAAAAAAAAAAAAAATGGCCACACAAATATTCTAGCACATTGTCAGGGAAACCTCCTTTCCCCTCGCTTGCATTTTCACAAGAAGGGACTGTTTCCTCCCCGCTCCTGGCCTCTTGCCTGGTCCCACATACATTACTCCGGAGAGACAAGGGCGTTCTTGCTGGGAATGGATATAGCCCCTTTTCCTTTGTAAACCAGTCAGCCCACGGCACCTGGTCTCAAGGTCCTCTTGCAGACCTGAGTTTCACAGGGCAGGCCCTGCCCACGGAGGCCTCTGGAGGCAAACGCTGCATGGCGCTGGGTGGTGAGTCTTGCTCCAAGGTTAAGAATGAGGCCTAAGAAGCTCACCACTGCCAGGCGTGCAAACCACACCTCCTTCATAATCCAGCTGCCACTCCGACCTCCAGGTGCCTGCCTCCTCTGTTCCTCTTCCCATGGGTTTTCAGCACAGGCAAGGCAGTTATACATTTGCTGGACTCCTTCGAGGGTTGGGCCCCTCGCAGGAGCTAGAAATCTCGAAAAATAGAAAAGTAGTAGAATTTGGACCAAAATCCATGTAAGAAGAGTGACTGAGGCTGCTGGTGTGGCCAGAGTTGATACCTTTAAGCTCTGGTAAGGCAGTCTTAAGTTTGGGCTATATAGGAATTTCTTTTCTTTCTTTTTTTTTTTTTTTGAGATGGAGTCTCTGTGGCCCAGGCTGGAGTGCAGTGGTGTGAACTCGGCTCACTGGAAGCTCCGCCTCCCGGGTTCAAGCTATTCTTATGCCTCAGCCTCCCGAGTAGCTGGGATTACAGGTGCCCGCCACCACGCCCAGCTAATTTTTGTATTTTCAGTAGAGATGGGGTTTCGCCATGTTGGCCAGGATGGTCTTGAACTCCTGACCTCATGTGATCCACCTGCCTTGGCCTCCCAAAGTGCTGGGATTACAGGTGTGAGCCACTGTGCCTGGACATATATAGGAATTTCTAATACAATTTCAAGCACATGCAAAAGTAGAAAGAAAAATACAGTGCATCTCAAGGAACAGATAATCCAGTTTCCATGATCAGGTAGACGACCCTTGTTTCATACACTAACCTCCGTTCTACCCTCCTGAGGGAAACCCCAGTCATCCTCTTAACTGTACATTTCAGTGTCCATCTCTAAGAGACAAGGCTGGTGTACAAATTGGGAAGAATGAATTTAATGATCCTGTAAGCAGAGGAGATTATCTCATATGTAGAAAATCCAAAAGATTTCACACACAAAAATCTATTAGGATAAACCAATTCACAAAGGTGCGGGGCACAAAATAAACACACAAAAGTCAGCTGCATTTCTATATACTAATAATGAACAATCTGAAAAGGAGATTAAGAAAACAATTCCATCTATAACCTATCAAAAAGAATAAAATACTTAGGACAGAGTGAACCAAGGAGGCAAAACACTTATACACTGAAAACAAACGCGTGGCTAAAAGAAATGAAAGACATGCTTAAATGGAAAAATATCTTGTATTCACGGACTGGAAGACTTAATATTGTTTAGATGTCAATACTACCAAAATTACGACTACAAATCCAATGCAATTCCTATCAGAATCCCAACGATGTTTTCTGAAGAAATAGAAAACACTATCCTAAAATTTATACGGAATCTCAGGCGACCCCAAACAGCCAAAATAATCTTGAACAAAGTTGGAGGATTCACACTTCCTGGTCTCAAAACTTACCAAAAACTATAGTAATAAAACAGCAGCATTTGGAAGTTACAGACTGCATTTCCACTTTTTAGTGGTCACTTTTTTGTGTTTTTGTTTTTGTTTTTTTGAGATGGAGTCTCGCTCTGTTGCCAGACTGGAGTGCAGTAGCGTGATCTCAGTTCACTGCAAGCTCCACCTCCTGAGTTCAAGCGATTCTCCTGCCTCAGCCTCCGGAGTAGCCGGGACTACAGGCACCCACCACCATGTGCAGTTAATTATTGTATTTTTAGTAGAGATGGGGTTTCACCATGTTGGCCAGGCTGGTCTCGATCTCTTGACCTTGTGATCCACCCACCTCGACCTCCCAAAGTGCTGGGATTACCAGCGTGAGCCACCATGCCCAGCCAGTTACCTTGTTTTTAAAAACAATTATTATAAAATACTTTGAATCAAGAAAAAAGGTACAAAGCATGTCATGAACAACCAGAGCCATCACTCAGCTTCTGAAAGAAATGTCACAAGCAGCTGACTGCCCTGCGTCCCTCTCTGATGGCACACCTTGCCAGTCTCTGGCACAGCCACTCAGCCTCATTTGTCATTCTCAAACACTTCTTCTTGCTTTTAGTGTAGAAGTTTGCATGTATGTAAAGTTCAGACTTTACACACACAAACATGTTGTATTCCACATCTTGTATCTTTCCCTCCATGCTATAAAAGTCATTTGCATTTGCTTCTGCAGCATTCCAAGGTATGAATACACCTTAACTGTCCAGCATGTTACTGAATATTCAGTTGATCAACTTTTTGCTATTAAAAATAATACTGTTTTGAATTATAATAATTAGCATGAATTTTCTAGGATATGTATGTAGAAATGGAATTTTCTGATTGCAAAATTATCCTCCAAAGTGGCTGAACCAATTTACATTCCCATGGAGAACGCTTAATCTTGGCACTCCACATTCTTGCCAATGGTCCATCAGGTTAAAAAATGTTTGCTAGGGCCAGGTGTGGTGGCTCATGCCTGCAATCCCAGTGCTTTGGGAGGCTGAGGCAGGAGGACTGCTTGAGGCCAGGGTTCAAAACCAGCCTGGGTAACATAGCAAGACCCCCATCTCTACAAAAAAACTAAAAACTTAGCCAGGCATGGTGGCACACGCCTGTCATTCCAGCTACTCAGGATGTTGAGGTGGGAGGATCGCTTGAGCCCAGGAGGTCGGGGCTGCAGTGAGCCAAGATCGAGCCACTGCACTCCAGCCTGGGTGACAGCAAGACTTGGTCTAAAACAAAGCTTGGCAGCAAGCTCATGTGGATGGCATCGATCTCAGTCCCATCAGCCTGCATCTCCGAATACTAGGGAGGCTCATATCTTCATGTTTATTCATCATTTAGGTTTCTTCTCCTGTTAAGTTACTTGCTCAGATATTCTGCCTATTTTCCCATTAGGTTACTTTTTGGTTTGGATTTACAGACATTCTTGATTCATTCTGAATATTAATCCTTTGCTCTAAACAAACAATAAATAAATAACTACAGGAAATATCTTCCTCTGGCCTGTGGCTTATTTAAAAAAAAATGCCTTTCAATAAAAGTTACAGTTTTCCCCATAGGGAAGTCAGCATGAAAAAGAAAGTTACAAAGTCAAATGTGTTATATGCATCAGTATTTACTCTTTTGAATTCTGCATTTTATATTTTAAGGAATTCTACTCTGAGGTTATAAGGATATTTTCTATTTCCTTCTCGTAGTTCTAAAGTCAAGCTAATTTTATTTTCTTCCGTTTGGATAGCTAATTCCCACTCCTGGTGAGTCAATCTCCTCAGCTTCTCTGCAGTGTCTGGTCTGTGGGCCCCACTCCTCGGTTCCATTTCAGCCTGCGGTGCTGCTATCCGCTGTGACATCATCAGCTGTGAGAGCTGGTGGGGGACTCCTCACCTCAAATTAACGTTGGCTACTCTTAGCCTTTTGGTCCCTACTGAATTTTAGGATCAGTTTCTTCGGTTTCATGAAAAACCCTGCCGGATTTTTTTTATTGGAACAGCTATGAGTTTATAAATTTGGGAAGAAATGACATCTTTATGAATGGAGTCTTTTTATGAACTCCATGAACTGAATTCACTCCATTTGTGACTTTATCCTCAAAGGTCACAGCTCTCTTTTGAGAAGTTTATTCCCGAAGCTTTTTTTCAAATGACATTTTCTAACTGTGCTGTGGATATATTACACATTTAACAAGTCTAATTGTAAATTTCCTTTCAGTGTCCAAGTCCTTGAGTCTAACTACCTCCCAAACATGCAACCCTCCTATCTTCTTACTATCTAGAGTTTTAGCCTGGCCTTTAAAAAAATACACTCAAATACCTCCTTTTCTAACAGTCATAACTGACTAAATTTATCAACCTCTAGACCTCTCTGTCTCCCTGCTGTTTCCACGTCCAGCTCTGCCTCTGCAGGGCCTGTGTCCGGGCCCTGTGGGGACTGCGCGGTGGGCGGTGCTCTGGGGTTCTTTGCACATCAGAAATGCCTGCATTTCACGCCCTATTCTTGGATGGTACTTTCGCTGGGCACGCATGACTTGTCTCCCCAGGGTGTGGGTTACCTACCCGCTATCTCCCACCATCTGACGTTGCCGAGGAGACATGTCCTATCAGCCCATTTACTTGATGTTCCTTTTTAGACCACCTGTCTTTTCTGCCAAGTGTTCAGACATTCCCTTCTACTTCACGCTCTGCTGCAGTACATGACATGCCGGGTGGACTCCTTTCCCTTTATCCCATCAGTGCTGAAGGTGGGCTCCTGTCTTGAGTTCTGAAAACCTACCAGGTCCTCTTTCCAGTTTCGGCCTCTGGGGCTCCGAGTCTATACATACTGACCCTCTCCATCTACACTCTGGCCCCCTTCCAGTTCTAGCACCTGGGACTCCGAGTCTATATATACTGACCCTCTCCATCTACCCTCCACCCCTCTCCAGTCCTGGCCCCTGGGGCACCGAGTCTATATATACTGACCCTCTCCATCTACACTCTGGCCCCCTTCCAGTCCTAGCACCTGGGGCTCCGAGTCTATATATACTGACCCTCTCCATCTACACTCTGGCCCGCTTCCAGTCCTAGCACCTGGGGCACCGAGTCTATATATACTGATCCTCTCCATCTACACTCTGGCCCCCTTCCAGTCCTAGCACCTGGGGCTCTGAGTCTATATATACTGATCCTCTCCATCTACACTCTGGCCCCCTTCCAGTCCTAGCACCTGGGGCACCGAGTCTATATATACTGACCCTCTCCATCTACACTCTGGCCCGCTTCCAGTCCTAGCACCTGGGGCTCCGAGTCTATATATACTGACCCTCTCCATCTACCCTCCACCCCTCTCCAGTCCTGGCCCCTGGGGCACCGAGTCTATATATACTGACCCTCTCCATCTACACTCTGGCCCGCTTCCAGTCCTAGCACCTGGGGCTCCGAGTCTATATATACTGACCCTCTCCATCTACCCTCCACCCCTCTCCAGTCCTGGCCCCTGGGGCACCGAGTCTATATATACTGACCCTCTCCATCTACACTCTGGCCCCCTTCCAGTCCTAGCACCTGGGGCTCTGAGTCTGTATATACTGACCCTCTCCATCTACACTCTGGCCCCCTTCCAGTCCTAGCACCTGGGGCTCTGAGTCTATATATACTGATCCTCTCCATCTACACTCTTGCCCCCTTCCAGTCCTAGCACCTGGGGCTCCGAGTCTATATATACTGATCCTCTCCATCTACACTCTGGCCCCCTTCCAGTCCTAGCACCTGGGGCACCGAGTCTATATATACTGACCCTCTCCATCTACACTCTGGCCCCCTTCCAGTCCTAGCACCTGGGGCTCTGAGTCTATATATACTGATCCTCTCCATCTACACTCTGGCCCCCTTCCAGTCCTAGCACCTGGGGCTCTGAGTCTATATATACTGACTCTCTCCATCTACTCTCCAACCCTCTCCATGTACATTCCGGCCCCTGGGGCACCGAGTCTGTATATACCGACCCTCTCCATCTACACTCCAACCCTCTCCCACTCCAGTCCTGGCCCCTGGAACTCTGAGTGTATACTGCCCACTTATTTTGAAGTCTTTATTAAGCTTTTCTGTCCATAAGGGCAGTTCACCCGGTGACTGCTGAGTCTGTCAGCTCTTTTCCAGCCACAGATTTCTTCGCAGGTGTGGGTGTTCCCGTGTGCAGGCCACTAAACCAGAAGCTGTTTTCATGCATCGTTCCTGGTCCCCACTTGGTCTTTTTTCATTTTACTCGGCCCCCAACCCTCCACCTCTGTCCAGTCTCACGATGGGGCTGACCCTAGGACCAGCCCACAGGGATGCTGGGACCGGCACGGAGGAGGCCTGTGGCTGACGCTGCCCGTCCAGCGTCTAGCAGGGAGGCTGCGTCCGTGTCCTACTGGTGCCTCAGGCCCAGCAGAAGGCTGCAGATTTTTAAAAAGTTTTCCCTGCTTCCTTTCACAGAGGGATGCTTCCCAACTGTCGGTCCCACAGTGAGGGCACGTGTGGGTTCCACATGCTCCAGCACCCGGCTCAGCGGCCCATGGCCAGCTCTGCTCAGCCTCTCAGCTGCTGGCACAGAGCCTGTTGGTTTACAGGAGAGGTCAGACACACCTCTGTGGTTTTCTCTTTTTGTATTTTCTCTTCTATGCCTGTGTGTTCTGTGCAGGGTGAACGTCATAGTGAAGTGACTGTGGCATTTCAACCCTGTATTTTACTGACTTTTAAAACGTAAGTGCAAAACGGTGACGGCTTACCCAGTGGGTTAGCAGGCTGCCAGAAACAGCAACCTGCCAAGCCTCCTGCAAAGGGACATGGTCCTGCCAAGGCTTCTGAGCAAGTCAGCTTCCACTAACAATCACGACTTAGAGGTGCCAATGTTTCATACACACGATGAAACTAAGGCCAAAGCGAGAGAGTCAGGAACACCTTCAGTTACCGAAGCACCTTGGTTTCACAGGAAGAAAGTGTCAAAAGTGTGTCAGTCCCCAGTGCCTGCTAGAATTAAAGCAGCAAAACATATGCAACTTCCTAAAATCCACCAATTCCACAGGTCATTTTCCAGTGCTGACTGGTTTTTCAAAATCTTGGTCCAAGTTCTCTCTGGCCCTCATTTTTTCTTAATCAAGTGGAGTAGTGGAGGTTGGGAGGACCTGAGTTCACAGGGACATCAGTTCCTTACGGAATATAAGCCCTGACATCCACAATTGTTCGGAAAGTCCTCAGAGGGGAAGTTAAGACTTGCAGTTTTTCCTCACAGGCCCTCAACTGTGAATCCAAAAGTTACCTACACACGAGCATGAGTCAGACACGCACTTGGAACACGCCATCACCTACCTTCTTTGTCAGCCCGAGCGCTGCCCACGAGGAACCTGGACACGAGGGGTGTGCTCGACAAGGACAGACAGGTGGAAATGAAGACGCTCTGCGTGGGTTTGATCCGCAAGAGATGCCCCCACAGCAAGCCAAATGCAATCATTAACAGAGTCATGTAACATGGCCCTTGTAAGGAAATCTTCCACACCTTAAAGAGAACACAGTGATTCACACGCTTTTTAGTGACAACAGGCAATGACCACACCACACAAACTTCACACATTTCTGCACCCAGGAAAGGAGGCAGAGCTGAGCTTTTGTGAGGCAACGCTGGGTCACATATCCAGCGTCACCAGCTGAACACGGTGAATACTCACACAAGGCTTCCTCTGTGCCAGGCACTGCCACAGTGCTGCACACACACAATACACGCACACCCACTCTCTCCCCATGAGTGTAAATAAAACCTAATCCTCAGAACAACTTGAGCTCAAGATGACAATTTCCCCTACTTTTAGATGAAAACACCGAGGCACACACAGGTTAAGTGACTTGCCCAAGGTCACATGGCCAGTGAATGTTGGAGCCAGGAAGTGAACCCAGGCACTGTGGCTCGGCAACCAAAGGGGCTCTATCTGGTGCCTCAGGGTGCACTCGGCACTGTGTTAAATGAGACGGGAAGGGAGAAGAAAGCATGTTTCGATCCTAAAATAATAAAAGCTACCTATTTATAAAAACATAAATATGATACATCAACCAAAGAAATTAACCCGGAACTCCTCCTACCCCACTTGAAGTGCTCATTCATATTGTTTCGTCCTCACTGCATGGTCCCAGTTAAAAGCACCAATTCCCTGATTCCAGGCCTTCTATGGAAAGTGAAAGTTGGGGTGGGGGGTCCTAGAAGGAAGGGATGCAGGGGCTGTGTCGCTAAACACAGGCATCGTGGAGCAGCTGGACACAGGCAGTTCTGGGGGGCCCACCCAAGGAGCCCACCAGCCCCAATGTACACAGGCGGCTCCGGGGGGCGCACCCGCCAAGCCCGCCGGCCCCAATGTATACAGGCGGCTCCGGGGAGTGCACCTGACAAGCCCACCGGCCCCAATGTATACAGGCGGCTCCATGGGGTACACCCGCCAAGCCCGCCGGCCCCAATGTATACAGGCGGCTCCAGGGGGTGCACCTGACAAGCCCGCCGGCCCCAATGTACACAGGCGGCTCCATGGGGTGCACCCGCCAAGCCCGCCGGCCCCAATGTACACAGGCGGCTCCATGGGGTGCACCCGCCAAGCCCGCTGGCCCCAATGTACACAGGCGGCTCCATGGGGTGCACCCGCCAAGCCCGCCGGCCCCAATGTACCTTGGGCGCTTTGGAGCATGTGAGCTTTTCCCTCCCCACCTAGTTCTTTGTGAAAAACAACACCTCTTGCAAAATTACAACTTTTCTTTTTGGGAATCAGGAAAATGAGCAGATACGCCCCAGTCTCCCACAGCTGTGACCCGTTGGCCTGCTTGTCCACCATGGAGCTTCCAGACCCCGGAGGGGAACCATTGTGCCTTGCAACCCCACAAGGCCCCAGGCTCACTTCATCTGAACATTGAGAGGCCACGTGACAGGAGGCCAGCAGATGCCACCAAACAGCTCTGGGCCACGGAGACTCAATAAGTCTCTGCTCTGCTTGGTCCCCTCTCTCCTTCCACAAAGAGGGGAAGGGTCAGTCCCAGAAAGGCTGCTTCTGAATTTCTTTTCTCTACTTCCTATGCTTTGCAATCATGATGGTTATCACAGAGCGCATCTCACACCCGAATATCACAGCTGAGGACCAATGGAAACACCATGCTGTCCACGTGCATCTCACACCCTTCCTCTTCCGAATATCACAGCCGAAGAGCAATGGAAACACCGTGCCGTCCACGCACATTTCACACCCGAATATCACAGCCAAGGAGCAATGGAAACACCGTGCCATCCACACGCATCTCACACCCGAATATCACAGCCGAGGAGCAATGGAAACACCGGGCCATCCATGCGCATCTCACACCCGAATATCACAGCCGAGGAGCAATGGAAACACCGGGCCATCCATGCGCATCTCACACCCGAATATCACAGCCGAGGAGCAATGGAAACACCGTGCCGTCCGTGCGCACCTCACACCCGAATATCACAGCCGAGGAGCAATGGAAACACCGTGCCGTCCGTGCGCACCTCACACCCGAATATCACAGCCGAGGAGCAATGGAAACACCGTGCCGTCCACGTGCATCTCACACCCGAATATCACAGCCGAGGAGCAATGGAAACACCGTGCCGTCCGTGCACACCTCACACCCGAATATCACAGCCGAGGAGCAATGGAAACACCGTGCCGTCCACGTGCATCTCACACCCGAATATCACAGCCGAGGAGCAATGGAAACACCGTGCCATCCACGCACATCTTACACCCTTCCTCTTCCGAATATCACAGCCGAGGAGCAATGGAAACACAGGGCCGTCCATGCTGGCTGCAGCCTGAGGAGGCCACAGGCTCGGGGGTTACTCCTGTGAGCAGTGTTAGCCAGCTCTGATTCAGGGTCTTCCTAACCCTCAAGGGACACACAGAGTTGAGGCCTGATCTGCTGCTAACTCGCTGTGCACCCTGAGTAAGTAGCAATCTCTCTAGCTTTAGTTTCCACATCTATACAGAACAGGCGAGACTCTGTTATCTCTGAGGTCATTACCAAGGTGAACCTTATCTGACCTTATTATCTTATGTTACCCCACATTCCAGCCAGGAGGGCCCTGGGAGCAAGGTGTCAAGACACCACAGTGGGAAACAGCTCCAGGAAAGGCCACAGGGGTGCAGGTGAGAGTAAGAAACTTCCCGTTCAACATGGGACCTGTGCACGCATCAGAAATTCCACCTGCAGGCACACCCAGGTCAGAATCTGTGGGTTAGCAAGCCCCCCAGGTGGCTGCATGCGCACTGGAGGTCAGGAGGCACTGACGGGCGGGCCCCTTGGCACCCCCGGCTTCCACTGCACTAGGACCCCAGCCTCAAATACCGCCCTTCAGCTGTCTTCTTCTTCCTCTTCTAAGACACATTCTCCTGAAATCCCACAACACAAGCCACAGGGTAGAGGCACATCTACGTTACACCCTGCCTCACCCAGCAGCCCCTGAAGGGCCCAGAACGCCGCAGGTGCTCAACAGGTGTTTGCAGTTAGAACAGAGAAGATACAAGACAGAAGTAAATGAAACTCCAACCCCAATGACTCTATGAACGATCTAGAGAGAAGCAGAAACTGACAGATTCTTAAGTGATCAAGTTTAAGGAACAGTTGAAGTCTGGCTAGAAGAGCAAGTGGTGACAAGGGAGAGAACAGAGTGGGCAGCACGACGCGGTTTCGGTGCTTCGGCGTTCTGAGTAGTTTCTAATCATAACTTTAGAAGTCCTAAGAGGGGCCTTCTGGCAAGTATTAACATTTCAAAAACCCAAGGAAATTATTTTCCCACCCACAAGTGCGGTGTGCAAGCTAACCCATGTGGCAGGAGGCCCATCAGTTCAGAAAGTGACTCCGGGTACCTCAGGCTGTTCTAAAGCTCGGCCAGATATTACACCTGAGTAATAAAAAGGGGAAAATAAACACATTGCTTAGTCATGTCTCCGTGAACCAGGAATGCCGTCTCCATGAACCAGGGTGGGGCCAGACTCCGAGGGTTCCTGCTGGGGACAGCAGCACAGGCTCAGCAACAGGTGAAAGGAGGAGTTCAGACCGGGAGACCCTCGTCAGTGCCGAGACACCCACACATCCCAGACACAGAAGGAACCCTACCCAGTGCCACTCAATCAGGGGTCAGCAAGGAGTTTCACAGATGTCTCCTGAGTCCCAATCCAGTGTCCTTCCACGCATCTGACTCTGTCACCACGCAGGGCAGCCAAGCACAACTTACTAACAGAGAACGCCAGGCTCTTGTCGAGCCCCCGAGTCTACACCACCAAGCAGGCACTTCAGAACCAGGTGCAAACCCTCGGAAGCACCATTGAGATGACAGCAGCCCTGATGAAGCACATTCTCACGCTGCTTACAATTATCTTAATGTTACATTATACAATATTATTTTTTATTAACTGGGAATACTGTAGTGGAGAAAAATACAAACTATGAAAACATAGGGCCAGAAGACACCGGAGTCTTCTAGATCCCTCACTGTATAGGAGAGGAAGCACATGTCCAGGCAGTAGGTGCCTTGTTGAGGCTCTGCCGCACAGCCAGAATGTCGCCATCCCACTTCCCCTAGGGTCTGCCCTAAATTGCCCTTTGCTGTAAACATCTCTAAATTACACACACACAGATACACACACACACACACACACACGCCCATGCTGCACCATGAAATGGAGGCCTCATGTTTTTACGGAGACCCGTGGGACACTGGTGAGACAGGGCACTGGACAGCCACACCTCCTTACCCCCCCATAACAGGCTCCTCCACAGGCAGAGCAGCCACGGGGCCCACGCCCCCTCATCCGCCCCCACATAACACTCCCTCCACAGGGTTAATGGCAAGGATGGCACCGCTTTTCCTTAGGACCCAGGAGAGTAGTGACTTCTCTTTCATCACTGAGCTTAGAAATGAACAATTTACAAGAAATATGAAAAGACGCCAAGTACCTGGAGAACACCCTAAAGCTAATTCAGCCCTATGAGGCTGCGTGTCTTCAGGAGTGTTCACAGGAAAGGGAGAGCAATGAGAAGATGGACAAACAGAGCTTTTAGTGGAAAAACAGAAGGGTAAAGAAAACAAAAAGTTCTAGGTAAGAGGATGAACTGAGGAAGCAAATGGGACGAGAGTATAAAGGAAAACATGCCAGTGAGATCAGAGTGAACTTCTGAAAGTCAACACAAGACTTTAAAAGAAAAGTTTATTTTTCCTTATAATGACAAAGTATTGACAGCTTATTACAGAAAATTTGGAAAATATGGAGAAGAAACCAGAAGTCACCATGGTTACCCGGCACATTCATTTCCCACTTTCCCCCATGTACTGGTGCTTCTTCAAATTGCGTGGTCGTATTACGTGCTCCTGTTTTCCCCCAAGTTTAGCATTCTAACCGATATTTTGCTTTGCTGCTGATGCTCTTGTGACTTTGCAGTGACTACCTAACACTCCATCAGCAGTCATGCCACAGTTCAACTGGCCGTTAGACACTCGGGACTGGTTCCGCTGTTTCTTAAAGATTTACAATGAGGAGGTGAAACCTTTTGCGGCTAAAGTTTTAAATAACTTACGTTTGATTCTTTCCTTTGGAGAGAGACCTAGAAGAACTGCTGGGCGCATACGCACATCTTAAAGCTCTTAGGTCAAACTGCTAGACAGCTCTCCAAAAAGAGTGTACAAATCCAAAGAGCTGGAGAAAATCTCCACAATCTATACCTCCGACAAAGGACTAATATCCAGAATCGATAAAGAACTCAAAAAAGTCAGCAAGAAAAAAAGAAACAATCCCATCCAAAAGTGGGCTAAGAACATGAATAGACAATTCTCTAAAGATAGACAAATGGCCGACAGACATAAAAATGCTGAACATCACTAATGACCAGGGAAAGGCAAATCAAAACCACCACGCGACGCCACCTTACTCCTCCAAGAATGGCCGTAGCCAGAAAGCGCAAAGAAGCGATGTTGGCAGGGACGTGGTGAAAGGGGAGCACTTCTGCTCTGCTGGTCGGAACATAAACTAGTACAGCCACCATGGAGGGTCCTCAGAGAACTAAAAGCAGATGTACCATTTGATCCAGCAATCCCACTTCTAGGGGAAAAGAAGTCATTATGTGAAGAAGATACTTGCACACATATGTTTAGAGCAGCACAATTTGCAATTGCAAAAACATGGAACCAGCCCAAATGCCCACCAATAAAAAATGTGGTATTATATATACCATGGAATACTACTCAGCCATAAAAAGGAACAAAATAGGGGTATTTGCAGCAACCTGGATGGACCTGGAGACCATTATTCTAAGTGCAGTAACTCAGGAATGAAAACTCAAACATCCTATGATCTCACTCCTAAGCGGGAGCTAAGCTACGAGGACACAGACGCGTAAGAATGACACACTGGACTTCGGGGGTTGGGGGAAAGGGTGGGGGTGGTGAGGGATAAAAGACTACACACTGGGTGCAGTGTACACTGCTCTGGTGATGGGTGCACCAGAATCTCACAGATCACCACTAAAGAGCTTATTCATGTAATCAAACACCACCTGTTCCCAAAAAACCTATGGAAATAAAAAAAAATTAAAATGAAAAAAAGAAAAAATACAACACGAGAGGGATGAGTGATGAGGCCAACCAGACACTGTAAATTAAGTCATTTTGTTTAAAATGACCAAGTCTTTCGTGGAAAAAAAAACAAAAAAACGAACAGGATGTACAGCTGTGATTCTCATGACTCTGGTTCAAGAATGCCTATTACATCTCATATTCGCTTAAAAATTTTTGCTAAGTTGATATTAGTTTTCCAGCTAGCACCGCAGGCAAAATGGTATCTGATCTTAATTCACAGGGTTGTTTCTGTTACCAACAGTGTTCATTTTCCCTCTCCCCACCCTAGTGTTTCACCAGCTACTTTCCTCTTCTGTGTCTGTCTGTGGAAAAACAGTGTTTTTTAATTAACTCACTTCCAATTTACAAAGTTTCTTCTAGGGTAACACACTGAATATGCAACCTCTATGACATCTGACCCTCTAACAGTCTTGCCACCTTCTGAGAGGGACCCATCTGTTAAAGTTCACACATATTACTTTCCAGATCCTTCCTGAAGTTAGGCATGAGAAGCCTAATTCCAATTCTTCATTGAATTTCTATGCTTTCAAACCTGATGTTATCTTTCTGAATTTGTTTCAAAAATAACATCAAACTGAAATATCATATTCTATTCTAAAAACATTTAATTTGACAGTGAATTCATCAACAAATGTTAAAAGTGTATGAACCAAAACCACATGATGTGAAGCCCCTTAGAGGCAGTAACGGGTTGATGAGGTCCTTACCTTTCTTAGCTTTTCTGGAGAAAATTCTAGGCCAACAAGAAAAAGAGTAAAAAACACCCCAAATTCTCCTAATGTCTCCACTTGCACAATAGACTGAAAAACACACAAAAAAATCAAACCATATAATTTTACAGGTTTAACATATGAAGTATACTTAACTAAACAATCATGTCCTAGTATGCCTGGTGGAAGTATCCAAAACACACACACACACACACACACACACACACACACACACACAGAGACACACACAGTAATCACACAGTATACTTCTTCCATTAACCACTTCTCCCTTTAGGCTAATATATGCTCTGATTTTTATCTTGGTCTATTTATAATTACATTATTTTCCATGGTTTAGCTGATTTATTAAGAATTATAATTTTTACAGCATCCAGTTGTATACATTATTCAGCTATTTCAACTTATTTCTTGGTTTATGAGCACCTTTGCTATTAAGAAAAAGAAGGAAAGAAATTTGTATTTGCTTTTCTTTGCAAAGGGCAGGAAGTGATTTTTCACCTCCGGTGTTTCATACTTGAATCACGTGAAAAAGACGTACTCCAAAAACCAAATTGAAACAGCTGTTCTTCCCAGAGGCCATTCTGCCAAAGCGAGCCCTGTCCTGGGAGCCCCCACACGTGGGCTTGCGGCTCCCCTGCCAGCCAACTGCTCCCCAGGCCCAGGGTGCTGGGTGCGCTCCTCTTCACTAGCCGGGGCTGGAGCTCCTCAGACCTCTCCTGCCACCCTGCAGTCTGGAGAAAGCCCTGGGGCTCCTGGGCCTCGTCCCAGGCTCCACCAGCAGCAGAGGGAAAAAGGCTTGGAGGGAGCAGGCTGCACTCCTCCCCGTCCCACCCCTTGACACGCCTCCCTACGGTGGGACTCAAAGGCACCCACTTGGGCACCCGCTCTCCACGCTGCTTGCACTGTGAGTGTTGCGGGGGAGAGAGCTGGAAGCTCAGGAACCTTTCCTCCCTGTCAGAAGTGCCATCAGCGTGACGGGGCCTAGCAAATAGCCCCACTGCCCGCTGCCTCGACTGGGGCTCATCGACTTTCCCATGTGTTGTGAGTGAGATGCTTAAAGATAGTTAAAGGGCCGGGCATGGTCAATGGGCTCACACCTGTAATCTCAGCACCTTGGGAGGCCGAGGCGGGCAGATTATGAGGTCAGGAGTTCAAGACTGACATAGTGAAACCCCGTCTCTACTAAAAATACAAAAAGTTAGCCAGGTGTGGTGGTGTGCACCTGCAATCCCAGCTACTCAGGAGACTGAGGCAGGAGAATCACATGAACCCGGGAGGTAGAGGTTGCAGTGAGCCAAGATTGTATCACTGCACTCCAGCCCGGGTGACAGTGCGAGACTCTGTCTCAAAAAAAAAATAAAAAAAAAAAATACAGTGAATGCAGCACTTTGGCTGTATTCGGCACATGAAGGGCGGTCTGAACCACCTGGCCCAGCATGTTACTGGAAATGGACTCCTTAAAACTAACAGAAACGAGCAGGGGCGTTGTCTCCAGTCACACCGCCCCTTCAGTAACAGGCACAGTGACTTCCTGAGGGTTCGGAGACTTCCCATGACACCTGAAAGGACATCTTCTTTGAAATGGTTTATACGAAGCTGGTATCTTCATTAATCACATTCAACACTTTTTAGTCTTCAAGAATTCTTTTTATGTTCTGTTACAGATACCAAAACAACTAAATTTTGTTCTTACCTTAATACTATTCAGTCCTGAAGGTCCTAGAAGTACACCACAAATAATATAACCAAACATTGTAGGCAATCCTATGGCTGTACATAGCCAGCCACAAGGCAAGGACAGCATTCCTATGGTAACAATGTCCTGAAGAAGAATCAAATCAATAAGAAACGCAAGTGTAAGATAACATGATAAGAAGAGGGCGGGCTGGCTGAGACGCAGAACAGGACGTAGTTCCCTGATTTCATCTGATGGGAATGAAGGGCTAAGACAAAACCACCGATTTTCCTCATGCTGAGGGTTCCAGAGAAGCTGAAAACATGAAGAGTGTATTCTGGGAATAGATGGAGTGAGTTTTTCATGGCCTAAAGATTACAGTCACCCCTTATTATTCTTGGGACAGTGGTTCCAGGATCCTCCCCAGTCCCCGTACCAGGATCCTCAGATGCTCAAGTCTCTGATTCCAAATGGGATGGTATGTGCATGTAACCCAGCACATCCTCCTGTATACTTTAAAGCACCTCTAGATTTCTCATGATGCCTACACAAGGGAAACTGGTGTCATATTTTGTTTGTATTTTTTATTGTATTGTTATTCTTCGGTCTTTTTTCTGAATATTTTCATCCACGGTTGGTTGAACTGAGGATGCAGAGCACGTGGACACAGAGGGCTGACTGTCCAGCAAACTTTTTGTTTTGCTTAAGCCCCTTAAGAGTGTTCTAAGAATTCTGAGTCCTAGAATTCCACTGAGTTTTCTAATTTGGGAAACTCTCAGTGCTGGTGTCCAAATCATAATTCACATGGCTTCGCCATGACGGGTGCAGGCAGGATCTTTAGTTGGTGCTGGCACTGCTGCGCCTGCAGCCCTGAAGGTCAGTAAGGAGCAGGATACTTACAGTCTCAAAACCTCTCCCTAGAAATTGCCTATTCATTACAAAGGGAGAAATAATAGCCTTACAGAGATCTCCGCCCCTTCTTGGAGGGCCCTGACGGCATCACTCGGCAGCCCCACTCCTCGCGGGACCCACTCCATCGTGACCACATCTCTCTCTGGCTGGTCCTCTTCCTCTCACCTGAAACAGCACCATCTTTGAGCTCAGATTCTCTGGCTTGGTTTCTGCTCCTGTACAAACCTCCAGTCTCTGCTGGAGACCTGACCGTGTACCAGGTCTTGCCAAGCTTCCCTGAGGGGCTGCACCTGTCACGGCCAAGTCACTGCCTCCTGAGTGACCACCCGAACCACAATGCTCTCAGCTTCAAGTACTTCCCTGCATAGCCTTTGTCTAGACCGAGTTCCTGGGAGGAAACAGGTCTGAATCCAGTTCCATCTGGAAGGCCAGGCACTGCTGAATGGGTTCTCATGCTCTGCACCCCAGGGTTACATGAAGCCACATACGACTCCTTAGCCAAGACCTCTCTGCCTTTTAAGGATTTTTAATTTTAGTGAAAACGGTTTTTAGATGACTAAAGTTTTAATCCCATTACAGTAACTCCTAATTTCAAAGTCTTCCAAATTCTCCAAGACAAAATTAACTTTCATTTTAAATATTAAAGTATCTTATTCCTTTAGAAAAAAAAATTAGAAATTAAGGGAAGATGCCTCAAATCACAGAAAACGTAGGGAATTCTAGTAAAATCTGTTAGACGGAAGGCTGTGCACCCCAGTATCATGTTCGGAGGATAAAGCTTGGTCATACTGACACCATGAACCAGGAAGTAGGGGAAAGGTGGGCATCCCGCCATGACTCACTACCTTTATAAAGTGGTGATCCGCACGTGGGATGGTTGAGTCTCTGGGCTTGGTCAAAATATACTGGTTGTTCTGGGAGTCAATCAGCATGCTAAGGCCCAAGTCATCCTCCACTTCTCGTTTTGTTATATTTTGCTTAGAATTGGCCTCTTCTTCCTCCACCCTCAGAACTGCCTCAAAATTGACCCCCTTGACCTGCAAGAATAATAATATTATGCAATTAAAATCCATTAAATGCTTTCAATTTTTAGAGAATGAATGCTAAACAGAAGAATGTTAAAAATGTATCAATCAATGTTCATCAGCAGTGAATTATGACTTTTCAATTAAAGAAGTAATTTAAGAATGGATAGGTTTAGGATTTCTGCTACTTTCCAAGATCTAGTTTACCATTCTTTCAAGAAATTCATAGCCCTTAAAATACTTATGAGATCTCCTCTAACTCCATAATTAGTAGATTTTTAAAACATCTTGTTTCTTCTACTCTATTTTTATTCTCTCCGGTTTCTACTCTAATCTTTTTCTGATTTGTTTTTATTACCCAACCCTTTCATGAGTCCTCATCAAGACCCACAGTCAATTTTCACCATCAGTCCCACTTTTTTTCTTAGAATCTTAAACATGCTACAACAAAAGAGCAGCCTGAATTACTGCTTCAGAGATGAGGATCATTTTCTGTAAGAAGTTTACTGTTCCCCTGTTACAGGTGTTCAAACCAGAGCAACTCCATCTTGAACATGAGCAGGGCGAAATGAGGATGAAACCTACTGGGCTGCATTTCAGGGACAGGCATTCTTAGTCACAGGATGAGACAGGAGGTTGGCAAGATTGGTATCACAAGATACAGGCCACAAAGACTCTGCTGACAAAACAGGATGCAGTAAAGAAGCCGACCAAAACCCACCAAAACCAAGAAGGCAAAGAAAGTGACCTCTGGCTGTCCTCATTGCTCACTGTACATAATTAGAATCCATTAGCATGTGAAATGACACTCCCACCAGCGCCACAACAGCTTCCAAATGCCATGGCAACATCTGGAAGTTACCCTATGTGGTCTAAAACAGGAGGAACCCTCCATTCTAGGAAATGCCACCCCTTTCCCAGAAAATTCATGAATAACCAACCCCTTGCTTAGCATGTAATCAATAAATAATCATAAAAACAGCCCTCAGGGCTGCTCTGCCTATGGAGTTGCCTTTTATTTTGTTTCTTTACTCTCTTAATAAACTTGCTTTCACTTTACTCTATGGACTCGCCCTGATCCAAGAACTCTCTCTTGGGGTCTGGATTGGGACCCGTTTCTGGTAACGTCCCAGTAGATCAGCATTAAAACCCAACTGTCCAGGCTGTCCTGAGACCAGAGTCCCAATGTCCCAATCCATCTGGCCTCTGGAAAATGCAGACAAGCTGCTGAGGAGGGGAACTGACTGTCAGTGTTAAAGTAAAGGATAATTAGCTGACTTCTACAAGACCAAATTATTTTCTCTATGACAGAGAAGCGTCTTAGTTTGTCTTCATTTTCAATCTACACTAAAAACATACATGTGAACAATTTCAACAACACGTCTTCCCATCAGCGAGTGGCTCAGGGGTGAAGCAGCAGCTGTTCTGGAACGCTTACTGATTTGTTGTCGTCAAAAGCATGTTCCTCTATCTCTTCCTCCAGACGATCTGCTGCCTTTCTTACATCTTCAAGAATCTCGTCGAGCATGGATAAACTTTGGTTTTGATGTTGCATATTTTTAAGGGCTTCAACTTGATGTTTTTCTGCTGCCAGAAGTTCCATATATTCTGTTTCTTCCTATTCATTTGCAAGAAAAGAAGAGTGAGATATATTAAGAAATAAGCTATGACATGACTTTCTTAATCAGTCCTCCTGCTTTCTTTGTCAAATGTCCCTGTTCATATGTCAATAACTTAACTCTGGTCAGCTAGGGAAGTCACGTGTCCTAGTTATTCAAACATAACTGAGCTTAGCCAAATGTTTAGGGAAAGTTTTTTGTGTATGTACATGAATATATGTAAGAAACATTTGTTACACAAAAGTAAATGTAGTATCTGTAGGTCATCCATCCACACAAAACTCATTCACTCAACAGTGACTGTGCTCTAGGCCTATCGTATGTGAGTGCAGCAGTACTTTGAAACCAGATGTGAGACCTGAATGTGGAACTACCACCTAAATTCAACGCACAAATTCAAGTTACAAGGGAAAACTGTTCCAAAACACATGTAGAAACCAACAGCATTAATCATTTGAAGAACTGATGGGTGATGCTGGCAATAGAATTTAGTAATGTATTTTACACAACTATATTTTATCAATAATCTTACTTTTAAACATTTATTCTTAGCTAAAGGGGTGGGACATAGGCCAGAGCAGAGAGGACCAGAGTCTAGAAGAACATCATTGCCTCAATTACTAAGTAGTCACGAGACATCATCTGATGGCACTGACAAAGAGCTGAAGGTCTCACACAGCTGCAGGTCTCACACAGCTGAGGTCTCACACAGCTGCAGGTCTCACACAGCTGAGGTCTCACACAGCTGCAGGTCTCACACACAGCTGAGGTCACACACAGCTGAGGTCTCACACAGCTGAAGTCTCACACAGCTGCAGGTCTCACACACAGCTGCAGGTCTCACACAGTTGACGTCTCACACAGCTGAGGTCTCATACAGCAGGTCTCACGCATAGCTGCGAGTGTCCCACAGCTGCAAGTGTAACACACAGCTGCAGGTCTTGGACAGCTGAGGTCTCACACAGGTGCAGGTCTCATACAGCTGCAGGTCTCGCACACAGCTGCAGGTCTCCCACACAGCTGCAGGTCTCGCACACAGCTGGTCTCACACAGCTGGTCTCGCACACAGCTGGTCCCACACAGCTGCAGGTCTCCCACACAGCTGCAGGTCTCGCACACAGCTGGTCTCACACAGCTGGTCTCGCACACAGCTGGTCCCACACAGCTGCAGGTCTCACACACAGCTGCAGGTCTCGCACACAGCTGGTCCCACACAGCTGCAGGTCTCACACACAGCTGCAGGTCTCGCACACAGCTGGTCTCACACAGCTGCAGGTCTCACACAGCTGGTCTCACTCAGCTGCAGGTCTCACACACAGCTGCAGGTCTCGCACACAGCTGCAGGTCTCGCACACAGCTGGTCCCATACAGCTGCAGGTCTCACACAGCTGGTCTCACTCAGCTGCAGGTCTCACACACAGCTGCAGGTCACACACAGCTGGTCCCACACAGCTGCAGGTTTGATGCACAGCTGCAGGTCTAGCAGACCTGACACACAGCTATAGGTGTAGCACACAGCCGGGGGCCTATCACAGAGCTGCAGGTTTGACTGACACACAACTGTAGACCTGACACGTAGCTGCAGGTCTATCACACAGCTACAGATAGAGCACGTGACTGGAGGGCTAGTATAGCTGGTTTACCAGCACCTGGAGAATCTCGGCACAGGAAATAATAACTAGCATATGTTAAAATACTGTTGATATGTTATAAACTGTGCATATTGGAAGCCAATGTTACTCAAACTCATATTTTTTCTCTATAATAAAACTACCACACATCTGGACCCTACCAATGTATCTTCACGTCTCCACTGTACACAGGCTCACAGCAGCTCATGCACATATCACACAGGGAAGACGAATGAATCAGTATTATTGAAAACCTTAATTTATCCATTTGCCTGATGATATTTCTCTCCTCCAAAATACATTTTGGTAAAAAAAAGTTTAATGTCTGTATTTTCTCTCATGTTGATGCTGTGTAATAATGCCACAGGTTTTTCTACGAAGATGACACAATACTTTACACATTGAAAGGCCCTGGCATGATGCTTGCCATGGAAGAGGTACTCAAGAAATGATGGCTTTAAAAAATGTAAACAGGTAATACAACATCTGATGCAGTAAGTTCAGAAACTTCTCATCATTTTAAAAGCATCCTTGGTCAAAGTCCTTAATTTAAATGCATACATTAGTTTAAAACTAATTTTAATATTTTTATCTTCGATATATGACACTGAAGAAAAGCCAGACTTCACACTAAAAGGAACTCCTGTCAGAAACTCAGCTAAATGCTGATCTCAGTTATACCGATTTCTGCATCAGTTTACTAGTACAACTTGAGGAACTTTTTGAATTACCAGGGGATTTCTCCATAGAGAAAAGTTGAGTGGCTCCTTCTAGAAGTAAGAACTACAGTATTATGCAAAAGGAAAAGATTCTCCCTCACATGAGAGATTTTTCTAGATGTGAATGCCTATGAAAGACAACACCTGAGAGACATCAGCCGCATTCACACCTTCCCTTCCTGTCTGCTCCCACAGCTCCAGGTGGGTTCTCTCTAGGATGCCGATGTGGGCACGTACTCACCCTCTCTCTTCACCTCTCTCTCTCTCTCTCCCTCCTTCCATCCCTCCCTCTCCCTCTCTAGGACTGACCTTTATTGCAGCCTCTCTCAGGGCCTCCAGGCGCTGCCGGCTGCTCTCCTTCATGTTCACGACATCTTTGTAATCCCCCTGCAGGGCTCTCTGCAGTCCATAGATGGCTTGGAAAACGGAATTTTCACTTTCATTCAACTCTTTCTGGAAAATTTCAAATGTGTGCACCTGAAACAGTTTCTCTTCATCCGACAGGTCCATGTCTTTCTCCACTGCTCCAATTGCATTTTTCAGTTTGTTCAGAACTGCATTCTTCTGGCGGAGAAGCCCTGAGAGCTTCCTGCAGCTGTCCCGGACCCACTGGCGGCTCTGAGTAGCGGTCGCCCCTCGCCCGCGGTGCAGTTTGATCACACGCTGCGCCACCTCCTCGTGCTCCACAGGCTGCACCGCCCAGGGAAGAATGGGAAACAGCACCCAGAAGAAGCTTCTTCCCAACACCTTCATGATCCGGGTTCGGAGGGCAGGGTACGGCAATCCACAGGTCTCTGCCCCGCTGAGCTTGCATTTCAGATACACATTTCAGCTGAAAAAGAGTTATTGTCACATATAAACAATGATTCGTTACTATTGATCAAAGTATTAAATAATCAGATCTGGAAAACTGACACCTTTCTGAAGAAAATACCATTTTTCCTAGATAAATATCAACATCTAAACTATTTATCGCATTGAGATTAAAATCAAATACTGAATGCTGATGCACCTTGTATGGTGCCTTGTGAAGGGCTGAGATGATTAAAGGTCAGTTACATCTTTTTTTTTTTTTTTTTGAGACGGAGTCTCGCTCTGCCACCCAGGCTGGAGTGCAGTGGTGCAATCTCAGCTCACTGCAAGCTCCGCCTCCCGGGTTCACGCCATTCTCCTGCCTCAGCCTGCCGAGTAGCTGGGACTACAGGCACCCGCCACCTCGCCCGGCTAGTTTTTCTTTTTTTTTTTCTCTTGTATTTTTTAGTAGAGACGAGGTTTCACCGGGTTAGCCAGGATGGTCTCGATCTCCTGACCTCGTGATCCACCCGTCTCGGCCTCCCAAAGTGCTGGGATTACAGGCTTGAGCCACCGTGCCCGGCCAGTCAGTTACATCTTTACAGAAAGGATTAAAGGTAATTTTTTTTTTTTTTTTTTTTGGGAACACAGCCTCGTATCTCTACAAACTCTACCAAGTCCAAAAGACAGAAAACAAGTCTATTTAGGAGAGTCCATGTTGGCCAGCCATGGTGGCTCATGCCTGTAATCCCAGCACTTTGGGAAGCCAAGGCAGGCAAATCACCTGAGGTCAGGAGTTTGAGACCAGCCTGGTTAACATGGTTAAATTCCGTTTCTACTAAAAATACGGGCCTGGTGGCACATGCCTGTAATCCCAGCTACTCAGGAGGCTGAGGTAAGAGAATCGCTAGAACCCGGGAGGCAGAGGTTGCAGTAAGCCCAGATCACGCCATTGTACTCCAGCTTGGGTAACAAGAGCAAAACTCCAGCTCAAAAAAAAAAAAAAAAGAGAGAGAGCATGTTATCAATACCATCAACTTCCCCTCACAGGTCAGTGGGCTGCCTGGGGACATCACGCTCAACATCACTCCAGAAACGAAATCTTCTGAGCTACTGTTAGCTCTGTGGGCTTCCTAAAATCATTTGAAATTTTGCCACATTTCTAAAGTCAGTCTACAGTCAAGTGCTACCAAGATGTCAAGAATTAAATAAATAAATAAATATATGTATGTCACAAAACCTAGATCTCTAGAACTTTCTGTTATCATCCCAATTCAGTCTCCTTCGCTTTCTTTCTTTAGGAAGACCTAAAACAATACATATTAATTCATTCTGGCAAGGAATAGCACAGACAGAAACCTGCTTTCTGAACACTACTGCTTGGGGAATGAGGACGGTTTCAGTGTGGCTGTAGCTGTGGCATCCGGGTGGTGATGAGCAGGGGCAGGGCAGGGCACCCAGACAGGCGCACTGTTTAGAAAGCAGGTGGAGACAGCAGCCAGCAAGGGTCACTAAGGCAGAACGAGCTTAGAGGCGGGAAACTGAGACTGTGGAAGGAAGGAGTGATAAATGTAGAGTCAGTGGAATTTGGCCTCTAGGAGCTCCCCAGTCACAAGTAGCCAGAAAGGCAATAAAACCAACACCTACCACTTACGCAGATTTACGGTTTAAAACAAACAACAACAAAATATTAACCTAACCATTCTTCATAGCAGCATCCAATGGACTGTTAGTCAGGAACTCCTACTCAACCATCACATATTTCAAAGATTCCCCGACCTGGAAACCGGGTTACAAAAAGGTGTATCTATATATCTATACTTTCCACTGCTAACCCAAATTCTAATTGGTTTAATCCAGTTTCCCGGGCAAGGCACGTTAGCTGCAGTAAAAGTAAGGACGAGGCATTTCCAGAGGCAGCATTCTGCCCAAACCACGAAATGGCAGAAAGAAACAAACCTTATGCAAAACAAACAGGAGAACTCAAAAAGCCTGGAGGCCAGACCACTCAGTGAGGGCTCCGACTGTCTGCACTTCAGCAGGACTGTGTTAGACAACAGGCGTCACTGATCAGAATCACAAGCAAAAGTCACCAAGAAAAGGCTATATTCTGGTTAGAAAGTGTTCAATTTTAAAACATTCTTGGAGACTGACTCCCAAAAGGTGAAGAATGCTCCACGGAGAATTCACTTACCTAGAACAGGTAACTTCCTAACACGGTAGAATAAATGATAATGTGCTGTTCCAATCACTCAATTTTATGTTAGTTTCAATATAACTTTAAGTACACGTGTACAACTTAAGCACACATTTACCACCTTAAAAACAAACAATGAGGCAATCATTTATAGTCATGCCTAGCCATATAGCTGAGCTGTTATTTTAATGACTCACTCAATTTATGCTTCTCTCGGTTGGTCCAAGGGAGCTAAAGAAATCAACAGCTACTTCAGAAGTGCACTTTTAGTATTTTCCAGAACCAAGACAGAAATTTGAGATGCTTAGCTCATACTTCCCAGTTCCCCCAAAAAATCCCAAAAAGTGATTCTTTGACGGATTTTATGCTTCAGAAAAATAAGTTTCCACACAGCTCATGTGTGAATGACACTTCTATGTTCATTTCTGGTTCCTTCCTCAATCAGGTTCCTAAAATCAGTTGTCCCTCTAAGGGAAGTATTAATTTTTATGAGAAAGCTTTGAGGATTTTAGTTGTAGTTATATTAAAATTTCCCACTGAAACTTACTCATAACATGAAACAAATTATTTATGGACCCTTAAAATACAAATCACCCTTTATTCAAACTCATTTCATTTTACCTTCAAACTTGCCTCCAAAATCCTATGGACTACTAAATTGTAGCATGTTTTTTGAGTAAATTAGTAAACATCTTTAGCTGTTCTAATTCTTCAAAAGACACTTTGGATTCCTGTAAATGTGTTTGTTGTTGTTGTCTGAAACGGAGTCTTGCTCTTGCCACTACGGCTCGAGTGCAGTGTCGTGATCTCGGCTCACTGCAACCTTTGCCTCCCGGGTTCAAGCGATTCTCCTGCCTCAGCCTCCCGAGTAGCTAGAATTACAGGTGCCCGCCACCACATCCAGCTAATTTTTGTATTTTTAATAGAGACGGTGTTTCGCCATGTTGGCCAGGCTGGTCTCAAACTCCTGACCTCAGGTGATCCACCCGCCTAAGCCTCCCAAAGTGCTGGGTTTACTTTTTTAATAAAGAATTCTTAGAATTTCTGTATCTTGAGCTATTGATACACATAACAATGTGGATGTATCTCAAGGCTAAGTGAAAAAAAATTTCAGTTTTATTGAGAAGACACACAGGTGTAGATCCACACTCACAAGTACGTGTATAGTTGGTGTAATCGCAACAGGTCAGGAGATTTGATCAAAGAAATTTTCCTGCGTATACTATGGTTTTGCACGGTGCCTTTATCTGCAGGATTTCTCTGTATTACTCCTTACAACTTCATGTGAATCTACAACCATCTCAAAATGAAAAGATTTTCAAATTCTACCTAAGGCCGGGTGCAGTGGTTCATGCCACTGCTGTATTATGCCACAATTATCTGTATTCCTAGCACTCTGGGAGGCTGAGGTGGGCGAATGCTTGAGGCCAGGAGTTAGAGACCAGCCTGGGCAACACAGCAAGACCCCATCTCTATTCAAAATGAAATAATTAGCCGGGCGTGGTGCCCCCTGTGGCCCCAGCTCCAGGGGAGGCTTAGGCGGGAGAATTGCTTGAGTCTTGGACCAGCCCCTGCACTCCAGCCTGGGCGACAGCAAAATTCTGTCTCAACAACAAAAAAGCTTCAGAATATTTAAGTCAAGCCTGTAGGAGAAAAAGCCACAAATATTTCACTAAGTACTCCAAACATTAAGACACTCCTTTTGAAAAAACCGGTAAATAAGATAAATTTGGAAGACAGAACAATCAGAAAAACAGGCAGTGAATAAGGACCCGATGCGCAGCGGTCTCGCTTCCCCACGCAGGCGTCCACACCCCGCCTCATGGACAGCACCAGGAGCCGTTAGGAGCCACAGGAGGGGCGCCAGGGACAGGGCTGCATCTCCGCCGCCGACCCTGGAGGCCCCGAGTCCACCCGCGCGGCCAGGATGGGAACGCAGGTCCCATTCCAGGTTAGAACGTGGGCCTCAACGAAGAGCGCCTAGGCAAGGCCTGGAGGAGAGGGATCCCAGGCCACAGAGACCACCCGACCCTGGGAGACAGCACCTGCAGGAGAAGGGGAGCCCCAGAAAGGGAGGGAAGGAAGGGGAGCCCCGGGGAAAGAGAGAGGGGAAGGGAGCCCCGGGGAGGGAAGGAAGGAAGGAAAGGGACCACTGGGAAGGGAGGAAGAGAAGGGGAGCCCCAGGGAGGGAGAGGGGAGGGGAGCCCCAGGGAGGGAGGGAAGGAAGGGGACCCCCGGGAAAGAGCCCCGGATCGACGGGCCCGGCGCTCACCTGGACGCAGGAAACCGCGCCCGCCTGTCTGGCCCGAGCATCACCGTTCCGCGGCCTGGGCCGGGCTCTGCGGCGCCAGGAGTCGAGGGGCGGAGGGGGACGCCGTCTCCCGCCTCTGAGCGCAGCGTCCAAGGGCTTCCCTGCATCCCTTCCCAGGCGGGACCAGGGCCGGGAGGGAGCGTCCGCCGCCCTGCCCAGCACCGCCGCCCAGGATTCCGGCCCAGCCGCACTCACGGCCCCCTTTAAGAGGCGGGGCGTGGGCGGGTCCCGTCGGCTGCGGGCGGCGCAGGGCACGTCGGGAGGTGGAGTTCAGTGCATCGACCCACCGCCCACTTCCTTCCAAGAGAACCTGCCGGCCGATGCGGGGCCTGGGAGCTGCAGGCCGGCGTCGGACTCCGCCGGGGCGAGCCAAGGCCCTCGTAGAGGTCGGGACGCGCAGGAGCGACGGGGCGCGAGCTCCCGTCGACCCCCGGGCGGCGCTGAGCATGCCGGGAGTGGAAGTCCCCGGCGGCCGGCTCCAGCCAGTGCCCGGGAGCCCAGGGCCGCGGCGGTCCGAGGACGAGGGCGGAGCGGCTGCCGCGCCTGCGCAGAAGGCCGGGGCCGGCGAGACGCCGGCGGCGCGGGGGAGATGGTAGGTGGGCCGGCGTTGCCTCTGCCGGTCGGGGTCGGGCGCCAAGGTCGGTGCGCTGGACTAGGGAGGCCGAGCCCAGCGAGCTGCGCGGGGCGTTCCGGGAGGATCCGAGGGAGGAGCGCGCCGGGGGCCCGCGAGCCGGAGCGGCGGCGTCGGAGGCACGGGATCGCGGGGAGCACGGGTTTGACCCGGAGCCGCGAGGGATGACGGGGAGTGAGCGGAGGGCAGGTGCAGCGGGGCAGGGGTCGGGCCCGAGCGGGAACCCAGGCCGCGGGCTTCCCAGGGCGGCTCCGAAACGGGCAGTCGAGGCAGGCGAGGGCTCGGCTGCTCTTGCGGACTTCTGTGCAGACGCTGAGGCTGTTGACCAAAACAGCGCAAGGAAGGAATGCGCCAGAAGCGCAGATTCGCGGGGGAGGCCCTGCCGCTGGGAGGGGAAGGGGGGGCGCAGCGGGGCCTGGAGGGGGCTCTAGCGCGGGCTGTAGCGTGGCCCTAGCTGTGAGTCAGTGGAGCTGGTAGAGTTCTGCAGCCCAGGAGGGAGACAGCTGGAGGTGCACATCAGTTTGAAATGTGGTGGAAACCATGGCGATGGATGGGATTTATTCTGTCCACGTCGATTCAGAGGCCAGCAGGGTGCTGCTGGTGGTGACTGGTGCTGGGCCGGGCATGATTTTGGCGTTGAGGGAGCTGATGCCTCAGCAGGGGAGACAGGCACCAGATGCACAACTGTTTAACCACAGTTGGGACGAGGGCTAAGGCACGGGTTCCAGGAACCTGTAGGATGCGGGTGTGGGAGTGGCGTCAGATGTTAAGGGTGTGAGTTGAACTCTGGAGAATTTCTCTGGAAATTAGCCAGAGGAAAAGTGAGGTGCCAGGGGCTGCCAGCCTTGTGCGGCTCCAGGCAGAAGAAACAGAATGCACAGACCCTTAGTGGTAGGCGATGGTGACGTATAGGAGCTGATTGTCCTGGCTGAGGCCCAGAGAGCCACCGGAAAAGGGACACGGTAACGTGTAGAGGGGAGTGGAGGGTGAGGACAAGCTTCAGGATGGGAGAGGAGCCACAAAGGAGACGGAGAAGGGCGGATAGGAGAAACCAGGAGACTAGAATGTGTGGAAACCGAGAGGGTGGAGTTTAAAAGAGGAAGGAGCCATCAGCAGTGCTGACCAAAGAGCATCTGAAAAGATCCCGCTGACTGCAGCAGCCGGGCTTTTGTGACCCTTAGGGGTCACTGCGGAGGCCGGGCTGGAGCGAGGTAGCATGAGTTAGGATGCACACCTGGGCAGGTGGAGATAGCTGGCTCCAGCTTTTAGGAGGAAAGGGGTAGAGTGGACAGGAACTTAGCTTGGGGAAAAATTGATCATGTTCAGGATGCGAGAGAGGAGCGTTCCGCTGCTGCCGGGGTTGGAGATCCAAGAGCAGGGATGAATTTAACTCCCCCTCCCTCTAGCGTGCTGTATACCAAAACAGAGTCAAAGTGATCCATAAGCTTATGTAGTTTATTTGATCAACATGATTGGCCTGCCAGCTCGTTGTAAGTCGACCCTAAGGACATTTTAAGAGTAATTTCTTTACGTTTTACATATGGGTATCCTTGGTGCCAGATTATATGAGTCGTTTTTCACAAGGTCACAATTAAAGTGTTTGAGACTTTTTCATAGTTAGAGATTTTATTTGCTGTTTCCACTGGATTGTCCAGATTTTTATTTCAAGAATTGTGTACATTTTAACAGAATAAAATAATGAAACCTAGAAAATGCCCCCCCCCCCCACCCCCCAGCCCCATGTACACACTTTAAAAGCTGGCCTTAATAATTTAACTTGCATGACATGGTAAGCCTCAGTGAAGGTTGTGCGCTTGAAGGGCCGTCCTAGTTCCAGCGTGTCGACCTTGATTAGATTGACCTGAGTTCAGTCCTGTCTGGGCGCACTCAAAGCTTCCTGCCAACGTCTGGGCCTTTGTTAGTTTGACCTGGGTTCCGTCCTGTCTAGGGAGACTCGGGGCTTCCTTCTCTCCCCTGTAGTTTTTTAGTTGATGAGCCTTTTTGCTTTTTATGCCAGTTCCCTTTTTCACAAGAGGCAACTTGGGTTTCTCAGTCACTTTTGGACATGAAGCACATAGTCTTTAGACTTGGCTATCGATCTTTGCTTTAATCGCTGTTATTTTATGGAGGAACCTGTAAGGAGTGACATCAAATGATTGCAGCTTTGTTGACTGGCCAGAAGCCTGTTAATGGGCTCAGCCCAGACCCCAGAGCTTCTCTTGCTCGTTCAGAACCAGTGCCTTGGCACCACCGTGTGGCTCAGGGTTTGCTGGAGTATCTTGTGACATCAGGCAGTTGAGTAGATTGCAGGGAAATCTTCGTGTGTCTCGATACCAACTTCTGTCCACTCTGTAGCTAACAGTAATGATTCAAAACCACTTTGAATGGCCTGGATCCATGTGCTCCTGCATCTGTTCTTCTAGAGTTCTAAGAAATTAGGCTGCCGGTGTAACAGTGTTGTCACATATTAGGGGAGGCTTCAAGGGGTGACCAGCAGGAGCTCAAGGTCAGACACCATCATATCTTCCAAATTTCCACATTCCAGATTTCCTGATGTGGAGTCATCAGTTGTATAATGCTGGTTAAATAGTTCAGTCACCGAAGAGTATATTGTTTGGCTGATTAGTCTTGGAGGGTCTAAGGGTACAATGTTGAATTTTTTTAGGTGAAATTCACATAACATAAAATTAACTTTTAAAGTATACAATTCAGTGGTGTTTAGTATGTCCACGAATTTGTGGAACCACCACCTCTGTCTAGTCCTAAAACATTTTTGTCACCCCAAACGATAACTGTGTACCCATTAGCGGTCACTCCCAACTCCTCCCTTGCCCCAGCCCCTGGCTCCCACTCACCTTTCTCTCTATAGAGATTTGCCCATTCTGGATATTTTGTGTAAGTGGAATCGTCCACTGTGTGGCTTCTTGTGCCTGGCTTTTACTCAGTGTCATACTTTTGAGGTTCATCCATGTGGCATGTATCAATACTTCATTCCTTTTTATGGCCGAATTATGTTCCGTTATATGGATATACTAAATTTTGTTGTATAACCATGGCAGAATTTTTAATCTAGCAATGATGGCCACTTCCATAATAAGGATGTCATGGCTGTTCCTAGTGCTGGACCATTTTGGGGGTTGCACTTCTGCCTTTATCTTAAGGTTTTTGAGGTAATTCTTGGCTTTGCTCACCCTCCCTTGGGAAGGCTGTCAACTTCATGAAAAGACTCTAGCTGTATCTTTTGTCAGCTTACTGTCAGAGAGTATGGGATCTGCCTTAATTTAAATTTGATCTTACCAGAGAATACAACCTTGAATTTTTTGTTTAGTTCTATTCAAAAGCTCAGTTTCAGAAAATAACGTAGTGAATCTGTATTCCATTTATTCCTCTAGAATCTAGATCGGGTTCAGCGAACTACAGCCCACAGGCTAGCTGTCTGTTTTTGTAAATTGAGTTTTATTGGAACACAGCCTACGGCTGTCTGCTTTTGCAACAGACCCACAGGCCTGAGATGGCAGAGCCCACTGCTGACTGGAACATTAAGAGAGAAAGTTGGCTAAGTGAAGGCTTCTGATCTTCATCAGTTCTTAATCTGAGTTCTGCCTTCCCCTACCTTATGAGGACTTTGCAGATGGGCTTAAGCCATCTGTGAAACCCCTGAAATCTTATGCAAAGCTGCCTGCACATGTGAGGTCCATATATGTGTTCCTGGAGGGCAGACCTGTGACTTCTCAGATTCCAAAAGGGATCCAAGACTCCCAAATGCTCAAACTCATTGTTCTGAGTGGCCGAAATGTTAATTCTGTAGCCTCACCTGAATTAGCAGTTCTCTCAGGGTGTGGTCTCAGGAGTTGTGTAGTTTTTGGGTTTGTGTTTTCTAACTTTTAGGTTCGGGGTACGTGCGCAGGTTTGTTGTAAAGGCCAACTGTGTGTCATGGGAGTTGGTGCACAGATTATCTCGTCAGCCAGGTAATGAGCATGGTACCTGGTGGGCGGTTTTGGGATCCTCTCCCTCCTACCACTCTCAAGCAGGCCCCGGTGTCTGTCGTTCCTTCTTTGTGTCCACACGTGCTCAGTGTTCAGCTCCCACTTACAAGTGAGAACGTGTGGCATTTGGTTTTCTGTTCCTGTGCCAGTTCACTTAGGAAAATGGCCTCTAGCTCCATCCATGTTGCTGCAAAGGACATAATCTCGGTCCTTTTTACGGCTGTGTAGTATGCCATGGTATATACGTACCACATTTCCTATATATTTTTAAGAATGATTGGAACCCCATTCTTACATGAGAGCTCTTGTTTATGTGGGTAATAGTCATCAATATTTACCATATTAGAAATTAAAATAGAAAGTATTAAAATATTTCTATATTTAATTAGCAATAATAAACCTATTACATTTTTGCAAATATCTTAATGTCTAGCTTGATAAAAGATAGGCTCTCGAATCTCACGTTCATTCCTGTGATATCAGAAGCCTTGCAGCCCGTGGAGGCGTCTGCTATGCACTCTGTGAGAATGAGGGTGAGCTAGGCTGGTGGCGGCTTAGGACGCTCAGGAAGGTGGTTCTGTGGAACTCCTGAAAGGCCTTAGGACTCAGCGGTCGCAGATGCACATGGGAGAGTATGTATCTTAATGCTCCTGCAGAATCGTCCTCTGGTATTTTGGCATCAGCATGCTTTTTGATTTCCTGTCTCAAAAAAAAAAAAAAAAAATTCTGGAAGCTGGCTCTGCTGTACATGGTTGGCATTTTGGTGAGGAATTGGTATGTATGAGGGGACATGGAACTTTGCCAGGAGCCCAGGAGACGTTTCCCTCAGGTTTTAGGCCAGAAGGGTCTATACCACTTCTGAGCTGCTGGTAAGGTTTTAGATCTTATGAAAATGAATTTTCCTAACTAATCATGTTTTCTTTACTGTGGCACTGGGGAAGCTTGGAGCCTGATTTCCAGCTCTTAACATGTGACAGGCACATCCTTGCACTGACGGCACCCTTTCCTCAACCATACCTTGTTATCCTTCTGTACACTTTCGTTATGTTGTAATTTATTCCATGTGTTTTTATAAGTTGTCTCATCTTTATTTGAACAAGATTGAGTATAAATCCTTTTGAGTAAAAAATTCCCCCCTTATATTATTGTGTAAAGCATTTTTGTGAAACATTAGCATCCAGTGGATTCTAGGGTCTGTTTGGATTTCAAGAAGTTAGTGAATCACTTTTTTTTCCAGTGTGGCTTTCATCAGGTTACTTTATTGATTGATTGATTGATTGATTGATTGAGATGGAGTCTCGCTCTGTCGCCCAGGCTGGAGTGCAGTGGCGTGATCTCAGCTCACTGCAGTCTCCACCTCCCAGGTTCAAGTGATTCTCCTGCCTCAGCCTCCCAAGTAGCTGGGACTATAGGCGCCTGCCACCACACCCAGCTAATTTTTGTATTTTTAGTAGCGATGGGGTTTCGCCATGTTGGCCAGGATGGTCTTGAACTCCTGACCTCAAGTGATCCGCCTCAGCCTCCCAAAGTGCTGGGATTACATCATCAAGTTACTTTAGATAAGTGGAATCTCAGCCCTCCTATATCTGGAAGTGTCAAGATGCTACTTTGTTTCATTATATACTATATATAGTACAGCTGCTTGGCAGTGTTGTTATTTATTGCCTGCCCAGATCCTCTGTCCTATTTTTCATTTTATTTCTGTCTGGTATACAGAGGCATTCTTGTTATTAGTATTATTGTTGCTGTTTAATCATAACAGGCTTTTTTTGGTGCCTGCTTGTGAAACTTTCATAAATTACTTTTAACACTATTCTTAGTTATTTGTGTACATTTTCATCAATGTGATTCTGCTGATTTAAACTGGGAAAAAATGTCTCCAAACTGCACAGCCTCTTTCTGTTCATTAAAGCCTGAAGTTTATTGAAACCAAAGAAGACCCTGCAGCTGGGGCCCCCGGTGACGCCATGAGGTCGTTGCCCTGTGTCCTCAGAGGCTAGGTGTGCATTACAGAGTTCCTGAGAGTTTTAGAAAAATGATAGTCACACTTCATGCAGAGTGAACTGGGTAGCGATCAGAATGTATTTTGTATAAGATGTTAATTCTCATCTTTCTGAAGCTTAGACTGCCTGTTTGTTACAGTGTAGGTACTGTTGTTTCGGTTTTCGGAAGACTGTGCAGTCTTTTTAACTCATGACGAGCAAGGCTTTGTCTCTAATTCTGCCCAGTTAAAGTGCAGGCGTTAGGCTAGAGCTGGGACGAACCCGGAGCAGCTTCATTGGCTTTCCTACTTCTTTTGCATCCCAAAGCATAAGCTTAAATCGTCTCAGAAGGACAAGGTCCGCCAGTTTATGGCATGCACTCAGGCTGGCGAGAGAACTGCTATCTACTGCTTAACGCAGAATGAGTGGAGACTAGACGAGGCCACGGACAGCTTCTTCCAAAACCCAGACTCGTTCCACAGGGAGTCCATGCGGAACACTGTGGACAAGAAGAAGCTGGAGCAGCTGTACGGCAGGTACAAAGGTAAGAGGTGAGGGCAGCAAAGCTGGACGGATGTCGGCCTCCGTGAGCGGCCTGCGCACTGCACTTCCAGGGTTTTTTCTGGTGCCAGGGGCAATCTCCGGGCTGCTGTTGCTTCTCCTCCCCACGTTCAGCTGCAGAATGCACTTTCTTCCGTTTCAGTGGGGCTGGGACTGTGATTGGTGGGGGTGGGGAGGGCGAGAAAAGGGGAGTCGGCGATGGAGCAGGACCAGGCCTGTGCCTGCCTGCTCTGTGCGGTGTCTGACGCTGCACAGCCTGTCAGGGAACAGCTGCTGCTGGGAGGCTTGGTGTCTTGGTGTGAATATGTCTGTTAATACAGTATTTTTTTCAAGCACTTCTGTTTAGGCTGAAATGTTGATGATGAGAAGGTTAAGAACAACACCAAATCATGAAGATGATCCTGAAGTGAGGGTAAACCTTAGTGTTTTCCTTGCCCGGGCAGTGGCGTGTCAGCACTGAAGTAGCTTCAGTGGTGCGAGAGGCTTTGGGAAAAGCTCTCAGCAAAGAAACCTTGTGTTTCAGATTGTGAGCAGTTGTGATTTTTATTGACATCAGTGCTTGGATGGGAGCTTTTCTTGTCAAAATGCAGCTGTGCCTTGAACTAAGACTGCTGTGATGAGCATATGCAGATCCACGCCCCTCTGTAGGTTTTATGTTTCATCTTCAGTGCAGAGGGGGAGACAGCCATCTAAGAGCTGACTTATTTTGCTTTTTCTTTCTACCAGTTTTTAAGGCTAAGTTTTCTAAAACTTTAAAACAAAACCAAGCCCTGACTCTCATTTAAACAAGTATTAGCCCAAATATACAATAATTTCCTTGGCTTTAAGTTCTTGTTTCTTTGTTTGTTGGTGTGTGTGTGTGAGTGTGTGACGGCGTCTCGCTCTGTCGCCAGGCTGGAGTGCAGTGGTATGATCTCGGCCCTCTGCATCCTCCGCCTCCCACGTTCAAGCGATTCTCCTGCCTCAGCCTCCCGAGTAGCTGGGACTACAGGCGCCCGCCACCACGCCCAGCTAATTTTTGTATTTTTAGTAGAGACGGGGTTTCACCATGTTGGCCAGGATGGTCTCGATCTCTTGACCTCATGATCCACCCGCCTTGGCCTCCCAAAGTGCTGGAATTACAGGCGTGAGCCACCATGCCCGGCCAAGTTCTTGTTTATTTATTATTTTCATTTTTTACTTTTTAAAATACTGTGTGTGTGCTTTAGTCTTTCTGTTTAGATCTGAAAAGTGAGTTGAAAATTGCTTTTAAAAATCTTGACTCAGAAACATAGTCAGTGGTAAAACAAACCAGATTTGTACTTATTGTAATTCCCAAAGAATGAAAATTGTTTTTTTTTGTTTTTTTTTTTTTTAATTTTTTGAGACGGAGTCTCGCTCTGTCGCCCAGGCTGGAGTGCAGTGGCCGGATCTCAGCTCACTGCAAGCTCCGCCTCCCGGGTTCACGCCATTCTCCTGCCTCAGCCTCCCAAGTAGCTGGGACTACAGGCGCTCGCCACCTCGCCTGGCTAGTTTTTTGTATTTTTAGTAGAGACGGGGTTTCACCGTGTTAGCCAGGATGGTCTCGATCTCCTGACCTCGTGATCCGCCCGTCTCGGCCTCCCAAAGTGCTGGGATGACAGGCTTGAGCCACCGCGCCCGGCCTGAAAATTGTTTTTAGCTACCCGGGAGGCTGAGGCAGGAGAATGGCGTAAACCCGGGAGGCGGAGCTTGCAGTGAGCTGAGATCCGGCCACTGCACTCCAGCCCGGGCGACAGAGCGAGACTCCGTCTCAAAAAAAAAAAAAGGCCGGGCACGGTGGCTCAAGCCTGTAATCCCAGCACTTTGGGAGGCCGAGACGGGCGGATCACGAGGTCAGGAGATCGAGACCATCCTGGCTAACACGGTGAAACCCCATCTCTACTAAAAATACAAAAAACTAGCCGGGCGAGGTGGCGGCGCCTGTAGTCCCAGCTACTCCGGAGGCTGAGGCAGGAGAATGGCGTGAACCCGGGAGGCGGAGCTTGCAGTGAGCTGAGATCCGGCCACTGCACTCCAGCCCGGGCGACAGAGGGAGACTCCGTCTCAAAAAAAAAAAAAAAAAAGAAAATTGTTTTTAGTTAAGCATTAGTCTACTTCAAACATTTTTGGCTAAGTTAGTTGTTGAGCTAATTTTGTAAGTCATATGCTGCTTTTTATGCAGATTTTCTTAAAGTTATTTGAATATATACAGCTGCTTTTGAAGAAATACTTGTGTATACGTGGAAAATTGTGTCTTTAGGTGTTCTTGAAGCTTCATCCCTTCATTATTATTTAACTTTATTCATGCAGTTATAGTCAAAGTGGAAACATGGTACAATCACTTTAGGCTCTAAAAATAAACATAGTTGTAAGACGGTTGACAAATATAACATTGGTTATTACGTTAACATATACAAATGAACAAGTACTTGCAAAATTACTTGAAATATTGAACATGGTTGTAATCAAATTTACCGAGATGGTTTATGAGGTCAGAGCATTGTAGATCAGTATTTCTATTCATGAAGTATAATATTAGGAGATGGAATTGAATAAGGTGATAAGTGGGGATTGTTTTTTTGCAGAACCTCTGTCCTATAAACTATGCTGAGGTTTTCTCCCTGACATGAGAATAGAGTTAGAAGGATGTTTATGGTTTTCTTCATTTTTGTTACCATTTTTCTTTGTTAACTATATATATGTAGTAGTAAACTACTTAAATGACCAGAGTTAGATTTTGTGTGAAGGGGAAGAAAAGTTTATCATAGTTAATCTTTTTTTGAGCAAAGAAGCTACAGGTTTTTTCTATTTTTACCTTCTAAACCAGCAATTTGCATATGCATTACGATAATATGATGTAATCTGTCTGAAATTACTAGCTTTAGTGAAGTGTTGCTGGGATGCCTTAAATGTATTTTCCTGTTTGATTTTCTGATAAACAAATGCTAAGTTCTTTAATTTTATTTATAAACTAGGAATAGGGAGTGGGGAACCTGAATTTCTAAGCTTTTAAATGTGGATACGTAAGCTAAATGATTCTGAAAAATAGTTATTGTCCAGTGCCATTAGAACTAGCAAATGAAATCACTTAAGAAAAACATCAATCATTCATTTACTTTGGCAGAAGTTGTGATAAAAACCCAAGGTATTGTAAATACTTTATCAATACAGTATCTTTTATAGCAGTTTGCCTTTGGGTGAGCTAAATTTCTCTAAACTTGAATTTTTATTTCACTTTAGGGAAATTAAATTTTTCTTAGTGAACAGATCTTCTCAAAAAAAATTCAATGATTTTTTTTTCCCTAAACCCCAGAAACCTAGATTTTAAAAATAGGACCGTTTTCTGGATAAATTATTAGTTGCTCACTATTTCTTTCATGTGTAGTAGAAAACTGCAGCCTATTGATTGATGTATTGGAAACACGCTTGCTAGAACTATGTAGTATAATAGACTTTTAGGACTGAAACCTCCTATTTTAGAATTACTTTTCAAAATAGTATAACTTCCTTTACCCCTGATACTAACTACAGATCCACAAGATGAAAACAAAATTGGAATCGATGGGATTCAACAGTTTTGTGACGATCTGAGCCTAGACCCTGCCAGTATCAGTGTGTTGGTCATAGCGTGGAAGTTCAGGGCAGCAACTCAGTGTGAATTTAGCAGAAAGGAATTTCTAGATGGCATGACAGAACTCGGGTAAGTCAGTTCTTCTTAGCTTAAATTTTTTCAGAACTGAAAATACTTTTAACATTAATTATTTTTCAGCAACCTCTACATATTAATTTCATATGTTTATTTTCTTTGTGTGTCTTAAAAATTTCTTACGCATCTGCACTCTCTGCACTATTAAGCCTTTGGTTTCCTTTTAATTTTCAGTTTAAAGCTTTATTTCATTTCACATTTTGATTTTTTCATATTAACCCCTTCTGTAACTCATTTTTTTCTTTTTGAGTTTTTTTCTTTCCAATTTTGAATTGACAGTAAATACCAGGTTCAGTTCATTCATGTTATTTCATAATACTGTATATTAAATGTAGAATTTATTATGCTGCGATGTTAAAAATTAAGATGTCATTTTGGTTTTTGCTTGTAACATTTTTCTATTCTACCTACAGGATTGGGATAAAGGCTTCATTAATAAGGTGTTTCTCACTTATCAGATAAGTTATGAAAGTAAATGAAAGGGCCTAATGTAACTGTCTCTTAATCATTAAGCTTATTGAACTACAGTCATGCACTGCATAGTGACATTTCGGTCAACAGTGGACTGCTTATACAACAGTGGTCCCGTAAGGTTAGAATGGGGCTAAAAAATTCCTGCATCCCAGCCATCATAATGTCATAGCTCAATACATTGCCTGTGTGTGGTGATGCTGGCACAGACAAACCTGCTGCACTGCCATTCGTATGAAAGCGTAGCACATCCAGTTATGTGCAGTATATAATACTTGATAATATAAATGATTATGTTGCCAGTTTATGCATTTACTCTACTTTTTATTGTTATTTTCGAGTGTACTCTTGTTTGTTTTTTGAGATGGAGTCTCATTCTGTCACCTACGCTGGAGTGCAGTGGCACGATCTCGGCTCACAGCAAACTCCGTCTCATGGATTCAAGCAATTCTCTTGCCTCAGTCTCCTGAGTAGCTGGGTTTACAGGCGTCTGCCACCATGCCCAGCTAATTTTTGTATTTTTAGTAGAGACGGGATTTCACCACATTGGCCCGGCTGGTCTTGAACTCCCGACTTCAGGCGATCCACGTTGCCTCAGCCTCCCAAAGTGCTGGGATTACAGGCGGGAGCCACCATGCCTGGCCCAGATGGATGTTTAAATATCACCTGTTCATATTGTTTAAAATAGATACAACTAAAACAGCTTTGAGGCGTACAGGAACTCTGCAGATAAGGAGGGCCATTTTATGATGATAAAGGGTTTATCTCACCAGGAAGGCAGTCGCACTTATGTGTTTATGTATTTATTGAAGAGTCCCAAAGTATTTAAAGCAAAAATAAGCGACTGCAAAGAGAAAGATGCAAACCCATGATCAAAGTGAGGAGTTTTCACACACATCGTAGTAACTAATAGAATGAGTAGATGAAAAATTAGTGAGGAAATAGAAGATTTGGACAGCACAAAAAATGGCCTAGGAGAACGTTTAGAACGTTGCCTTCAATGTTGAAGAATACATATTCTTTTCAAAAGAAAACACAAAACAGCCTGGCAGGAGAGATACCATGATCATGAAGGTGGTTTTCCCAGGGCTGGGCTTATCCATTGCATTCCAGATGTGCTGATGCCTGTGATTTTCCCAAATGTGGGAAACTGGACTGCATAATTTGTGGTAGTGGGGGATTATGTTCGTGTTGTCTCCTGATGTTTAAAATTAAAAAAAAAAAAAAAAACTTTATTAAAGGCACAGAACATTAATAAAAATTGACAATAAACTGGGCTATTAAATAAATTGCAATAATTTTCAGAGGTTTGAAATGATGAAGAGTATGTCTTCTGACCACAGTACAGTTAAACTAGGAATATAACAAAAAGATAACTAGGTAGGATATGTGTGGATATTGCATACCTCTGAGTAACCCTTGGGATGAGAAAGAAGTTACAATGGAAATTAGAAAATATCTTGGATAGTGAAAATATAATATATGTAAGCTTGTAGAATTCAGCTTATTAAATGCATATTTTAGAAAGAAGGAAGGCCGGGCGCGGTGGCTCAAGCCTGTAATCCCAGCACTTTGGGAGGCCGAGGCGGGCGGATCACGAGGTCAGGAGATCGAGACCATCCTGGCTAACCCGGTGAAACCCCGTCTCTACTAAAAAATACAAAAAACTAGCTGGGCGAGGTGGCGGCGCCTGTAGTCCCAGCTGCTCGGGAGGCTGAGGCAGGAGAATGGCGTGAACCCGGGAGGCGGAGCTTGCAGGGAGCCGAGATCCGGCCACTGCACTCCAGCCCGGGCGACAGAGCGAGACTCCGTCTCCAAAAAAAAAAAAAAAAAGAAGGAAAGGCTGAAAATCAGTGAACAAAGCCTTCCATCTCAAGAAATAGAAAAAGAATATAGAAGGAAGGAATTAATATTTTTAAAGCAGCACTAATTTACAAGAATAATGAAATAGAAAAGAAGTTGTCATCAGGAAGGATCAGTAAAGCCAGAAGCTTGTTATTTGAAAAGACTTACAAATGTAGTAAATCGTAAGTAACATACGTAGATGAAAAAAGGGACAAGATGACAGGGGCAAGAAGCATTAAAAAAAAAGCCTGTTATGAAGAGCTTTATGCCAGTAAATTTGACAACCTATGTGAAAAATATAACTTACTAAAACTGACACATGAAGAAATAGAAAATCTTAATAGTTCTGTAACTCTTAAGAATTTGAGCCTGTAATTTAAAATCTTCTCAAAGAGACAACTCCCGTTTGGAATGACTTAATAGGCACATCCGACCAAACTGCTAATGAAAAGGAAAATCCCCAATTTTAAACATCTTCTTCCAGAGAATAGTAAAGGAAGAAAGATTTCACAATTTGTTTTAAGGCCAGCACAAGCTGCATGACAAAACTAAGGAATAACATTTGAGAATGGAAAATTATAGGCCACTCTCAGTTATAAGAATCAGAAGATGCCTGAGATGATAAGATGCAAAAATCCTACACACAGTATCAGGAAACTGACCAATCATTAGCAAAAAATCCAAGACGATAAGCCCAGAATGATACATCATGACAAAGTTGGTTATATCCAGGAATGCAAGATCTGTTTAATGTTACAAAGTTAATCGGTATAATTAATTTACCACGGTTAACAACAGAAAAAAAAAGGATCATCCCAGTGCATAAGATGGGTTTGATCAAATTCAGTGTTTCTTCATTTAAAAAAAAAAAAAAAAACCTCATGGAAAACTAAGAATAAGAGGGGCAGTTCTTAATCTGACCAAAAGGAAAAAATTCCTATGGCAAACATTATACTTACGGGAATTGTAAGCCACCTTCCCTTTGGGACGGAACAAAACCCGAATGACTATTTCTGTTCAGTATTAAACAGGAGATCACAGCTAGTCTAATCTATGGATAAAATATGCGAATCAGTAGTGACGTTAGCCACACTGCAGGGTCCAAGGTCTGCAAATAAAATCCTGTTATATTTCAGGACACCAAGTGCAACAATCAGCAAAACAGTAAATTTTAAAATATATGTCGTTTTTCAGTATCTTCAAAAATACAGAATACCTAGAAAAAATCGGATTAAAGATGTGTGATATTCCCATAGAGAAAATAATAACTCATTGAGAGACAGGAAAGAAGACCTGAATAAATGGAGAAATATACTTCATTCATAGGTTGGAACACAGTATTTTATCCTTGGGTTTTTATATTGAATGTGATCTCAGTTTGAAAATCCAAATAGATAGTGGGTTTATATATGTGTAATTTGACAAGCTGATTTGAAATTTCTATAAAAATGCGCAACCAAAAAGCAGTTCTTGAAGAAAAAGAACAGGATGGGAAGATTTGCTCTGCCAGATAATCAGAACTTTACAGCTACGATAATGAAGACTACATGGCATCAAGTGCCAGATCAGATAAATAGACCAGAGACCAGTGGAGCAGAATGAAGGGCTCAGAAAGAAGTCCGTGTATGTAGGGACTTCTGGTTTATGACAGAGCTAGACTTAAGTGGAGACAGACATTTTTTCAATAAATGATACTGGGAGAATTAGCTAGTATTTTGGGGAGAAATAAATCCTGATCTCTACCGCATACCATATGTAAACATCAGTTTCAGATAGATGTAGATCTCAGTATGAAAGGCAAAAGCAAAAGGTCTGTAGAAAATAATATAGGAAAAGGTCTTTGTGACTGAAATAGGATAGTTTCTAAAACATCAACAAAAGCAATAAATCACTGTAAAGAAAAATACTGATAGAGCATATTATAGTAAAAATAAGAACTTCTGATTAAGAAACATCAGGGTAGTAGAAAGGCAATGCTTGTTCTGTGTGAAAGTTCTTTAAAAATACCTGGCAAAGGCTTGTATCTTTAATATATAAAGAATTTCTACAAAGCAATAAGAAAAAGATGTTGAAAAACAAGCCAAAGATTTGACAAGCACTTTACAAAAGAGGATGCACAAGGGCCAGTTAAAGTATAAGATGCTTAATCTCATTCACTGGGGAAATGCAGGTGAAAATGTCAGTGAAATAGAACACCATCACAAACCACCCTCTAGGGGGCTAAAATAAGACACGATAGCAGATGTGAGCGAAAATGCGTGGAGCGGGATCTCCAATGCACTGTTTCGACGTCAGTTACTCAATGGAAGGTACACAGACGCTGTGACCCTGCTGGCCACTCTAGAATGTGCCTACGTGGTATGTTGTGATCTGTGTAGAGAAGTGTTGACACCATTACTCCAAACTAGGAAACTAGAAACAGCCGGAATGTTCACCAACAGTAGCGTTTATGAATCATAAAATATGTATATAACAAGAATTCTATGTGGCAAAGAAAATGAACAGCTGGAGCCGTGCATACCCACAGGAGCGAACCTCTCAGACATCACAAAGCCAGAGACAGCCAGATGTGAGGTGGTGCACACTGTGAGTTCCTGTTTACATCCAGCTAGAGGCACGCTGAAGGACTGCTCCGGTAGGTGGTGGGACACAGTGGGCCTGGCCCAGAAGTCGGATTGTCCGTGCCTCACTGGACGGAAGAGGAGGCTGAAATGGCAAAGAGCCCTCAGCTGCCACCCACTCCCTTTTTTAAGAGCGTCACACTCTGTTGTGCCAACTGGGGTCCAGTGGGTTGCTGGGACTTCAGGCACATGCCACCATGCCTAGCTAGTTTTTATTTTTTGTGGAGACTGGGTCTCTGAGCTATGTCGTCCAGACTGGTCTCAAACTCCAGGCCTCAAGCGATCCTCCCTCCTCCACCTCTCAAAGCGCTGGGATTACAGGAATGAACTGCTGCACCTGGCCCAGCCGTCACCCTTGATGTAGATGGTGCTTACACTCACATTCACCTGCAGTGCAGTCATGCATCACTTAAGAGACAGGGACATGTTCTGAGAAGTGCATTGTTAGGAAATTTCATTGTGCAGACATCACAGAGTGTACTTACACAAACCGAGATGGTACAGCCCACTACACACCTAGTCTGTGGCACAGCCTGTTGTTCCTAGGCTACGAACCTGTTCAGCGGGTGACTGTCCTCAGTACCGTAGGCAGCTGTAACACAATGGTAAGTCTGTGTATCTAAACACACCTAAAGGTAGAAATGGTCATGCATTGTGCTAGACATTGCAGTGGCTCTGACGCCCTGAGGTGGCAGGAACCTCTAGGTGCCATTATGATTTTAAGGGACCACTGTCACATCCACCTCCTGCTGTTGACCAGAACGGGACTGTGGCTACGCACAGGACTGAGTCCTACATTTGTGCTTTTCTGTGTTCGTCTTTATGGACTTTTCTAGCTCCTCTAAAGCTTTCTCCAATGTTCTTTCCTTACCTCTGCTCTACTTGGGTAAGTGGATAAGTGTTGCTTTTATTCTGTGCTTTGCTGTGCAGTCGGAATTAGAAAGATAGACTTCGTTTTACTGTTGTCGATTTCTGCCTTAAAGGCTGTTGACTGTTTTTAAAGGTTATTGACTTTTTGATGGAAAAAATCAATTTTAAAACAATATAGAGCTGTGTTTTACAATACCTGGATATTTCAAATCTAACCTGCTGTAATGAAGAGATCCCTAAATAAGGTAGCTTAAGATTTATATGAGTTTATTTTTTGCTTGTATGATGGGACAGAGGTAGTAGTGGCCCAGGCTGGCAGGGTGACTCCATTCTGCAAGTCACTGAGAAATCGGCGCTTTCCGTCTTTCTATTCCCTCGTCTCTGCCATCTTGTCACCTCATGCCCTGTCACCGCAGGGCAGGGGCCTCTCTCCATAGTCAGAGCTACCGAGTCAGACCACGCCCTTGTTCCAGTTCTCAGGAAGAGGGCAAAAGATGTTGTTTTGGGCTTTTCTTTTAATAATTTTATCAAGATCTAATTCACATACTATATTTTCTCTCATTTAAAGTCTACAACTCAGTGGTTTTAGTATATTCCCAGAGCTGGGCAGCCGCCACCAGTATCTGTCTTAGAGCATTTTGAATTCCTTTCAGCAAGGGAGACATTGCCCCCCTTCCCTTCTCTTACATGATCATTTAGAGCCTTAGGCCGCGCCTAGGAAAAGAAGTTGGGAAATACTGTCTCCAGCTGGAGCCACGTGCCTGGCCACAGTTCCTGCACAGGGGACAAGAGGAGAGTCAACTAGGGTGGTGCGTCTGCTGCAACACAAACCACTGTCTCTGTCATTGCAGGTGTGACAGCATGGAGAAGCTAAAGGCTCTTCTGCCAAGACTGGAGCAGGAGCTGAAGGACACAGCCAAATTTAAAGATTTTTATCAGTTTACCTTCACTTTCGCTAAGAACCCAGGGCAGAAAGGTTTAGGTGAGTATGAAATCCAAATATGTAAAATGCCAGATCATAATGAGATGATCAGTGGACGTGAGCAACATGATTTCTGTATAGCCAACTAATGTTTTTGGGTTTTGGTTTCGTTTTTTTGAGATAGGGTCTCGTTCTGTCACCTAGGCTGGAGTGCAGTGGTACAGTCACAGCTCACTGCAGCCTCAATCTCCTGGGCTCAAGCAATCCTCCCACCTCAGTCTCCTGAGTAACTGGGACTCCAGGCGTCCGCCACCACATCTGGCTATTTTCATTTTTGTTTTTTAATTTTTAATAAAGACAAGGTCTTGCCTTATTGCCTATGCTGGTCTCGAACTCCTGAGCTCAGGCATTCTTCCCACTTCAGAGTGTGTTGGGATGACAGGCATGAGCCACCGTGGCTGGCCCACCTGTAACATTACCACCCTCTTGGTTTCTTTTCTTCTCCGCACTTTGCTCTGTACGTAGGTAGATGAGTTTATAATACCATGTGCCTGAAAATCTCAGTTGATAGCGTCTCTCCACTTCTGGGTTTACATGTTTAAATTTTAAAATGTAAACTAATTTGTAAATGTCCTGTGTCAGCTCATAATTGTTCTCTCTGTGCCACGTAGACCCCAGCCTGCATACCAACAATTTAGCCCACTTTTGCGTTTTATTTTAAAATACTGTAATGCATTTTTATGGATCATTAATATGGCCCATTTGCGTGGACAATAATAAATGTTTTTTTTACTTGAGGAGTCTGCATTCACTTTAACTGTCATTCCTAACCCTAGAGCAGGGATTTGGGGACTGCAGTGAAAGTGGAGGTGGAGCTGGGTTGGGTGCTGGGAGGTGTGCAGTGATCACCTGAGAGGCCAGTTGCACAGATGAACAGGCACAGGGTCAGAGACACAGGGCAGAAGGACAGGGAACACAGGCACGGGGGGACAGAGGGGCAGAGGCATGGGGGACAGGGATAGAGAGACGGGAAACGGAGGGGTAGAGGCGCGGAGGACAGAGGGATAGCGAGATGGGGACAGAGGGACAGAGGCAGGGGGACAGAGGGACAGCCACGGCAGACAGAGTGATAGAGAGACGGGGGGACAGAGGGACAGAGGTACGGAAGCAGAGGCGCCAGGGGGACTCGGGCAGAGGCACGGCGGGGAGACAGAGGGCTGGCGAGAGATACCAGGTGCTGAGATGCGTCTCGGCCCCACACTGTGGTTACTAAATTGCGGTGCCTGCTGTGCAAGGCGCGTGGGGCCTGTTGGGCTCTCGCTTTGCCTCTTGGGTAACAGTAGCAGTGCCTGCTGCATCTTGGCTCAGGAGCCTGCCATGTGCAGCACCTAAGGACACCAGCAGTGCCGAGACCCCCAGCCTTGCTCAGGGCTGCAAAGCAATGAGAGCCTGTCCTGCCCTTTCTGTTTGTGAGCTGGGATGATCACAGAAGGAAGTCTTTCTATCTCCTGGTGTTGGTGCCAGAGGTACAGGCTGCTCAGAAAGGCCAGATGACCTCTGGGGCAAGTGCGTTCCCTGCTTCCTTCGACCGAAGGGCAGTTGATTGTTCACGTCCCCGTGAACTCATGGAGTGCTGTTGGTGTGCTCTGGTGGTGACAGCTCACTTCCTGTCTGCACTGCAGGCTGTCCTGGGCTCGTCCAGTCGCCTTCTGCCCCAGACCTGGACTTGCTTTTTCTCCAAGAAGCCCCGATTTCTTTTAGTGGAAACTGGTTTCAGGCCGTGGCGGAGTCGCTGCTGGTACTCGTTCAGAGCCGTCGTTTCTAAGCTTTTTATTTTTTTATTTTTTAAATTTTCATTCATTTGGAAGCTTCTAAACCACAGTCAGGACTACAGATTATTTTTCCTACTTGAGCTTGTCTGTGTTACAGCTGTGTTTCCCTTCTTCTGCTCTGGCCCTCCAGGGCGCAGGTGGAGGTAGCGTTAGAATATCCGCGGTGACGTGTTAGCCAGTCCCACGTGGCACACACCACAGGCTCAGAGTGATGATGTGAATGTGTCTCCGCCAGTGGAACTGCTGTGAGTCGTGGAAAGGAAAAGGGGGTTATACACACCCCCCGTTTAAAACAATAGTTTGGCCCTGCCTTTGTTTTCCAAGCACACAGCCAGGCCTCCCCTGTCGTTCTGGGTGGTCCTCGCTCTGTTCCCCAGCAGCCCCTGCTCATCGCCAGGGCTTCTGCTGACATCTCCCTGCTCACAGGTTTTGAAATTCGTTCTCCGGTGGATCCCCAGGAAGTGCTGCTGGGGACGGTGTCCCCGAGTCCTTGCGTGGTGGGTACAGAATCCCGGCCTCCTTTTTGTTCCTTGGAATGTCTCGAGGTGTCGCTCACTTTCTTCTGGCGCAGATTGTTACTGTCAGAATGATGATAAGCCGGTCTTCTTGGCCTTGTAAGTTGCTTACTGTTTTGCCTAAATACCCAAACAAAGGCCATTTTTTCTTTTGCTTTGAAGCCCAGTAATTTTACTAAAATGTGCCTGGGTGTTGTGGGTCATCCATGGTCAGTGTTCTCATATGATGCTGAGTGTTTTCCGTAAGTACTTTCTAATCTTTTTTAATTTCAGGGAAAATGTTCTTGAATTATGGTTTTAAGCATTTGTTCTGTTCCTTGTATTTGGTTTTGGTCTGTCCGGAAACTCCAGTTACCCATTTAATTGGAGTTAGGTCCTCTGTGGAGTTGGGTCTTCTTTGGAGCTGGGTCCTCTGTGTGGTTGGGTCCCCTGTGGAACTGCATCTTCTGTAGAGTTGGGTCCCCTGTGGAGTTAGGTCCCCTGTGGAACTGCGTCTTCTGTAGAGTTGGGTCCCCTGTGGAGTTAGGTCCCCTGTGGAACTGCGTCTTCTGTAGAGTTGGGTCCCCTGTGGAGTTAGGTCCCCTGTGGAACTGCGTCTTCTGTAGAGTTGGGTCCCCTGTGGAGCTGGGTCTTCTGTGGAGTTAAGTCTTTGGCAGTGTGCGTTGCTTTCTCTAGGTCCTTTTAATCTGTACTTCATTTCTTTTTTCTTTTAAAAATGATCTTCCTTTTTCACCATCTTCTTCTCTGAAGTCATCACCTGTCATGTGTCACATAATGGCAGCGATAGGTTCTGAGAAATGCATTGTTAGGCAGTCTCATCCTTGTGCGACGTCACAGGGTGCATGTTTGCAAAGCTGGGTGGCATAGCCTATTGCATGCCTAACGGTATGGCACAGCCCATGGCTCCCAGGATACAAACCTGGACAGTGTGTGACTGTACGGAATACGGTAGGCATCCATAACACAGTGGTGAGGATTTGTGTATACAAACACTGAAGCATAGAAAAGGTGCAGTGAAAATGCACTTTTGCAGTCCTGTTGGACCGCTGTCACTTATGCGGCCTGTCGTTGGCGGAGACGTTACGCAGTGTGTGACTGCCTTTGAGTTTATCTCCCTCATGTGCCTTCTAGTAAAGTCATTTCCAGAATGATTTTCCTTTGTTTCTAATTCTTGAGTGTGATTTCCTCATTACTAAGTTTTCCTAATTCTCATTTGTGGTGTTTCATGTTTTGTTTCATTTCTTAATGTCCTTTAGCCTATTTTGAAGTCAGTGGTCACACTTTTTAAAAAAAAGTTTTTTTTTATTTATTTTGAGACAGGGTCTTGCTCTCTTGCCCAGTCTGGAGTGGAGTGGCGTGATCATAGCTCACTGCAGCCTCAAATTCTTGGGCTTAAGCGATCCTCCCACCTCAGCTTCCTCGCAAAGTGCTAGGGTTACAGACATGAGCCACCACACCTGGCTTAACATTTGATTTTAGAGTTGAGGTCTCCCTCCATTGCTCAGGCTAAAGTGCAGAGGTGTGGTCATGACTGCAGCCTCAGGCTCCTGGGTTTCAGTGATCCTCTCACCTCAGCCTCCCATCTAACCGGGACTTTAGGCACGCAGACTGTGTCTGGTTAATTTTTAAATTTTTTTTGGAGAGACGGAGTTGTACTGTGTTGCCCGGGCTGGTCTCAGACTGCTGGTCTCACGCAGCCCTCCCACCTCAGGCTCCCAAAGTCCTGGGATTACAGGCGTGAGCCATGGTTTCGGCTGAAGGTCGCACTTTTGATCTGTTTTGTAGGTGTGTTTCCCAGCATGCATTCATTTTCAAAGGGTGACTTCTGTTTGTAGTATCTTTTTTCTTCGGAAAGCGTGGTGTGGGATTTGATCTCAGGGCTGTTCTGTTGCTTATTTTTATGTGAAATTAGTTTTCCTAGTCTTTCAGGAGGATGGTTCGGGGCAGCTTTTTGACTTCATGGTGCTCCCTCTTGGCTGTGTGTGTGTGCAGGCGTGTAGTAGACAGAAATGTCTGCTTTGCTGTCAGATTGTCTGACACTGATGCTCTCCCCTCCTCAGCTTTTCTCTCTTTCCCATCTCCATTTTCCCTTTCGGCCCAGCTCTTCTGCTCTCAGGCCCTTCCCTGCAGTGTGGGCCCCGTTGGTGGCCTCTGCCCGCTGCCACAGCCTAATTCAGGCTTGTCCTTACCTAGTCTTGGCGTGTAGGCACCTCCGAGGCCCTCCTGTTCTCACATCTGTCAGAGACCTGTGACCCCCACGTCCCCGGCACCACGCGGGTCCTATTGCTGGCAGTGGCTCATCCCCTGGTGCTTACAACTTGGGTTGGTGATGATACTTTCTCACCCAAATTTATGGTAAATGTTGCCTCTGGGTGTTTGACTTTGCTTTCTAATTGCTGCAACTGCTTTTATGCACGGATTCAGGGAAGGTTAAACACTGTGCTCCCTCCGCCCCACCTGTCCAGGGCCCTCCCCCGCCCCCTTTTAGTGCTGCGTCCTCGTAGGCTGCTTGTCTAAAGGAGAGACTGATGGAGTGTGGGATGTCTCATGTTTAAACCAGTCAAGTCAGGAGTCCTTGGGGGTTTATTTCCCCAGGACTGTTTTCTTGGCTTTTCTTTACTTTTCTTTTTTTTGAGACAGAGTCTCGCCCTGTCGCCCAGGCTGGAGTGCAGTGGCGCGATCTCAGTTCACTGCAAGCTCCGCCTCCCGGGTTCACGCCATTCTCTTGCCTCAGCCTCCCGAGTAGCTGGGACTACAGGCGCCCGCCACCTCGTCCGGCTAATTTAAGTAGAGACGGGGTTTCACCGTGTTAGCCAGGATGGTGTCAATCTCCTGACCTCTTGATCCACCCGCCTTGGCCTCCCAAAGTGCTGGGATTACAGGCGTGAGCCACCGCGCCCAGCCTTTTGTCTTTTCTTTTAACCATTTTAACTGTTGAAGTGTACGGTTCAGTAGCACTAAGTACGTTCAAAGTATGTAAACATCACCAGTGTTTATTCCCAGAACTTTCTCATCTTCCCAAACTGAAACTGTGTCCCCATCAAACACTGACTCCCCCCTTCCCTCTTCCCCAGCCACTGGCAGCCCCCATTCTACTTCTGGTCTCTGGAGTTGACTCCTCCTAGGACCTCACATAAGTGGAATTTCACAGTATGTATCTTTTTGTGACGAGCTCATTTCGCTTGATACAATGTTTTGTTGTAGTGTGTGTCAGAATTTCCTTCCTTTTTCAAGGCTGAATAATATTCCCTGTTTGTGTAGCCCACATTTTGTTTATCGATTCATCCCAGTGGACACTTGGTTTGATTTTACTGTTTGGTTCTTGTGAATAACACTGCTGTGAACATGCATTATGCATGTACATATACCTGTTTTAGACCCTGCTTTTAATTCTTTTTTTTTTTTTTGAGACAGAGTTTCACTCTTGTTGCCCAGGCTGGAGTGCAATGGCACAATTTTGGCTCACTGCAACCTCTGCCTCCCAGGTTCAAGCGATTCTCCTGCCTCAGCCTCCCGAGTAGCTGGGATTACAGGCATGCACCACCACGCCCAGCTAATTTTTGTATTATTAGTAGAGACAGGATTTCTCCATGTTGGTCAGGCTGGTCTTGAATGCCCGACCTCAGATGATCCGCCTGCCTCGGCCTCCCAAAGTGCTGGGATTACAGGCGTGAGCCACCGCACCTGTCCCTGCTTTTAATTCTTTTGGGTGTATATGCAGAAATGGAATTCCTGGACTATATGGTAATTCTGTTTAATTTCTTGAGGAATGAGGAACCACCATATTTTTTTTTTACATTCCCATCAGCAACGAAGCAGAGCATCCAACCAACCTCTGCACATCCTGCCAACAATTGCTGTTTTCTGAATAGTGGCCATCCTAATGGATGTGCCCGAGACTGCTCTTTGTAAGCTGACATTTTACTTTGGGGACTAAAACTCTTTTTTTTTTGCAGTGGTGTAACAAATTTTAATTCAAAATAGGCACTCTGAAAACAGTAGGTAAAAAATAAAAACAAAGTTCAGCCGGGCGCGGTGGCTCACGCCTGTAATCCCAGCACTTTGGGAGGCCGAGACGGGCGGATCACGAGGTCAGGAGATCGAGACCATCCTGGCTAACACGGTGAAACCCCGTCTCTACTAAAAACTACAAAAAACTAGCCGGGCGACGTGGCGGCGCCTGTAGTCCCAGCTACCCGGGAGGCTGAGACAGGAGAATGGCGTGAACCCGGGAGGCGGAGCTTGCAGTGAGCTGAGATCCGGCCACAGCACTCCAGCCTGGGTGACAGAGCGAGACTCCGTCTCAAAAAAAAAAATAAAAAATAAAAATAAAAACAAAGTTCAACAAGCTGTCTTTGAATTTACAACAGACTACACTGGCGATCACAGACCAGTTTCACAGTTGCTTCCAATATGCACATTATAGCAAGTATTATATTTTTTAAAATCCACATAGTAACATCATGTTTCTCAGAGGCTGTCACATCCTCTAGATATTTCTACCTAGAGACACAGTAAACGGGCTTCTCCACTGTGTACCACCAGCAGTATGACTTCCGGTCTAAACCGGCTGGTCTAGAGACACAGTAAACGGGCTTCTCCGCTGTGTACCACCAGCAGTATGACTTCCGGTCTAAACCGGCTGGTCTCCAGCACTGGTTCTGGTGCTTTAGGTTTTTTATATTGTGTGGGGAAAAAAACGAGGTTTAACATCCAAAGGACAGTGACGGCAATGGGGATTCTTTAGAACAGTTTGCCATCCCACCCACCTGGATTCCGCTTCCAGCCTGAACCAGCTGGAGAAGAGCCCGTTTCACCACGAAACATGGCCTCCAGGAGATGTGGTCAGAGACTTACTGTTTCAACCACAGAGACTTAGCTCTCGGTCTGCAAACTTCACCCTGTCCCCTGAAAACCTATGCTGAAATTTAAGTTAGTTTCCACACTCGGGGCAGGAAATGTTTATTCTAAAGGCAGTGAAGAGTTATTATTTTGCCTCTGAATGGAGAAATGACTTAGCATATCAAAAGAGGGGAAAGTCTACACTGAAAAGTATTTCTGCATCTACAGAATGACTGTTTGTAAAATAACTCTTGATTTATGAACAACACGCCAGATGTCAGATTCAGTCTACTTTTAACAAATGAAAGCATTTGGTTTTCTACGATAAAACTCTTGTTATTTATCTTCTCTATTCCACTCATTTCTTTCTAAGACGCTGAGGCAAAATAGTCATTAAAGTTAAAGCTCATTTTAGTTTAGACCCTGATTACTCAGTAACTATCATCAATATTCTCAAGAAACCATTACCAGTCTTTTCTAGAAACTAACAAGCAGGCCGAGCTTGGTGGCTCATGCCTGTAATCCCAGCACTTCTGGGTGGATCACTTAAGGTCAGGAGTTTGAGACCAGCCTGGGCAACATGGCAAAACCCCATCTCTACTAAAAATACAAAAAATTAACTGGGTCTGGTGGCGCACACCTGTAGTCCCAGCTACTCAGGAGGCTGAGGCACAAGAATCGCTTGAACCCAGGAGGCAGAGGTTGCAGTGAGCTGATAACATATTGCTGCACTCCAACCTGGGTGACAGAGCAAGATTCCATCTCAAAAAAAAAAAAAAAATATATATACACACACACACACACACACACACACACACACACACACAAGAATTACCTGGGTGTGGTGATATGCACCTGTAGTCCCTGCTACTCAGGAGGCTGAGGCAGGAGGATTGCTTGAGCCTGGGAGGTGGAGGCTGCAGTAAGCTGAGATTGTACCTCTGCACTCCAGCCTGGACAACAGAGCCAGACCTTATTTCAAAAAAAAAAAAAAAAAAAGCAAATAGACAAGAGAATAATGGTGCAAGGAAGACTTGGGATGAGATCCCTCAGCGTTCTTGAGCTCTGTCACTTGGTAAGGACAGGGCCACCTGTGCTCCTGACAGGTGCTGGTTTCTGCTGTGGCTGTTCTTCCATCTCATGCAGGTTTTTTTTTTTTTCCTCCACTTCTCTCTGTTTCCTCATCCCCTCACCCCCGTTTTCTCTGGCAATAGTCACCCAAACAAGAAATGCTGCTTCTCGCACTTTTCTAAAATTTGGCCATTTCAGGTCTGAGTGTAATGATCATGATTTTTCAAGGAAAGTGTGGGTCATGCTTTACTTTTGAGCAGTTTAATTCTTAGACGTCTATCCAGCTTCCCTTCCAAAGTGAGAATTAGTCTGATCCAAATTTTAAAATAATAGCAATTATTTGTTATTGTTAAATGTTTATCAGGAAGGACACTTTGAAATTTCAGTGAATGATAAAACTTTTTTTCTAACTATTTTGAGCTGTTACTTTAATATCTTCAGTATAATCTTAGGATAATTCAGCTTCTATTAGAGGTAACCATTTATAGTTATTGATACTCTGCAATGCAAGAGATCCTTCATTTAAATGTTGACATGGAAAAATGTTAAAAAGATTAGCATTTTATCTGACTGTCATGTGTAGGTATTATCTTTAAAAATTTTTATCTTATAATGCCATGTTAACTTGACACATACGGAAAAGTATTACGGAGCTTTTCTAGGCCCTTGGCAAAGCCAGCAACATCGGCATCACTGCAGAGCTGGAAACACAGGCCCTCGGGCTTCAGCCAGGCCGGCCGCCTGGGTTAGTAATGACTGCGCAAAACACGGTGGCTTCAAATGACAGTCATTTTGGTAGTTGATGATCCATTGGGTCAGGAACTTGGGCAGATTCCACTGGGTGGCCCTTCTCTTCCACCCGTGCTGCTCTCCGCTGTGGCCTCCCACCTGCCCCCAGCTGCTCTGCTTGGGCCTCCTCGCAGCGTGGTGGCTAGGGAAGAGCACTGGGCCTGCAGAGGCTGCCACGCCCCCCGCAGCGAGCCCGGCTGCCCCGTCCTGGAAACGCGCAGAGTTCCTTCCACTTGGCGCCACCATTTCATTCCATGGTAATTTCCAGGAGGTTATAAATTAGAGTCTAAATTAATTGCCCAGTTAAGAGTTGCAAAATTTTATTTTCCTTCTGCACAAATGTTTCAAGGAAGGTCAGTATATGTGTAGAGAGTGTTTTGAAACATTTTTAAGATTCAGGACCTACCATGTTCAGCCTGCGTTTTATAAATTTCCTCAAGCATCAGAACTTTCAGTGGCAGAACAGGCCATTGAAAGCTGCAACAGATTGAGAGTTTATCCTTGAATTCCTCACTGAGAACAAGGACTTGTTCACTCTTGTAGACACTTAAATGAAATGTTTGTCAGAATCATTCACTACAGGGTGGGAAGCGTTACTGGTTTTGTTTCTTTGCTTCATGACAATAGCTGAGAGAATATGAAATTTTATTATAACAATAGCCTCCTCGGGAAATGGTTAGATTGTGTGAACGCTTCAAATAGATTATACACGAGTTTTAGAAAAGTTTTTTTGAGGGCTTTTAAAAAACAGAAATAAAACAAGAATAATAATTGTATGACTATAACCCAAAAATAGAGCCATCAGTTTACCGTTTCCAAAGATTACATGGTCTGTCTTGTGAGAAATTAAGGATAAATTGAACAGGTTGAGACAAGTGTCCAACTGTTCCTAGAAAAAGCATGGACTGCCATGGGAACATGGAGCCAAAAGACACAGATTTACCCTTTATTTCCTTCGTGTGTGTGTCTGTGTGTGTGTTTGTGTCTGTTTCTGTGTGTCTCTGTGTGTCTGTATCTGTGTGTGTGTCACTGTGTGTATGTGTGTCTGTGTATCTGTGTCTCTGTGTGTGTGTCTGTGTCTCCATGTGGGTATTTGTGTGTATCTGTGTGTATGTGTGTGTGTCTGTGTGTGTGTGTGTGTGAAATTGTACTGTATTTTTATGTAAGATGATGCTTTCCTCTTAACTAGTGGTTAACCTACTAAAGAGGATAAAGTTACTTGGCTCTGTTTTAATGTAAAAAACAACATAGTTTCATACTGGCTAGAGTCTGGGATCAGTTGGCTTTGGGAATCTTGTGTGTGTGTGTTTTTTAAAAGAGGTAAGGGTCTTGCTCTGTTGCCCAGGCTGGTCTCAAACTCTTGACTTCAAGTGAAGCTCCTCCCTCGGCCTCCTAAAGTGCTATGATTACAGGTGTGAGCCACTGTGCCCGGCCAGCTTTGAGAATCTTGATGTTTGAGGAGGTCAAGTTTCATGAGAGCTAATGTTCATGTCTGCCCTAAGGTCCTTTTTTGATAGAGGACCCATCTTCATTAACCCTAAGTGAAGCACCACAAGCATGAATTTTAAATAGTAATGCCTTCTTCTAACATGTTTTCACTTAGGAGATGAGACTTTCTCGAGGTTCTTGAGAAGGAAATAGCTGCTATAAAGATGTAGCCACGAGAGTAGCTGTTGGTCTTGATTTCTACTCTCAAGTTCTGCCATTCTGAGTTGTTGTTGTTGTTGTTGTTGTTGTTACTGTTTTGCAAATGGCTAAGTCCATTAGGACAATATTAAACATTTTTATATAAATAATAAAATTGAAAAAGCGTATATTTACTTCTGATAATGTGATTAACAAACATACAAATCAGGTCCTTCGTAAGAAAAGTTTTTAGGACCGAAACTAACCCAAAGTAACTAGATTAAATGTATGCCATAAAACTTTGAGTAACTAGATTACATGTATGCCATCAAACTTTATTTTTTCTTCTTCCCCAGGTTCACCTCCATTTCTCAGTGTGAGAGCTTTACATCATTAAGATGAGTTGAATATAGATTTCAATTAATGTTCTTCCTAAGTGATAAGGATGTAGACTTATAAGCAGGACAAGACTAATCATCTTCTTAGCATTTTACTGCGGGTCCCATCGGTAAGGTCTAGAGAGCTGTTCCGTATCTCAGTTACGTGGCACTTTCTGACTCTCTCTTTCTTTCTGATTAAGACTCCAGGGTGTTCAAAACTGAGGAAGTTGGTAATGATGCCTTTGCACACAGGGAATTTAGAGGCGTTTTATTTAAAGTGGGTTTTGTACTCATACGTCTCTTGCTTATCCCATTTTAATAATGATCGACCCGGAAATCTTGCTAGAGCTCCAACTTTAGTAACTTCTGTTTAGGTGGGATTAAACCAGATTTAGAAAAAAATCCTTTGAAAAGTGTTTAGTTATGTGCTTTGCATTTAAACTAATATATTACTTAACATATTAATCTGCTTTTCACATTAGTTTATCTTACATAAATGTAACTGTTCTTTTATTGCCTAAAAGTGATGAACACTGTTCAACATGATTAAAGGAGGTCACTTTATTTATTTATTTTTGAGACAGAGTTTCGCTCTTGTTGCCCAGGCTGGAGTGCAATGGTGCAATCTTGGCTTGGCGCAATCTCCGGCTCCTGGGTTCAAGTGATTCTCCTGCCTCAGCCTCCCGAGTAGCTGGAATTACAAGCATGAGCCACCATCCCCTGCTAATTTTTTATTTTTAGTAGAGACAGGGTTTCAACATGTTGGTCAGGCTGGTCTCAAACTCCTGACCTCAGGTGATCCACCCGCCTCGGCCTCCCAAAGTGCTGGGATTACAGGAGTAAGCCACCTCGCCTGGCCGGTCACTTTAAAAAAGTAGAATTCTGAACCCCTTTATGTACTTGCTGTGTCAAGCATATAAAAAGAAATCGTTATCAAGATTCTGGTGAGCAGAGAATAAATCAGTATTTCACAAACTATGGATTGGAGACAGCCCTGAAACTAAGCATTCATATTCTATTAGACATCTTCAGTAGCAGAGATTTGTATAGAAGTCGTGAAATAATCACCACCTTCCCGTGTGGGAAAAGTGAGGGTGTTGGCTTTGATTGATGCACAGTGTCAGTGTGTAGATGTCCTGTTTGATTGATACGCAGTGTTGATGTGTAGATGTCCTGTTTGATACACAGTGTTGATGTGTAGATGTCCTGTTTGATACGCAGTGTTGATGTGCAGATGTCCTGTTTGATACGCAGTGTGGATGTGCAGATGTCGTGTTTGATACGCAGTATCGATGTGGAGATGTCCTGTTTGATTGATACACAGTGTCGATGTGCAGATGTCCTGTTTGATACGCAGTGTCGATGTGCAGATGTCCTGTTTGCTACGCAGTGTCGATGTGTAGATGTCCTGTTTGATTGATACGCAGTGTCGATGTGTAGATGTCCTGTTTGATTGATACACAGTGTCGATGTGCAGATGTCCTGTTTGATTGATACAGTGTCAATGTGCAGATGTCCTGTTTGATTGATACGCAGTGTCAATGTGCAGATGTCCTGTTTGATGCACAGTGTCAATGTGCAGATGTCCTGTTTGATTGATCACAGTGTCGATATGTAGCTGTCCTGTTTGGTTGATACACAGTGTCAATGTGCAGATGTCCTGTTTGATTGATACGCAGTGTCGATGTGCAGATGTCCTGTTTGATTGATACGCAGTGTCGATGTGCAGATGTCCTGTTTGATTGATACGCAGTGTCGATGTGCAGATGTCCTGTTTGATTGATACGCAGTGTCGATGTGCAGATGTCCTGTTTGATTGATACGCAGTGTCGATGTGCAGATGTCCTGTTTGATTGATACGCAGTGTCGATGTGCAGATGTCCTGTTTGATTGATACGCAGTGTCGATGTGTAGATGTCCTGTTTGATTGATGCACAGTGTAGATGTCCTGTTTGATTGATATGCAGTGTCGATGTGCAGATGTCCTGTTTGATTGATGCACAGTGTAGATGTCCTGTTGGATTGATACGCAGTGTCGATGTGCAGATGTCCTGTTTGATTGATGCACAGTGTAGATGTCCTGTTGGATTGATACGCAGTGTCGATGTGCAGATGTCCTGTTTGATTGATACACAGTGTAGATGTCCTGTTTGATTGATATGCAGTGTCGATGTGCAGATGTCCTGTTGGATTGATATGCAGTGTCGATGTGCAGATGTCCTGTTTGATTGATGCACAGTGTAAATGTTTAGATGTCCTGTTTGATTGATGCACAGTGTAGATGTCCTGTTTGATTGATACGCAGTGTCGATGTGCAGATGTCCTGTTTGATTGATGCACAGTGTAGATGTCCTGTTGGATTGATACGCAGTGTCGATGTTTAGATGTCCTGTTTGATTGATGCACAGTGTAGATGTCCTGTTGGATTGATACGCAGTGTCGATGTGCAGATGTCCTGTTTGATTGATGCACAGTGTAGATGTCCTGTTGGATTGATACGCAGTGTCGATGTGCAGATGTCCTGTTGGATTGATATGCAGTGTCGATGTGCAGATGTCCTGTTTGATTGATGCACAGTGTAGATGTCCTGTTTGATTGATATGCAGTGTCGACGTGCAGATGTCCTGTTTGATTGATGCACAGTGTAAATGTTTAGATGTCCTGTTGGATTGATACGCAGTGTCGATGTGCAGATGTCCTGTTTGATTGATGCACAGTGTAAATGTTTAGATATCCTGTTTGATTGATACACAGTGTAGATGTCCTGTTTGATTGATATGCAGTGTCGACGTGCAGATGTCCTGTTTGATTGATGCACAGTGTAAATGTTTAGATGTCCTGTTGGATTGATACACAGTGTAGATGTCCTGTTGGATTGATACGCAGTGTCGATGTGCAGATGTCCTGTTTGATTGATGCACAGTGTAAATGTTTAGATATCCTGTTTGATTGATGCACAGTGTAGATGTCCTGTTGGATTGATACGCAGTGTCGATGTTTAGATGTCCTGTTTGATTGATGCACAGTGTAGATGTCCTGTTTGATTGATACGCAGTGTCGATGTGCAGATGTCCTGTTGGATTGATATGCAGTGTCGATGTGCAGATGTCCTGTTTGATTGATGCACAGTGTAGATGTCCTGTTTGATTGATATGCAGTGTCGATGTGCAGATGTCCTGTTTGATTGATGCACACTGTAAATGTTTAGATGTCCTGTTGGATTGATACACAGTGTAGATGTCCTGTTGGATTGATACGCAGTGTCGATGTGCAGATGTCCTGTTTGATTGATGCACAGTGTAAATGTTTAGATGTCCTGTTTGATTGATGCACAGTGTAAATGTTTAGATGTCCTGTTGGATTGATACACAGTGTAGATGTCCTGTTGGATTGATACGCAGTGTCGATGTGCAGATGTCCTGTTTGATTGATGCACAGTGTAAATGTTTAGATGTCCTGTTTGATTGATGCACAGTGTAAATGTTTAGATGTCCTGTTTGATTGATGCACAGTGTAGATGTCCTGTTGGATTGATACGCAGTGTCAATGTGCAGATGTCCTGTTTGATTGATGCACAGTGTAGATGTCCTGTTTGATTGATATGCAGTGTCGACGTGCAGATGTCCTGTTTGATTGATGCACAGTGTAGATGTCCTGTTGGATTGATACGCAGTGTCGATGTGCAGATGTCCTGTTTGATTGATGCACAGTGTAGATGTCCTGTTTGATTGATACACAGTGTCGATGTGCAGATGTCCTGTTTGATTGATGCACAGTGTAGATGTCCTGTTTGATTGATATGCAGTGTCGATGTGCAGATGTCCTGTTTGATTGATGCACAGTGTAAATGTTTAGATGTCCTGTTGGATTGATACACAGTGTAGATGTCCCGTTGGATTGATACACAGTGTCAGTGTGTAGATGTCTTGTATCAGTGAGAACGCTTTCCCTGCTAGGTGCCAATTTAACTTGATGCTTTAGGAACAAATCAGAGCCTCAGAAGGCCTCTGTAATTACTTGTGAAACAGATTCTGTCTAGTTCATATAGTAATAAGGCAGGTCTATTTGGAGAACAATGTGTCCCTTCCTTTCTAAACTGGTCCTTTGGTTTGCAGTTTGACACTCAGGCCAGTGGTCTATTTTTAAAAACAAATGATATGAATTAATAGCATCCAGATCAGGTCATGTTTAAAGAACACCCACTATGTATGGAAATGCAAGTCTCCAAAACTGATTAATTAGGGGGGAATTGTGTGCATATCCAAATAACTTAATATACAAAACCTTTTTAAAGACGTTTCCCCAGATTTATAAAATTAGACTACATACAGTTCTCTGGAGCGCTTCCGTAGAGATTAAGCCTCATGACTCTTGGGTAAGATTGGACATTTTATTGATGAAGTAAATATTGATGTGCTAAGAAGTGGTTGTTTTTTGTGCGGTAGAAAAAGAGAGTGAGATTTACTAACTGCTCTTTCTCTCTTTTTGCCAGACTTAGAAATGGCTGTTGCGTATTGGAAGTTAGTGTTATCTGGAAGGTTTAAGTTTTTAGATCTCTGGAACACGTTCTTACTGGTAAGTGTCTTCCTGCATCTCGCTCTTGTGCTCCCTGTGGAGGGAGGTCGGTAGGTGTGAGGCTGCATGTAATCATCCACCTCAGGCCTCACACATGGAGGTTTTCAGCAGATGAACGTCCCACACAGAGATCCACAGGTCCAGACAAGTTGCCACTTGGCTCTGTCACCTTGCAGGAGACCACAGGGCTGGGATGGGGCTGATCCGGGGCCAACTCAGAATGTGGCTCCTTGGCAGTCACGGAAGCTCCTCTCAGGCTGGGGTTCCTGGAGACTCTGCGACCCCAGCCCAGCAGCCCCCGTGTTGTCTCCTCTGAGGACCTAGACAGTAATTCTCTTTCCACTGGGAACTCCGAATCCTCAACACAGTGCCAGTGCCACACTTCTCTACATTGGTTTGGGTTCCAGAACTTTGGAGTGTATCTGGCGGTGCCAGCCACTGTGTGTGTCTGTGGCCTGAGGCCATTTCTAAGTGTGTCTTACCGTGCTCAGAAGGAAAGGAGGCCTTCGTGGGTCCTCTGGAGAGACACTTTCCTGGCATGGGACAGGGCTGTGTCGTGCCAGCTCGTCTTGCTGGCAGCAGATGCAGCTGTGGGTTGTTGAAAGTGAGTGGTCACAAGCCTGGTGATGGCAGAGATGCCCAGACCTCTTGCCATTCTGTCCATGAAAGTGAAAGAAGTGGTCTTCCAATGCCAACACACAGCCAGGCCAGGACCCGCACCGCCTCCGTTCACCTGACACCGGGTGACACAGACTTTGCCACTTACAAGTCTTGTGGCTTGGGCAAGTCACTTCCACATGCCTCTGCTTCCTCATCTGGGAACGGCATCCAGAGAGCGTGGCAGGCGGGGGGTGGAGCTGTCTGTAGAAGGTGATGTCACTGAGTCCTGCGGGTGGCACCCAGAGAGCATGGCAGGCGGGGGGTGGAGCTGTCTGTGGAAGGTGGTGTCACTGAGTCCTGCGGGTGGCACCCGGAGAGCGTGGCAGGCGGGGGGTGGAGCTGTCTGTGAAAGGTGATGTCACTGAGTCCTGCGGGTGGCACCCAGAGAGCATGGCAGGCGGGGAGTGGAGCTGTCTGTGGAAGGTGGTGTCACTCAGTACCACAGGTGGCACCCAGAGAGCATGGCGGGTGGGGACGGAGCTGTCTGTGGAAGGTGGTGTCACTCAGTACTGCGGGTGGCACCCGGAGAGCATGGCAGGCAGGGGGTGGAGCTGTCTGTGAAAGGTGATGTCACTGAGTCCTGCGGGTGGCACCCGGAGAGCGTGGCAGGCGGGGGGTGGAGCTGTCTCTGGAAGGTGATGTCACTGAGTACTGCGGGTGGCACCCGGAGAGCATGGCAGGCAGGGGGCGAAGCTGTCTGTGGAAAGTGGTGTCACTCAGTACCACAGGTGGCACCCAGAGAGCATGGCAGGTGGGGACGGAGCTGTCTGTGGAAGGTGGTGTCACTCAGTACCGCAGGTGGCACCCAGAGAGCGTGGCAGGCAGGGGGCGGAGCTGTCTGTGGAAGGTGATGTCACTCAGTACTGCGGGTGGCACCCGGAGAGCGTGGTAGGCAGGGGGCGGAGCTGTCTGTGGAAGGTGGTGTCACTCAGTACTGCGGGTGGCACCCGGAGAGCATGGCCGGCAGGGGGCGGAGCTGTCTGTGGAAGGTGATGTCACTCAGTACTGCGGGTGGCACCCAGAGAGCATGGCAGGCGGGGGGTGGAGCTGTCTGTGAAAGGTGATGTCACTGAGTCCTGCGGGTGGTGCCCAGAGAGCATGGCAGGCGGGGAGTGGAGCTGTCTGTGGAAGGTGATGTCGTTCAGTACTGCGGGTGGCACCCGGAGAGCATGGCAGGCAGGGGGCGGAGCTGTCTGTGGAAGGTGGTGTCACTCAGTACTGCGGGTGGCACCCGGAGAGCATGGCAGGCGGGGGCGGAGCTGTCTGTGGAAGGTGGTGTCACTCAGTACTGCGGGTGGCACCCGGAGAGCGTGGCGGGTGGGGACGGAGCTGTCTGTGGAAGGTGGTGTCACTCAGTACTGCGGGTGGCACCCGGAGAGCATGGCAGGCGGGGGCGGAGCTGTCTGTGGAAGGTGGTGTCACTCAGTACTGCGGGTGGCACCCGGAGAGCATGGCAGGCAGGGGCGGAGCTGTCTGTGGAAGGTGGTGTCACTCAGTACTGCGGGTGGCACCCGGAGAGCATGGCGGGCAGGGGCGGAGCTGTACCGCAGGTGGCACCCGGAGAGCGTGGCAGGCGGGGGCGGAGCTGTCTGTGGAAGGTGGTGTCACTCAGTACTGCGGGTGGCACCCGGAGAGCATGGCAGGCAGGGGCGGAGCTGTCTGTGGAAGGTGGTGTCACTCAGTACTGCGGGTGGCACCCGGAGAGCATGGCGGGCAGGGGCGGAGCTGTACCGCAGGTGGCACCCGGAGAGCGTGGCAGGCGGGGGCGGAGCTGTCTGTGGAAGGTGGTGTCGTTCAGTTCTGCGGGTGGCACCCGGAGAGCATGGCAGGCGGGGAGTGGAGCTGTCTGTGGAAGGTGGTGTCACTCAGTTCTGTGGGTGGCACCCGGAGAGCATGGCAGGCGGGGGCGGAGCTGTCTGTGGAAGGTGGTGTCACTCAGTCCTGCGGGTTTGCCATGGGGAGGCGCCTTTGCAGCTGTGTGTTTCATCACATCATGTGCCAATATTACTTCTCTCAAAATATCCAGAGGTCAGTAATGCTGTGCCCACAGCCCCCTTACGCCTTGCCTGGGTCAAACCTAAGTCCTAGATGTTTCCCAGAGAACCTCACGCTCTTGTGTGTGGAAATGGGGATGAAGGCGCTCACAGTGTCGTCGTAACAGCAGAACACTGGAAAAGCCAGTGACCATCCAAAGGAGAACGGACTAAAAAGTCAGAATATTGGTGCGATGGAGCACAGCTTTGGAGCCACGCAAACAAATGCAAACAAGTCAGCCCGCATACGCTTCAAACGTTGTGCTGAGTGGGGAAAAAACACGTTGCAGAAAACTACATGTAATTCGATAGCAGTTAATGTTTTAAAATGTAAGACAAGCTTATGAGCTGTTCATGAATATATATATATACATGCAGCTGATGGGCAGGTAACGAGATTAAAATGCTGCCCTTCTGTGTGACAAAACAGGAGTTTATAATTGTAATATTTAAAATGTTTTCTTGTTAAATAAGTCACTTTCTATATTTGGACACTGGCATTGTTGTAGCACTTAACATTTATGCAGAACACTATTACTTTTAACAATGTTATTGTACTTGTTCCTAATCAAATTAATGAAGATCATTAATTAAAGATCGCTAGGCCACTAGAATGTATGAGAGTTAAGCTCTGTATTTTAAATCTGGTGGGTTTTTTTTTTTCTCCTTATATATTAGGAACATCACAAAAGATCAATTCCAAGGGACACCTGGAACCTCCTGCTGGACTTTGGAAACATGATTGCAGATGATATGTCTAACTACGATGAAGAAGGTACCAGAAGTTGTGCTTCAGATGATTGACCGAAATGCTTACACCTGAGAATGTTAACTTTTCCTGCCTCTAAAGTGGTGACCCCGTCACTGAGATGGCGGTGGTGATAATACTACCTACCCCCTTCCTTATTTTCTGTAAATCATACAAAAGAAAAATACGGCTTTATATTTAGTGTAAATCAAGAAGACAGCCCTCTAAGCCAAAGCATTTCAAAATTGGATGTGCAGAGACTCCCATGGTGGAGCCATGGAGTTAGGTGTTCGGAAACCACCACTCCCAGATTCTCAGTCACACATGATGCCTTAGGTCAGTTCCACACTGCGCTCTTTAGGCTTCCTCAGAGATTCCAGCTCCTGTCTTCTTACATAAATATATCTCTACGTATTTGTCTCCCCCTATGTTTAGGACGCTGCATTGGAGGACCTTTGGAGCCTGCTGTGTGCTGGGCACGCTGCCACCTTCGGGAGGGATGGTCTCTGGGTGGAAGGCCTCCCCTCTAGACTCCCACCCACTTTGCTTCCTCCCTGCCCCCTCGGCAGACAGTGATCTGTTCTGGGCACTGGCGCCGTGCCTTTAACGGGTGGTTTACGTGGCTGTCTGCCTGTTTTAGCTTCTGTTTCTCTGTGTCCTGCACACTTTGCACTGTCCCTAGATCAGAGGCACCCAGTAAATGCTTGTCAAGTGAAAGAAGGGATCATTGAATTTCATTGACAGAAGCACAGCTTCCAGGATTGAGGCAGCAGTGCAGGAGCTCAGAGGGCCCTCGGGGCTGCCGGGGTGGGGAAGGGAAGGGCACGATGGGGTGGTCCCACTGGGGAAGAGCCGCAGGAGGCAGCACTCCCTGCTGGCAAGAATGCCAATGACCTGAGGAATGTGCCTCCTGCTCCGAGTGGGTCCATTTAGCTCCCTTCCTGAGCAGCTGGTGTGACTGCCTGGGGCACTCATGGAGCAAGCAGGGCCACTGTGAGCCCACAGCCCCCTAGACATACTAGCACGCACACACCAGGGCTCCCGACCTGGCTGTGCTAGGGCAAAAGAACTGGGTAACTTGGGCTGGTTCATTCTGTGAAACACAAATGATACGGACCTCAAATCATTTGGGTTCTTGAAATGTAAATGTTGGATTGATAAGTGACACAATGCTTTGAAGATAAAAACGGTGCTCTAACGGGCTTTCTGTTTGCTTGCTTTCCTTTAGGAGCTTGGCCTGTTCTTATAGATGATTTTGTAGAATATGCACGGCCAGTAGTGACGGGTGGAAAACACAGCCTTTTCTAGGCAGCAAGTTAAGCAGGAGTAAGATTATGAAATGATTTGTATCCTGCAAGGAGATTTCGGTCAGTTCCTGGGTGCATTGTCACTGATTCCAGAAGTCATTCTTGACCAGCCATGGAACCAGAGGAGCCATCCCATTCTGCTGGAGGACAGCAGCAGCTGCTTTGTGGACACCGCAGGAAGTTCCCCAGGACATGGCTGCTTTGGGATGTTTGGAGATTTGTCATCATAGCTGTTGCCTTAGGAGATTTCTGCATGATTTTTTAGTATTTACAGAACACTAAGGTAGAGCCGTGGCGCCGCCTGTGGGACCGCAGAGCATGCTGCTTTGCTTGCGCCATCAGGCGAACCAGCGGCCGGCCGAACGCCGCCGAATGATGTTGCAGTCGCACTGGAAGCACGGCATGTGTCCTCTGCAGGATGCTGCATTTTTATATAAGTCAAAGCTGTTAAGAATGTGCCCTAAAGGAGATGATCTTGTCATAGAGTCTAATGTTTTTTAAAATTGGTGCCAGGAATTCAAGATTTATATTTTTTGAATTATCGAATATCTGAATTTACCAGCTCTGTTTTTGTTTCCATTTTCTCTAGACATACATCTGAAAATCATTTTATGGTTCTCAGTCGCCATGTAGCTTTGCACAGCAACAGCACACATGGCACAATTCCAGCAGAGTTTATCTCACACCGTTTATAATCAGTGGACCCCTCTTAAATGTTATTTGACCTGAGAAACTTCATAAAGTGTGTTTTTAAAAAATATATTTTAGTTACATTTTAAAAGACATTTTTCCATGAAAAACATTTCTTTCATGAGTGATGAATTGTAGATTTTAAAATCGAGGCCAGGCACGGTGGCTCACGCCTGTAATCCCAGCACTTTGGGAGGCTGGGGCAGGTGGATTGCCTGAGGTCAGGAGTTCGAGACTAGCCTGGCCAACGTGGTGAAACCCCATCTCTACTAAAAATACAAAAATTAGCCGGGCATAGTGGCACATGCCTGTAATCTGAGCTACTCGGGAGGCTGAGGCAGGAGAATCGCTTGAACCCAGGAGACGGAGGTTACGGTGATTCGAGATTGCACCACTGCACTCCATCCTGGACGACAGTGAGATTCTGTCTCAATAAATTAAAAAATAAATCAATACAATAAAATCGAATGAGTTGGTTTTTTCCACCCTCCTGTGGTGCCCATGGTACCAGCGTCCGAACCTTTGTGCCCCTGTGCACATTCGGAAGCTAAAATGTGCATCGTTGTCCGAAAAAACCCAACCCCAAAACCTTCATCTGATTGGTGAGCTGAAGTCTGTCTGTGTGCCGTGTTTTCATCTGATTGGTGAGCTGAAGTCTGTCTGTGTGCCGTGTTTTCATCTGATTGGTGAGCTGAAGTCTGTCTGTGTGCCGTGTTTTCATCTGATTGGTGAGCTGAAGTCTGTCTGTGTGCCGTGTTTTCATCTGATTGGTGAGCTGAAGTCTGTCTGTGTGCCCTGTTTTCATCTGTTTCTCGTGGCCGCCTGGTTGAGGGGTACCCACGAGTGCCGCCCAGGTGTGGAGGGCGTGTGTCGAGTTGTGGACCTCACTGCTGACCCTACCTCACGTGTGCCGAGACCCTCATGTCACAAGCGTGCCTTGCTGCCCCCCTGCAGCACCGTGCAGGACGTGGACCAGCTGGAGATGCTTCCCAGGAGAGAGGAGAGTCGCTGCAGATGATCTAGCTGCGGTGTGAGAGAGCAGAGCCCAGACGCACAGCTGGGTTGGCTTCTGAGAACAGGACTCGCCCTGTGCTTCAGGAACATCTGGTGGCTGAGGTTCGTGAGCTTGGCGGCTGCAGGACGAACTGTCGATGCTTCTCAGCAGAGATGGTCACAGAGGGCAGCAGGGACAGGACTGGAAGGGACCTGCAGCCTGGAGACCCCGCCTGGCCCCCGCTGGCTTCTGGTGGTCCAGTGATGGGCAAGTCACAGACCTTCCCCAGGCTCTGCTTCCAGAACTCTTAACGGGAAACTGGGCCTGTCTACCTTTAGAAGTCTTCGATTCTCAGAGAGCATTTGTTTAATACAATAAAAACTGGCTTCAATAAAAACCTCAAAAATGTGAGCACATCTTGGAGGCTTCATGGATTCTTGACATGTAATTGTTCTGTTCAGAAAAGTTTATAGAATTCAGATAATTCTGTATAAATTACGGAGATCCGCAGTACTTTTTTGTTTTTGAGATTTAAAGTTCTGAGATTGTCAATAGATATCAAAATATCACTGGACAAAGGCTTTTCCAGAAATTGTGAGTTTTTTTCTTCTGTTGTATACATTTGAGTCCTGCATGCTGTGAAATGCTGAGAGCAGAAGCATTAAATTGTTTTATCTCGGGTGTGGTTTCCTTTCGATTTCTCTTCGGCTGCAGGGATGCCCGCCTACAGGTGTCAGCCTCAGAGCCCTTGTCCTGGGATGACAGAACAGCCCCCAGCTAGCAACCAGCGGGCAAGCCTGCCCTTCTGTGTGGCCCACCAGCCCTGGCCAGGTAACAGGTCCTCAGGCAGCTTCTGTCATTGCGTTCCCTCTCAGTGGTGCGCTGTGTGCCTGAAGTGGTAGCTCGTGAGGAATTAAGAGATCTCACAATAGGATTTACAGGGGTGTGTGGGAGCGGGAGGGGGGACGTGTGCCAGCACGCACTGCTGGAAACCATCCCTTACCGGAGGCAAACGGCGAAGCACCGGGGTCTAAGGATCATGTGCGACCTGCCCCTTCGCGGTGCACCTGCCAGGCGTTCCAGAACCAACATTGCCAGCTCCTCTCAGTGACATTGTACATGTCATTGTGTTGTTTTAGCTTTAAGTTTATATCCATTTGTGACCTCAGGCTTCATGGGGCCAAGAGTAAACTTTTGATATTTGTTACTGTGTCCACGGTTTCAGGTACAAAGTAGGGGCTCTGCAAATATTTACTGGATAAACTAATTAGCTACCCTTATCCCGTCCTGTTTGCTGAGGGAGCCGGGCAGTGCTCTTGGCAAAGGTTTCCGCTGCCTGAGAATTGACTGAAGCGCTCAGCGAGGGGTCTGTGTCACTCCGCTCAACAACACAGGCTTTGGCCCCACAGCGCAGCTCTGCCTAGAATGGGTGGGAGTTTGAACGAAGGGCTGCCCTCCTGTCTGTCCTGTTTGGGTAGGGAACCTGCGTGCATGCTGTTTTTTGTGTTTGGGGTTTTTTTGTTTTGTTTTTGAGACGGAGTTTTGCTCTTGTTGCCCAGGCTGGAGTGCAGTGGCATGATCTTGGCTCACGGCAACCTCCGCCTCCTGGGTTCAAGAGATTCTCCTGCCTCAGCCTCCCGAGTAGCTGGGATTACAGGTGCCCACCACTATGCCTGGCTAATTTTTGTATTTTTAGTAGAGATGGGGTTTCATCATATTGGTCAGGCGGGTCTCAAAATTCTGACCTCAGGTGATCACCTGCCTCGGCATCCCAAAGTGCTGGGATTCCAGGCGTGAGCCACTGGCCAGGCCTGCCTGCTGGTTTTGAAGGACCGTTTGTTTCTGGATCTCAGGATCGTGCTAGCTGGCATGATTTTGTTAATGGCTGGCTCTACCAGCAGACAGTGGAGGATGAGATGAGCTCACTGCTCGAGAACCTCCGGTTTAACAAGTGCTAGTATAACGTCAGACGGTGACTTAAATGCTTCTTGGTGTCTTGCTACATACTACAAGTTTCGTGGGTTTTTTTGTTTGTTTGTTTTGTTTTTGTTTGTTTTGAGACGGAGTCTCGCTCTGTCTCCCAGGCTGGAGTGCAGTGGTGCGATCTCAGCTCACTGCAAGCTCCGCCTCCTGGGTTCCCGCCATTCTCCTGCCTCAGCCTCCCGAGTAGCTGGGACCACAGGCACCGCCACCTCGCCCGGCTAGATTTTTTTGTATTTTTTAGTAGAGACGGGGTTTCACCATGTTAGCCAGGATGGTTTCGATCTCCTGACCTCGTGATCCGCCCGTCTCGGCCTCCCAAAGTGCTGGGATTACAGGCTTCAGCCACTGCGCTTGGCCGAGTTTCGTTTTTATCAGACGCATTTCTTCAGTCCAGGTGTAACTCCCTTTGCTTCCCCTGGGTCTGATGGAAACCAGGCCCCGAGGAGGGAGATGGGAGAGAGACAGCCCCACTGGGCACCCGGCCTCTGCAGAGACCTGTCCAGGGGTGGGGTCGGGCAATGGTCTGTTTTCCTAATTTATTTCAAACCAGGAGCCCTGGCTGTATGCATTCTGCCTCACTCCCTGCTTCCGTATTTTTAATATTCTTTTCATGAGCTAGCAGGGATGTTGAAAAGACGCTGAGCTGACTGAGGGCCGGATGGGAGGTTCCAGCGAAGCCTGCGCTTTGCTGACGACTTTCCCCCTCACAGTGCAGTCCGGTTATTCGAGAGCCGTTAAACACCGCATACTGAGGAGACACCGTCATTTTCACACAGGAGCTAGACAGACTTTGTTCCCGTTACAAAGTGTTCTATCAAAAACATTTCATAATCGAAAAGTTTTCTAAAAGATAAAACTGCATGTCACAGATTAATCTCAACATTATGTTGAGTGAGGGAAGACGGACACTGAAGGCCACACATTGTGTTTGAAATGTCCAGGAAATGTCCAGGAAAGGCAGAGCTGTAGACAGCAGATGGGTTGTTGCCTGAGGGGTGAGGGCACGCCCTGCAGCGGGCCGCAGTGACAGGCACGCCTGCACACATTTGCTTCTGTGTCACCCCGCACCACACACGGGGAAGTGCACACTCCTTCCAGGGACAGCGAGAGGATCCCCCACTCTGTCAACGCTCTGAAGGTGCTCCGGGTGCTGGCAGAAGCCAGCAGACTCCTTTGCTGAGGAGCTGGTGCCTGTCCAGACGCGGAGGAAAGCTGACACCTCCCACGTGGGGGACAGAAAGGTCCTCTCATTGGTGCCACCTGCAGAGATAGACAAGGAGTGCCCGGCCGTCAGAGGACGCTCCTGACAGCGACACAATGACCACTATAAAAGGCAGGCTGAGGAGGAGACAAAGGCCAGGACGCTCTGCAGCTGTAGGGTAAGAGGAGCTGCCTCCCGAGATGGAGAAATTTAAGGCTGCGATGTTGCTGGGGAGCGTCGGCGATGCTCTTGGCTACAGAAATGTCTGCAAGGAGAACAGCACTGTGGGCATGAAGATTCAGGAGGAGCTGCAATGTTCTGGGGGCCTGGACCACCTCGTACTCTCGCCAGGAGAATGGCCCGTGAGTGACAATACCATCATGCACATGGCAACCGCCGAGGCCCTCACCACAGGTAGGGCCGGGCCCCGCTGCGCTCCGGTGTGTGGGCTGGAGGGAGCACTGTGACCATAGGTAGGGCCGGGCCCCACCACACTCGGGTGTGTGGGCTGGAGGGAGCACTGTGGCCACAGGTAGGGCCGGGCCCGCCTCGCTGCGGTGTGCGGGCTTGAGGGAGCACTGCGGCTGCTCAAGTTCTCCCAGTAAGCCCCTGAGAGCCTTGAAGGCAGTGCGGTCCTTCAGTCGGTGGTGTTACATGATACCGCTGCTAAAAGTGGCAATTTAATAGACACCGGTGACCCTCAAATTTGATATGAGGCAGATCGTGTTTCTCCTCTGGTTTCTCTGGGGGTCACAGTATTACTTGGCAGATTAAGATTCAATTTTTAAACGTGACTTTTCACTTGTATTTGTAAAGCGTTAACTAAGCCTAGCACCTTCTGTTTCTAATAGAGTTAAAGCCAATTAAGCCTCTCTCAGCTGTGCTGGTGTGAGCGGGGTGATTCAGCCGTGCCGGTGTGAGAAGGGTGAGGGCTCACCTCTCACTGCAGAGATTAAGTCTTCTTGTTCCAAATTCATTACAAAGGGATGTAAAATAAGCCAGTTTGAAAGGTGGACCCATTAATACTGTTTGGGGATTAGTTCTAAATTCCAGTGACTGAAGGTTAGAACATCATCTCCCAAAACGGTCCGGCTTGGAGAGTTGCCCGCACACAAATGTGTTCTAAGAAAATGACGTAAACTCGATTGGACGAGATTGGAGACAAAGCTTCTTAAAATACCTTTAAGTAGCAAGTTGATTTTAGGATCAAGCTTTTGCATGAATTTCAGGGAAACAGCAGGTGCACAGACATGCAGTCCAGCTTTCCTACGAGGCATTTGCTCTTCCAAACCTCGTGGGTGCTGTCTGTTGATCACGGCAGAATTAAAATCTGAGGGCTGCGGCTAAGTCACTGAAATCTCACGCGTTCACTCCACCATTCCTTTCATCCGCCACGGACGCGCCCAGTTTAGTTCTGTGCTCACGGCGGAGGAATGCCATCGAGCCTGTGGCCGGTCCCTAAATAAGGGGAAAGCTGAAGCGCCGGCGATAAGATAAGGCTCCCGGCTTGCTGGAGACAGGGAGGCATCCGAGTGTTCACAGCCTTGACATCGGGGAGCTCCTGCTTCTGGTTTTCCAGTTGGCCTCTTGTGTGCCCTTAGGACCAGCAGCCCCACGCTTGTGTCCCCACAGCCCAGAGCAGGCGCACCCCACACACAGACACCTGTGGGACGAGGCTCCTGCTTGTTTTCCCCGTAGATGGCTGGTCCTTACTCTTGAGCATGGCTTCCTCTGGGCATCTCATGCCATGTGTGCACTCACACCAGCTCTGCATGTCCCATCTCTGGTGGCACTTGGTGGGTGTTTTGTGAATGGCAGTGTCCATGGCTGTGGGTCTTGTCTTGCCAGGCCCGCAGGGAGGGCAGCGGCATAGGACACTCCAAAAATGCACCGATGGAGATCAGCCCAATAGGACACGAAATTAAAAGGGTTACGGACGTTCAGGGTGCTGTTTTTTGTTTATTTTTTGAGACGGAGTCTTGCTCCATCGCCCAGGCTGGAGTGAGTGGCGTGATCTCAGCTCACTGCAAGCTCCACCTCCCGGGTTCAAGCAATTCTCCTGCCTCAGCCTCCTGAGTAGCTGGGCTACAGGCGCCCGCCACCACAGCTGGCTGATTTTTGTATTTTTAGTAGAGACGGGGTTTCACCTTGTCCAGGCTGGTCTCAAACTCATGACCTCAAGTGATCCACCCACCTCAGCCACCCAAAGTGCTGGGCTGACAGACATGAACCACCGTGGGGCGCTATTATTAAGAAGGAAGTAAGTTTGCTCTAAGCTCTCATGGTCCTCAGCTGTGGATGGGAAGGGAGGGTTCACTGTGCTGCTGCAGCGTCTAGTTTATGTGTCATGAGAAAACACGCATCCAAGATCACCACTGGAATCGCTTGCCCCTCTGGAAACCAAAGCAAGCAGATTTTTTTCAACTCACTAAAAATCAAAGTTGAAATTTCACTTAAGTTTAGCTTTGTTCTTTAAATCACAAATTGTAGCCTATGGAAGGGGGTCCTTGAGCTGTGGTAACAATGGTGAGGGCTGGGCACAGTGGCTCACGTCTGCAATCCCAGCACTGTGGGAGGCCAAGGTGGGCAGACTGCCTGAGCCCAGGAGTTCTAGATCAGCCTAGGAAACATAGCAAGACTCCGTCTCTACAAAACGACAATGGTGACAATGGTGAGTGCTGACTCTGCGGCACTTATGTACCAGGCATTGTTCCAGCTGCTTCACGTGTGTTATCCTCCACACGAGCTCCTCACATCACCGCGAAGGCTGATTTTATCACAGTCTTACAGGAGAAGGAACTGACATACAGAGAGGTTCAGGTGTTTGCCCAGTGCCACACAGCCCAGTGAGTGGTGGAGCTTGGACAGGAACCACACAATCTGTCCCCGTGCTCGTAAGCACCCTCCCTGACTGCTGAGGTCACGGTGGCCTGCAGGTATCATAACAATTGCAGTGTGCAGTGGCTCTTCAGCATGCTTTCCAAAGACAGGCAGACTTGTACAAATGGAACTACATTTGGCATCTTTAAGTAAGCTGCGCTGAAAAGTCCTTCGCCCCGTGAGCCACGGGGCTCTGTGGTCTGGCAAACCCTGGCTCTGCTGCTCAAGTGAGCACAGGTCTGAGGGTCAGGTGCAGCCTGTGTGGCTCCCTGCTTTTGGGTGTGCCTCTGAACAGGGCACGAGAGCAGACTCTGAACCAGGAAGTAGCTGTGTCTAGCGTTCTACAAGACACACAGGAGAGGCGGCATCCGTGGCCCTGAGCGAAAAGGCCATGTCACGAGCGTGTTATCACCGAGTCACTCGGCAGGCGATTAGCAGGTGTATGTGTGCCAGGCCTGAGGGGGAGGTGTGCACAGAGAGCTCAGCCATCGCCCAGGTATGCAGCTGGCCGCTCCCCACTCCCTGGGAAAACGGGAAGTGGCTTCCCTGCCAGGGCCTTCCTGCCTCACAGTCGCAAAGGATTAAATGGAGTGGCCAGCAAAGTGGGAGGAAGCACTTAGGCCAGTGTGGGAAGGTGGCCAAAGGCTCATCTGACACATCTCCGCCGTGAGGCTCACTGAACCCCAACTTCAGGGCCCAGCAGGACGGCGGGAGGTGTCACCTGGCCACGGTCTCCAGGGCACAGGGCCACTGCCTTCTCAGCCTCTCCTGGGGCTGTAATAACTGAAAATATTTGGAAACACGACATTTTGCTACAAGTTCACTGAATGTTAGTATTTTGCCTTTTCTTTATTGAGATATTAGTTGGGAGACTCAGGCAGCATTTTTTTTTTTTTTTTTTTTTTTTTTTTGAGACAGAGTCTCATTCTTTTGCCCGGCTGGAGTGCAGTGGCACCACCTCGGCTCACTGCAACCTCCACCTCCCTAGTTCAAGGGATTCTTCTGCCTCAGCCTCCCAAGCAGCTGGGCTAACTTGTATTTTTTTTTTTTTTTTTTTTTTTTTGAGATGGAGTCTCGCTCTGTCACCCAGGCTGGAGTGCAGTGGCCGGATCTCAGCTCACTGCAAGCTCCGCCTCCCGGGTTCACGCCATTCTCCTGCCTCAGCCTCCCGAGTAGCTGGGACTATAGGCGCCCGCCACCTCACCCGGCTAGGTTTTTGTATTTTTTAGTAGAGACGAGGTTTCACCGTGTTAGCCAGGATGGTCTCGATCTCCTGACCTCATGATCCACCCATCTCGGCCTCCCAAAGTACTGGGATTACAGGCGTGAGCCACCGCGCCCGGCCCAACTGGTTGTATTTTTAGTAGAGCCAGGCTGGTCTTGAACTCCTGGCCTCACAATCTGCCCATCCCGGCCTCCCAAAGTGCTGGGATTACAGGTGTGAGCCACCGTGCCCGGCCCCTCAGGCAGCTTTATAAACTGATTTGTCTTTCAGGAGACCAGACAGGGAAAACGGGAGATAGGAGTTGAGTGTCCCAAAGGAAGACACCTGCGGAGAAGCCCGAGGGTAGCAGCTTTGAAATCCATTTCTAGCTTAAATTCTGACCTGAAAAGACAATGCTTTTTGTGCCATTTTGTTTTATGGACTTCTTTTTGCTTTGAAAAGGCTAAATTTCAGTTAAATACAGACATTTCGTACCTAATTCCAGAATAAAACGAATCCTTTTAGGGGACTCAGGAAGGGTTAGGCTTGTTAACCCAGGACTGAGTTGAGAAAAGCTGTTTGTGGAACGACGGTGCTGGTGACTGTGAGTGGCACACGCTGGGTTTAGACACAGCCTGGACAAAGCCACGCAGCTCTACCCCCACCCAGGGGCTTCGTGTGCAGGCAAAGGTGACCTTAATTCCTGCAGGAATGCAGCCCTCACCTCTCTCCCATGAGACTGCAGGACTCGTGTCTCCCAAACCATGGTCTTGCCACATTCTCTGTCCTCCCTGACTCAGAACTGGGGTGATGAACGTGGCATGATGTAAAACAATACTGTGCATGCACACAATACCATCTGTGCACACAACATGCGTGTAGACACCATACACACACACCATGTATACAGAAAACATGCACATAGACACAGTACACAACACGGTGCGTGTAGACAACACGATACATACAACACCATGTGTATAGGTAATGCCATGCACACCCAACACTGCGTGTAGACAACACTGTGCATGTAAACACCCTGTGTTTACACAGTGCAATGCTATGCATTTATGACAACATCATACATGCAGGACAGACAATACCATGTGTGTAGACAACACCATGCACATACAACACTGTGCATGTAGACACCAGGCGTGTAGGCAACTGTGCATGTGGATAACACTGTGCACATAAGACAACAATGTGAGTGTAGACAACACCGTGAGTGTAGACAACGCTGAGTGTAGACAACGCGCGAGTGTAGACAGCGCCGTGAGTGTAGACAGCGCCGTGAGTGTAGACAACGCCATGAGTGTAAACAACGCTGTGAGTGTAGACAGTGCTGTGAGTGTAGACAATGCTGCGAGTGTAGACAACACCGTGAGTGTAGACAATGCCGTGAGTGTAGACAATGCTGAGTGTAGACAACACGTGAGTGTAGACAGTGCTGTGAGTGTAGACAATGCTGTGTAGACAACACTGTGAGTATAGACAATGCTGTGAGTGTAGACAATGCTGTGAGTCTAGACAAAACCATGAGTGTAGACAACACCGTGAGTGTAGACAATGCCGTGAGTGTAGACAATGCTGAGCGTAGGCAACACGTGAGTGTAGACAGTGCTGTGAGTGTAGACAATGCCGTGTAGACAACACTGTGAGTATAGACAATGCTGTGAGTGTAGACAATGCTGTGAGTGTAGACAAAACCATGAGTGTAGACAACACCATGAGTGTAGACAACGCCGTGAGTGTAGACAACGCTGAGCGTAGGCAACACGTGAGTGTAGACAGTGCTGTGAGTGTAGACAATGCCGTGTAGACAACACTGTGAGTATAGACAATGCTGTGAGTGTAGACAACGCCGTGAGTGTAGACAATACCATGAGTGTAGACAACGCCGTGAGTGTAGAGAGCGCTGTGAGTGTAGACAGTGCCGTGAGTGTAGACAACAATGTGAGTGTAAACAACAATGTAAGTGTAGACAATACCATGAGAGTAGACAACACTGTGGGTGTAGACAGCACCGTGAGTGTAGACAACACCGTGAGTGTAGACAGCGCTGAGTGTAGACAGCGCTGTGAGTGTAGACAGCGCTGTGACTGTAGACAATGCTGTGTAGACAACACCATGAGTATAGACCACGCTGTGAGTGTAGACAGCGCCGTGAGGGTAGACAACACCATGAGTGTAGACAGCGCCATGAGTGTAGACAGCGCTGTGAGTGTAGATAATGCCATGTAGACAACACCGTGAGTATAGACAATGCTGTGAGTGTAGACAATGCCGTGAGTGTAGACAACGCCATGAGTGTAGACAGTGCCGTGAGTGTAGACAGCACTGTGAGTGTGGACAATGCCATGTAGACAACACCGTGAGTATAGACAATGCTGTGAGTGTAGACAACGCTGTGAGTGTAGACAGCACTGTGAGTGTAGGCAGCGCCGTGAGTGTAGACAGCGTTGTGAGTGTAGACGATGCCGTGCAGACAACACTGTGAGTATAGACAATGCTGTGAGTGTAGACAACGCTGTGAGTATAGACAGCGCTGTGAGTATAGACAATGCTGTGAGTGTAGACAGCGCTGTGAGTATAGACAGCACTGTGCCATATGACAACACTGTGCATATGGACAACACCATGCACAGCCCAGCCGGCCATGCCTCCCAGTACTGCCCCTCACTCTTCAGAGGCCTCTGCTGGGCTGGATCAGGGAACTGGTAGTAGGAGGACACAACATGGAGTCCTTGTCCTGAGCACTTCTCTGGGGGTTTGCAGCCACGGAAGCCCTCTCTCTCTGGGGGGTCACAGCCACGGGGCCCTGCGTGCTTTCTCTGGGGGGCTTGCAGCTGCGGGGCCCTGAATGCTCTCTGGGGGGTTCACAGCCGCGGGGCCCTGCGCGCTCTCTCTGTGGTGAGAGGAGAGGAGGTTTGCAGCCACGGGGTCCTGCATGCTCTCTCTGTAGGGTTTGCAGCCGCTGGGCCCCAAGTGCTCTCTCTGGGAGTTTGCAGCCTCAGGATCCTGTGCACTCTCTCCAAGGGTTTGCAGCCTTAAGATCCTGTGTGCTCTCTCCGGGGGTTTGCAGCCACGGGGGGCCCTGCACGCTCTCTCCGGGGGTTTGCAGCCACGGGGGGCCCTGCACGCTCTCTCCGGGGGTTTGCAGCTGCGGGGGCCCTGCACGCTCTCTCCCGGGGTATTTGTAGCCGCGGGGGAACCTGCACGCTCTCTCCAGGGGTTTGCAGCGGTAGAGGTTTCGTGTCCTCGAGGAGGGAGTGACTTTGCCAAGTGCCCTTCCTAGTCTCACCAACCCATCCGTGCTAGGACATCTGGCTCTGATGCGGCAGAGGAAGGCCCCAGCCACCAGCGGGAAGGTCTTTTGCTTCCAGGTGCCATTTCTGCCCCATGGAGGGTGGGCCAAGCCTCCGTCTTTGCCTCCTTCTCCCCATTCATTCCCACCCCTCCTCTCCCCAAAGGTGGGGGATTCATCACCAAGGAAAAGGGAGCAGTGGCGTATCCCGGGCCGACCCGCAAGCCCAGAGTGCAGTTTTAGTACAGAATGAAAACAAGCTGCTGGGTGTTAAAGTGGCCGTCGGGAGGAGCACCCTCGCCGGTCCCACAGCCTGTCCTGGCATGGCTGGGCGCCCGGGCTCTGGTTTTAGAGGCGTGTGGACTCCATCTACACACTGCAGGTTACTTAATCACAGAAGTGCTCAGGCTTTGCCGGCAAACACATTTGCCCGCTCTGGCCTTGGGCAAGACACATAGCCTCACTGAGCCTTATCAGGAAAACGGCAAATAAGAACCAGCCCTTGCTGTGGGAGGATGTCTGGGCCTCCCGGGGGCTGGGCATAGGGCGGGTGTCTGCTGTGTCCAGCTCCTTCGCCCTCGTGCCCCAGGGTCTTTCAGGGCCTCGAGCCCACCCTTGTTTCCGGAGCTTGTGGGGCTGGGGATGCTGCTTGGCGACAGCTGTGCCTGCAGTACCCGGGTTTCCGGCAAGAGAAGAAGGAGCTGGAGCCGGGCACGTCGGCCTCCACCGTCTGCGTCACAAGCCCATGGAGTGGGCCGGTTTCGGTTCTGTTTGTGGCCACATGGATAGAACCACTAGAAAAGGAGCACGGTGGGGCCGGGCGCAGTGGCTCATCCCTGTAATCCCAGCACTCTGGGAGGCCGAGGCAGGCGGATCATGAGGTCAGGAAATCGAGACTATCCTGGCTAACACGGTGAAACCCCGTCTCTACTAAAAATACAAAAAATTAGCCGGACGAGGTGGCGGGCACCTGTAGTCCCAGCTACTTGGGAGGCCGAAGCAGGAGAATGGCGTGAAGCCGGGAGGTGGAGCTTGCAGTGAGCTGAGATCCGGCCACTGCACTCCAGCCTGGGCGATAGAGCGAGACTCCTTCTCAAAAAAAAAAAGAAAGAAAGAAAATGAGCCTGGTGGGTCTTTTCCAGATTCCCAGTATGACTAGAATATTCTAGTGTGACTAGAATAACAAGTGTAACAACAAACTAGAAGGCCTGAAATCAGAATGAAATCTCAAGTGAATTGTTTGTCTATGTGTTCAACTTCCCTCGGCAGCCAGGGCTGTGCAGGATGGATCCCCAAACCTTTCTCCACCTCCCTGAAGACACCAGTCTGCCTCTTCCCTGCCAGAAGCTCGCTGGGGCCGTGGCCTTGGATGTTGAGCCCGTGGGGAGCCTGCCCGACCCGGCAGGAGGGAGGCCACAGCTCACACCACAGCTGGCTCTAATGTCTGCCCTCCTCTTTCTCCCCCAGACTACTGGTGCCTGGATGATCTGTACCGGGAGATGGTGAGGTGCTATGTGGAAATCGTCGAGAAGCTTCCAGAACGCCGGCCAGACCCAGCTACCGTCGAAGGCTGCGCTCAGCTGAAACCCAATAACTACCTCCTCGCCTGGCACACGCCGTTCAACGAAAAGGGTCAGAGAAATCGTCTCCTTGCCCCCTAAAGCTACCCAGCTGGGGACCCTGCGGTCCTAACCATCTGTCTTCCACTAGCCCCCAGCATCTCCAGGTGGCTTCAGTGGGGCCAGATCAGCCAAGAGTCCCTTTGTTGGGCGAGGGCCCCTCCTGGTCAGCTCAGCCAGCGCTGGCATCTGTCTAAGGAACACAGGCCCCTCCCGGTCGGCCCGGCCAGCGCGGGCGTCTGTTTAAGGAGCACCCATCACGTGGCACCAGGCTCCCCATAGGGCTGTTGTCACCCACTGCCAGTTTCCTTTAAGAGATATTTCCCACTGTTTTCCCTTTAAGTTGGTCTTTTCTGTTACCACATCAATGACGGCTTGTGCGGTCTGCGTGAAGGTCTCTAAAACACTTTGATGTGTTTCTGGTGGAGCTGTATTTGGGTGGCCCCAGTGTCTGCCTCCAAAGAGCCTCTGCTCCTCTAGTCCTGGCCCTGCGTCCTCCATGCTTATCCTTGAAATGTGGGTGGTAGCCGACTTGCTGTGTCGTCAGTACTGCAGTGATGAGCCCCACTTCTTGTATAATCCCTCCCCAGAAGGCTCTTCCAAGCTGGAGAACTTGGACTCATTAGTAGACAGAAGAGGAAATGCCCACAGGCTAGAGGGGTTTCTGAGACAACCTGTGTTCCTGACAGAGTAGCAGAGACGCAGGTATCCCCAGAAAGCCACGGAGAGAGGGTAAGACCAGGTGAGCTGCTCTGGCAGCCCCATTCCCGAGAGGAACCTGCTCTGGGCACGTGGAAGGGGCAGTTTGAGCAGAAGTAGATCACCAGCCGCAAAAGCCTTGGGGCCAGCTCTTCTGTGGTGCAGAAGGCACACAGCTTCCTGCTGGACAAGGGTAAAGACAGTATGACCTCTCGAGAGGGAAATCTGTCATTACCTGTCAAAATGATTTAATGAACACGCTTTTTGATCTGGCACTTCTACTCCCAGAAATTCTAAAGGCCCGTGATGGTGATATACAAAAGCAAGGGAGCAAAGATACGTGGACAGAGATGCTCTCTGCCCCATCGTTTATATTAGCAAAACCTGGAACAGCCTAGTGTCCCTTGGTAGGAGAATGGTAAAACTGACTGCAGCACATCCATGTGATGGAATACTATGCAGCCATTAAAAAGAGAGAGGTGGGGATCGATGTGTCCTGAGGCATGGGACAACCTCTGTCATAGATGAGTGAAGAAAGCAAAATGCAGACCAGTGTGTCTGGCTCATCCCAGCTGTGTTTATTACTGAATGCCAAGAGTTTTTTATATATTTTGGATAGAAATGCTTTGTCAGCTCTATATATTATAAATATTTTCTCCCATTGGATGCCTTGCCTTTTTGTTTTCTTAATGGTATCTATTGAAAAGCACGCTTTAATTTTTTTTTTTTTTTTTTTTTTTTTTTTTTTTTTTTTGAGATGGAGTCTTGCTCTGTCACCCAGGCTGGAGTGCAGTGGCGTGATCTTGGCTCACTGCAACCTCTGCCTCCTGGATTCAGCAAATTCTCCTGTCTCAGCCTCCTGAGTAGCTGGGATTACATACACCCGCCACCATGCCCTGCTAATTTTGTGTTTTAGTAAGGATGGAGTTTCACCATGTTGCTCAGGCTGGTCTTGAACTCCTGACCTCAGGCGATCCACCTGCCTTGGCCTCCCAAAGTGGTGGGATTACAGGTGTGAGCCACCAGGTCCAGCCAAGCTTTAAATTAAAAAAAAAAAAAAATTATTTTTATTTTTTTGTAGACAGGGTCTCACTCCATCATCCAGGCTGGAGTGCAGTGGTGCAGTTATGGCTCACTGCAGCCTTGACCTCCCAGACTCCAGCAATCCTCACACCTTAGCCTCCTGAGTGGCTGGGACCACAGGTGCATGCCACTATATCCAGTTAATATTTTGGTATTTTTTTTGTAGAGAAGGGGTTTCACCATGTTGCCCAGGCTGGTCTTGAACTCCTGAGCTCAAGCGATCTGCCCATCTCAGTCTCCAAGTGCTGAGATTACAGGCATGAGAAATGCCTGCAGGCTCATTTTCTTTTTTTCTTTTTTTTTTTTTTTTTTTTGAGACGGAGTCTCGCTCTGTCGCCCAGGCTGGAGTCAGTGGCGCGATCTCGGCTCACTGCAAGCTCCACCTCCCGGGTTCACGCCATTCTCCTGCTTCGGCCTCCCAAGTAGCTGGGACTACAGGTGCCCGCCACCTCGTCTGGCTAATTTTTTGTATTTTTAGTAGAGACGGGGTTTCACCGTGTTAGCCAGGATGGTCTCGATTTCCTGACCTCATGATCCGCCTGCCTCGGCCTCCCAGAGTGCTGGGATTACAGGGATGAGCCACTGCACCCAGCCCCACCGTGCTCCTTTTCTAGTGGTTCTATCCATGTGGCCACAAACAGAACCGAAACCGGCCCGCTCCATGGGCTTGTGACGCAGACGGTGGAGGCCGACGTGCCCGGCTCCAGCTCCTTCTTCTCTTGCCGGAAACCCAGGTACTGCAGGCACAGCTGTCGCCAAGCAGCATCCCCAGCCCCACAAGCTCCGGAAACAAGGGTGGGCTCGAGGCCCTGAAAGACCCTGGGGCACGAGGGCGAAGGAGCTGGACACAGCAGACACCCACCCTATGCCCAGCCCCCGGGAGGCCCAGACATCCTCCCACAGCAAGGGCTGGTTCTTATTTGCCGTTTTCCTGATAAGGCTCAGTGAGGCTATGTGTCTTGCCCAAGGCCAGAGCGGGCAAATGTGTTTGCCGGCAAAGCCTGAGCACTTCTGTGATTAAGCAACCTGCAGTGTGTAGATGGAGTCCACATGCCTCTAAAACCAGAGCCCGGGCGCCCAGCCATGCCAGGACAGGCCGTGGCAGGCAGATGCCACCACACCCAGCCAAGACTTAAATCCTAAAAGCAGAACCCAGAAAGATCAAACTACTTTCAAGTAAATTAACTGTATCCCAAGACAAAGGTCAAGAATAGTTATAGGAATATAGACATATCCAGGACTCCCAGCATATGAGGCAGGCAAAGAACCAGAAGAATCCAGTTCCTGACAAGGAAAATCAGTAAATCCAAACTCGCACGGCCCGACACAGGCGTCAAAACTCACAGACAAAGACGTAAAATGCCAGCTACTCCGTGTGTTCACAAAGTTAGGTAGAGACATGAAAGGCATTTTTAAAAAGATCCAAATCACTTTTCTAGAAATAAAAACTATCATGTCTGAGTTTTAAAATACGTTGGCTGAGACTAATAGCAGATTAGACATATCCAAGAAAAGGTTAATGAACTTGCAGGCAAAGCAGCAGAAACTATCCAAAGTGAGACATACAAAGAAAAAGAATCCAAGGTATGAAGGGAGCCCGAGCGACCTGTGGGTGGCCTAAGGCAGCCTGACGTGCATGTGTCTGCATCCTCAGCACAGAGGAGAACAAAAGCAGCACATACTTGGAGAAACAATCGTCAAAATGGAAAACGGTTCCAAATTTGATGAAAACTATGAACTCCCAGATACAAGAAAATCAATTTCAAGCACAAGAAACATGAAGAAAAGGACACCAAGGTGCACAGTAGTTAGATTGCTGTAAAGTAATACTAAAGAAAAACCCTAAAGGCCGGCAGAAGACACACACATCCCATACAGAGAAACGACAGTAGCGATGACAGCAGATGCCTTTTCAGAGCGATGTGAGAGAGAATTCATCACCCACAGAGTCATGTAACAAGAAATGCTAATGGAAGTCATTCACACAGAAGGAAAACCGCACTGGATGGAAACAGACCTGCGCGGCGGGACACAGCGTGATAGAGACACGGACCCACGCGGGGGGACACAGTGTGACAGAGACACGGATCCGCGCGGCAGGCAGAGAGTGATAGAGACACGGATCTGCGTGGCGGGGCAGAGCGTGATAGAGACACGGACCCGCGCGGGGGGGCAGAGTGTGACACAGACACGGATCCGCGTGGGGAAATGTGTAAGATTTTCAAACATGTTATTTAAATATCTTTAAAAGATAATTGACTTAATAATGAACAGTATGGTTTATAAGATGTAAGTAGGATGTACGACAACAGTAGCACAAAGGCTAGAAGGGGAGAGATGGAAGCGGATGACGGAGGCTCCCACACTGTCTATACCGTGGTGTCTCCCACAGGAAGGCAGCCTGTGAGGAGCTGCAGATGAACACCACAAACCCGCAGTGGTGAAATCTTCTGAAATCACCGAAGAGTTAGAGATAGGAAGCCAGCAAAAGAGATAAAATTGAATCCTTTGAGAAATATTCAACCCAAAAAAGGCAGAAAAGGGAGAAGGAGGGACAAATACAGACAGTACAAGTAGAAAACAAACAAGATAATAATAATGACATCAAATGCAAATGGTATGAAGACCCCCCAGTAACAGTCAGAAGTTGTCACATTAGATAAAGAAGCAGGTCCCAGCCCCCAGCTATGTGCTGCTTATAAGAAATATACTTTTTAACTTTGAGATGGAGTCTTGCTCTGTCACCCAGGCTGGAGTGCAGAGGCACAATGTTGGCTCACTGCACCCTCCACCTCCCGGGTTCAAGTGATTCTCCTGCCTCTACCTCCCAAGTAGCTGGGACTACAGGCGCATACTACCACACCTGGCTAATTTTTGTATTTTTAGTAGAGACAAGGTTTTGCCATGTTGGCCAGGCTGGTCTCAAACTCCTGGCCTCAAGTGATCCACCCGCCTTGGCCTCCCAAAATGCTGGTATTACAGGTGTGAGCTGCCGCGCCAGCCAAGGAATACACTAAAGGGAAAAACCTCCTCCTGCACTTGAGTAACACTTTAAACATAAAGATGTAAATAGATTAAAAAGGTTCTAAAACATGGAAAAATAGACCAGGTGCAGTGGCTCACACCTGTGATCCCAGCACTTTGGGAGGCTGAGGTGGGGGGATCATCTGAGGTCAGGAGTTCGAGACCAGCCTGGCCAACATAGTGAAATCCCGTCTCTACAAAAAATACAAAAATTAGCTGGGCGTGATGGCATGCCCCTGTAATCCCAGCTACTTGGGAGGCTGAGGCAGGAGAATCGCTTGCACCCAGGAGGCAGAGGTTGCAGTGAGCTGAAATCGTGCCACTGCACTCCAGCCTAGGCCACACAGTGAGACTCCATCCCAAGATGGAAAAATATACCACACTAACACTAATCAAAAGAAAGCTGGAGTTACTGTGTTAGTAACACATACAGTAAATTTTGGAGCAAAGAATATTCCCAAGAATAAAGAAGGCAATTTCATCGTAATAAATGGATCAGTTCATCAGGGGACATAACAAACCTAGATGTCTCTGTACCTAAAAACAAATATTCAGAGTATACGAAGCAAAAGCTGACAATGCTGCAAAGAGAACTAGAGAAACCCACAGTTATAGGCAGTGATTTCAACATGAAGGTCTCCAACCACTGGCTTCCATTTTCACATTAAAAACCAGAAAATTCATAGCCAACTAAACCAAAAGAAAGCAGAAGAAAGAAAATAGTGAAGATCAGCGTGAAAATCAATGATTGAAAACAGAAAAAGAGTAGAGCAGATTAATAAAACCAAAAGCTGGTTCTTTCAGGAGATCAAAACAATTGATGATCCTCTAGTTACACTGATGTGGAAAAAAGAGAAAGACACATCATTGGTACGAACAGTGAGAGGAGTAAAATCACCAGAGTCTGTGGAAAGTAAGAGGAAAATAAGGGAATATTATTCACAATTTTATGCCAATACATTTAACAACTTAGATTAAAAGGACAAATTTTTCTGAAAGACATAAATTACCAAAGGTCACTCAGAAGGAAACAGGTCATCTAAACGGTATTACATCTTATGGAAGAAATTACAAGACCAGGCATGGTCAGGAGTTCGAGACCAGCCCGGCCAACATGGCGAAACCCCGTCTCTACTAAAAATACAAAAATTATCCAGGCGTGGTGGCGGGTGCCTGTAATCCAAGCTACTCAGGAGGCCGAGGCAGGAGAATTGCTTGAACCCAGGAGGTGGATGGGTTCTACCTCCCGGGTTCAAGCGATTCTTCTGCCTCGGCCTCCAGAGTAGCTGGGACTACAGGTATGTGCCACCACGCCCAGCTAATTTTTGTATTTTTAGTAGAGACAGGGGTTTCACTATGTTGGCCAGGCTGGTCTTGAACTCCTGACCTCAGGCGATCTGCCTGCCTTGGCCTCCCAAAGTGCTGGGATTACAGGTGTGAGCCACCGTGCCCAGCCTATAAAAAATTTTTTAAAAGAATAAAACATGGGCAAAACTTCTCCAAAGAAGATATATGGGTGACCAATAAGCACAAAATCATGCTCAACATCTTCCATCATTAGAAAAGTGCAAATAAAACCACAATGAGATACCATTACATACCTAACAGAATAACTGAAATTTTAAAAAATGTAGCAAGTGCTGTCAGGGCTATGGAAGATCTGCTGGAGGGACATCAAATGGTTTTACCACTCTGGAAACCCATTTGGCAGTTTCTTGGAAAGTTAAACATTCTGCCAGGTGTGGTGGTTCATGCCTGTAATCCCAGCACTTTGGGAGGCCAAGACAGGCTGATCACCTGAGGTCAGGAGTTCAAGACCAGCCTAGCAAACAAGGTGAAACCTTGTCTCTGCTAAAAATACAAAAACTAGCCAAGTAATGCACACGGTCGCAGCAGTGGGGCTGGGGAGAGGCAGGAAGACGGATTGCAAAGGGCACCAGTGGCTTCAGGGGCAACAGAGGCGTTCACCCTGCGCCCGGGTCCTGGGTCCCGGGGGTGCACCTGCGTTCACCCTGCGCCCGGTTGCTGGGTCCCGGGGGTGCACCTGCGTTCACCCCGTGCCTGGGTGCTGGGTCCCGGGGGTGCACCTGCATTCACCCCGCGCCTGGGTGCTGGGTCCCGGGGGTGCACCTGTGTTCACCCTGCGCCTGGGTCCCGCGGGCGCACCTGCGTTCACCCCGCGCCTGGGTGCTGGGTCCCGGGGGCGCACCTGCGTTCACCCCGCGCCTGGGTGCTGGGTCCCGGGGGCGCACCTGCGTTCACCCCGCGCCTGGGTGCTGGGTCCCGGGGGCGCACCTGCGTTCACCCCGCGCCTGGGTGCTGGGTCCCGGGGGCGCACCTGCGTTCACCCCGCGCCTGGGTGCTGGGTCCCGGGGGCGCACCTGCGTTCACCCCGCGCCTGGGTGCTGGGTCCCGGGGGCGCACCTGCGTTCACCCCGCGCCTGGGTGCTGGGTCCCGGGGGTGCACCTGCGTTCACCCCGCGCCTGGGTGCTGGGTCCCGGGGGTGCACCTGTGTTCACCCTGCGCCTGGGTGCTGGGTCCGGGGGGTGCACCTGTGTTCACCCTGCGCCTGGGTGCTGGGTCTGGGGGGTGCACCTGTGTTCACCCTGCGCCTGGGTCCCGGGGGTGCGCCTGTGTTCACCCTGCGCCTGGATCCCGGGGGTGCACCTGTGTTCACCCTGCGCCTGGGTGCTGGGTCCCAGGGCTACATCCATGTAAAAATCTTAGGATCGTGCATGTTTCATTGTGCCTAGTTTGTTGTATATAGTTATAACTCAATGAAGCTACTTTTACAGGGAAAACATCTCATTGAAAGCCTGCTGCATATCATGAGCATATCTCCGGCCATCAAACATTCTGTTTTTAGTGACTAAGTAACACCCGATACCTGGATGCCACCGAATTCCCCCATCTCCTTTCTGCTGCAGGCACTTGAGTGGCCTGCCTATGGCTTACTCATTTAAACCACGCTCTGATGAATGTGTTATTACGCAAATGTTTACATTTTTAAAATTATTCATGAAAGCTAGATTGTCGGGGTGGAATTATTGAAGCAGAATTCTAAACCAGCTCTTCCTTCCCCGCGCAGGCTCAGGGTTTGGAGCGGCCACCAAGGCCATGTGCATCGGCCTGCGGTACTGGAAGCCCGAGCGGCTGGAGACCCTCATCCAGGTCAGCGTGGAGTGCGGCCGGATGACTCACAACCATCCCACAGGTAAGCGGGGGCCGGGGGCGGGGGCGGAGCCTGGAGCTACCGCCTTCTGCACGCTGCTTAAAGGAGACAGAAGCCGACCCTGCACCTGCCGGGTGCCTGCTGTGAGGGTGCCCTGCCCGGGACACTGGGCTGGAAATCTCGTGGGATCACATCAGTTTTTTGATTTGTTGAGGGAGTTGGCTTATTTTTTAATCTGCTTTCCTTAAGGTCTGTTTTCAGCCCAAAAGCAGGATTAGCCGTAAGTGTGGTGATGTTGAAGAAACTGCTAGGGAAAGAATTATCAGTGGTTTTGCTATCATTTGTGTCGGAACAAAAGAAAAAGAAACGCACCAATGCCTGGGTACAGGTGGGATCGAGGTGATGCTGGGAACCAGGGTTTGTACAATATTTCCTGCATTTTCTTGCTGTGCCCTGGGTTGACCCCACCACCCGCCAGCCAAGGGAGCCAAGGGGACCACGGGAACCATGGGAATGGCTCCACCCCCCGGGCCGCAGGCTTCTCACCTGTAATGGGGCGACCGCCCTATGTGAATCACACCCACAAATCGGGCTGTGTGAGGATGAAGCGGATCGGATCATGTTGCCGCCTTAACATGGCACTTCCTTCCTTGTGGTCTGTGCCAGGTGGCCAGCTGCTCACTGGTGTTTGTCCCCGTCCCCAGTCCATCCTGTGGAGGGCAGGCCTCTGAGAGGCCAGACCGCGGTGGCTGCGGTAGCACCTGATGAGTGACTTTGAAAGGTAACGAGGAGGCGGCTCGGTTGGCTTCCATTTAAAAAAAGCAAAAATGACTCAAAACTCCTGACCTGCAATCGGCCCTTAGTCCTGGCACCACCCAGTCCCACACATCCAACAGCCACGCTGGCCTCGTTCAAGATTACCTTAGTCCTGGCACTACCCAGTCCTACACGTCCAACAGCCACGCTGGCCTCGTTCAAGATTACCTTTTGGTATCTGCTGTGACCGGCCAGGGCAGAGCCGCCCACACCTCCCCAAGAACAGCGATGAGCAACCTGCCTTGGATCAACACGCAGCTCTGCTGGCCTGGCCATCCCACCCCCACCGAGTCTGCAGCAAAGCAGGCGCATGCCTTTACTACCCTGGGGACAGGCAGCCTAAACGCCAGATGCACAGGCATGTAAACCAACCAGTGGGGCAGAGTCAGATGCCGAGAAGGGAGCACTGCTGGACTCCTGCTAGCTGAGTGGTGCAACTGGATGCAAATTAAAAATTAAGGCCAGGTGCAGTGGCTCACGCCTGTAATCCCAGCACTTTGAGAGGCCGAGGCGGGCAGATCACAAGGTCAGGAGATGGAGACCATCCTGGCTAACACAGTGAAACCCCATCTCTACTAAAAATACAAAAAATTAGCCGGGCGTGGTGGCGGGCACCTGTAGTCCCAGCTACTCAGGAGGCTGAGGCAGGAGAATGGTGTGAACCTGGGAGGCAGAGCTTGCAGTAAGCTGAGATCGCACCACTGTACTCCAGCCTGGGCGACAGAGCAAGACTCCATCTGAAAAAAAAAAAAAATTAAAACCTTCAGACCAAAAAATGTGGGGCATTTGCCAGGTGCAATGACTCACACCTGTAATCCAAGCACTTTGGGAGGCAGAGGCAGGAGGATCGCTTGAGCCCAGGAGTAGGAGACCAGCCTGGGCAACACAGGGAGACTCCATCTCTACAAAAAATTAAAAATTAGCCAGGCGTGGTGGCACCTGTGGTTCCAGCTACTGAGGTGGGAGGATTGCCTGAGCCAAGCATGTTAGGGCTGTGGTGAGCTGTGTTTGCACCATTGCACTCCAGCCTGGGTGACAAGGCGAGGCCCTATCTCAAAAACAAAAAAAGAAGTTGGACATTTGAAAGCAATGTAATGAGCACAAGAATCTGTATTAATAATTTAAATTTCTAAAACATTTGCTAATATATTTCCTACTCATATTTTTAAAATTATTTCACAGCCAGGCACGGTGGCTCACGCCTGTAATCCCAGCACTTTGGGAGGCCAAGGCAGGCGGATCACCTGAGGTCAGGAGTTCAAGATCAGTCTGGCCAACACGGTGAAACCTCGTCTCCACTAAAAAATACAAAAATTAGCTGGGCATGGTGGCGCATGCCTGTAATCTCAGCTACTCAGGAGACTGAGGCAGGAGAATCACTTGAACCTGGGGGGTGGAGGTTGCAGTGAGCCAAGATCGTACCATTGTACTCCAGCCTGGGTGACAGAATGAGACTCGGTCTCAAAAAAAAAAAAAAAAAAAAAAAAAAATTTCACGTTTAATAGATGAATAATTTATATATTTCTATAATAATGACCAAAAATGTTTTAAGGGTTTGATTTTATGAAATTGACACTTCAAAGTGCTTTTTAACTCTACTCCCTTTTCCATTTTCAAACCACCTCTGGCAGCAAGAACCACAGTTTGTGTTACAGCGTGCATTGCACGCTCCCGTGAGCCCAGAGCTGCGACGTCCCTGGGCAGAGGCAGAGCCATAGGCAGGGACAGGACCGGCCCAGAGCCCTGGGCTTGAGAACGATTCATAGACTCTTGCCGCTGCTGCAGCCCTCCCGCCGGGCCAAGGGAGGACCTGATTAGTGCCTTCAAGAGTGGCCCAACAGCCACTGGAAAGCGTCTCTGCAGCCTGTCTCTGCGGCCCGTCTCTGCATGGCATATCGTGGGTGACTGTGCTCCACACAGCGGCCGTGTTGAGTGCCCGTTCACCGTGGCCCAGCCTGGGCTTAAGGTCATCTTTTCCCCACAACAACCACGGTAGAGCAGGTGTCACAGCCCCGGTGTACAGAGAAGCGGAATGTCAGAACGCACACGGCACCCACCCTGGAGCCTGTCTCTGGCCAACGGCGCTGTGACAGTGGGCTCACCCCTTTCCTGGGTGGGTGTGGGCCTCACACACACCCACAGGGTCTGCAGCAGAACCAACCCTTCTGAAGCTAACATGGCTCCAAAACCGAGTAACACAACCTCCCAGCCCCGCATGCCTCATCCATAAGAGGGTGATCGCCATGCCCTTCACAGGCTCTCATGAGGACTGAGTGGCACGATGACACCCTGGGAGCAGTGCCCAGTGGGGTGAGGGCTGGGCACACAGGGGCCACTGCTCCCCTGCACAGCCACTCGCACTGAACTACTGCCATGGCCACGGCTGCTCCCATCAGCAGCACTGCACCATCCCTACTGCTGCTGTCACTAGCAACACTGCCACCGCCGCCACAAGTGCCACTGCCGCCACTAGTGCCACTGCCACCACTGCCACTAGTGCCACTGCCACTGCCGCCACTAGTGCCACCACCACCCATGCCTTTTGTCACCGCTCCACTTTTATCACCCGAACTGCCATCTCCACTGCGGCTGCTGCTACAGGTCCTGTCACCGCTGATACCACCGGTGCCACCACATAATACCATCACTAGTAAGACAACCACTGCTGCAGTCGCTGGCCCCACACTGTTCCCACTGTGACTGTCACGAGTACCACCATTGTTGCTGCTGCCACTAGTACTGTCACCATGGCGTCACTGGTCCTCCCACATGACTACATCTCTGAAACCACATCACAAGTACCATGGCCGTCCCTTCACCTCCTGCCACGACTGACCCACGGCGGCTGCGGTCCCCACAATGGCTGGCAGTGAGAGGAGAGAGCGCATGTCTTTGGAAGAGGCGGCCTCTCCAGGCTGTCTCCACCCAGACAGTGACCACGGGATTTCCAGGACTGTCCTGCCAGCCCCGGGCATTGTTAGCCTCATCATGGCCAGGATCATTGTGAATAATTCAGATAATTAAGATCAGTCTCTTCCGAACTCCCGTCTGATGGCTCCCACACTAGCGTCTAATGAGGCCAGTGCAGCGGGTGGATGGGAGCCTGGAGGGGCCAGACGTGGCCCTGTTCCCTGAGAGCTGCGCACCCAGTGCCACCTGCTCCGTGAAGTACAGGGCTGGCTGTGTGGACTGTGGGGTGAGCTCAGGACCCCAGAAGCCCCTGGTCCCATCTTTCCCCACAGCCCTGGAAGATGAACCAGGACAAGCCTCCCGGACTTAACTTCTTCCTTAACCGGGTTTTATTAAATATATATATATATATATATATATATATAATATATATACACACACACACTCACATGCGTTTCTTTTTCAGTAAACGATTGTAAAATTTGACATACCAAAGAAAATAAGGGAGACAGAGCCTATAAGATGAGCTCTGAGCTTGTCTGTGCTGATGAGCTTGCCGGCCGCTAATGCACACCCAGAAGTCAGATGAGAAAAGCCCCAAGCAGCAGCAGGGCGCAGGAGTCAGCCCTCCACAGGAAACGCCTGAGTGTGCACAATGGCCCCAGAGCTCTGCAGGGTCTCCCTCGAGTCAGGAGAGCCCCCACCTCAGCCTTCCTCCTGCACAGGCTCATTAACTGATAATCCCTGGCCACGGATGATAACGGTCTACGTGGCGTGGTGTTCCCAGTAGCCAAAGGCGGAGGCGGCCCATGCATGCATCCACACACCGATGGCGGGTAATCAAAATGTGTTCATCCACGCACGGAATGCGATGCAGCCACGGAGAGGAAGGGAAGCCGTGGCAGGTCACACGGGTGGAACTGCGGATGCGTGCTGAGTGGAATACGCCCGCCACAGAGGGACAAATCGCGAGTGGTTCCACGAGGAGCAGGCACCCAGAGCGGTCACATCCAGAGACAGAAAGTGCGATGGGGGCGGCCAGGGCCTGGGGAGGGCAGTGGGGTGAGGGGAGTGGGGGCGGAGCTACGGTGTGGGAAGATGGGGAGCTCTAGAGAGGATGCGGGACATCCGGTGTGCACGTGGTTCGTGCCGCCGAACGGTGCACCTGAACGTGGGAAAGATGGAACACAAGCAAACCGCCCCTCGGGGTCCCCCACAGCGTGGCGGGGGGCCCAGGTCACGCTGTCCTCTCTCTTCCCCGCCCCTCCAGGCTTCCTGGGCTCCCTGTGCACCGCCCTGTTTGTGTCGTTCGCCGCACAGGGAAAGCCGCTGGTGCGGTGGGGGAGAGACATGCTGCGGGCAGTGCCCCTGGCAGAGGAGTACTGCAGGAAGACCATCCGGCACGCGGCAGGTGAGCCCCCGGCCGCAGCCCACACTCGGAGCACCTGGGCAGATTCAGCCCCTCCGCCGGCCCCCAAATACTTCAAGGCACTTTCACTCTTAGACGGAACTGGGAGGGCCCCGTCCGGGCCATGTGAGCAGAGCTGGCCTCACAAGGCAGGCCCCATGCTGCTCCCAACCAGTCTGCCTCTGCCCTGACCTGGGAGGACTTTGCCTCCCCACCCGGGGCTTCAGAGAGACCTGTGCCCGCGGGGGACATTTGCCTCCAGGGGATCCACCCGTCCCCGTCCACCCCAGTCCGAGGCGCCAAGTGACTGGCAGCCTTTGGGATGTGAGTGGTACCCGTGGTGGGCCCTGGGAAAGCTCTGCTTCTGCCGGTCTGGGCGAGGTCAGGGCTGGGCCCTTCCCTCAGGAGCCCCATGAGGCCGGCCAGAGGCAGGGACAGCAGGTGTGGGGCTAGGACATCCATGACCATTCCGGAAGGTTCTTCTACTCCACGGGAGGTGCCATCTAAGAGGGGAGGGGGCAGCACGGGGAGCACAGGCAGCTTCACGCAGCCTTTGGCATCCTTGCATTGTTGAGGACATTGGAAATGAGGTATCCAGTGTGTCCTGGAGAAGGAGAGGGAAGATTGGAATGTAGGATCAGGTTTGCTTAGCTTAGTTTTCAAAACAGCCTCAGGCTAAAGTCTTCTGGTGGGGTTTTTTTTTTTTTTTTTTTTTTTGAGATGGAATCTGGCTCTGTCGCCCAGGCTGGAGTGCAATGATGCAATCTCAGCTCACTACAACCTCCGCCTCCCAGGTTCAAGTGATTCTCCAGCCTCAGTCTCCCGAGTAGCTAGAATTACAGGCGCCTGCCACCTTGCCTGGCTATTTTTTTTATTTTTAGTAGAGACAGGGTTTCCCCATGTCGCCCAGGGTGGTGTCAAACTTCTGACTTCAAGTAATCCTCCCGCCTCGGCCTCTCAAAGTCCTGGGATTACAGGCGTGAGCCACCTCACCTAGTCTGCAGTCTTCCAGAAACAGAAAAACCAGCGAATCCCTTTATTTCCCCTGCAAGTTCTGAAATGTTCTGAAATGCCTCGTGGGCCCTGGTGCACAGCTTTCCATGGAGGTGCAGGCATGGATACCTGCCCGGACGTGGCGCGGGGGCCGCTCAGCCACCAGGCCTGTGCTGATGGGGGAGCAAGGTCAGCATCCACACACAGTCAGCACCTCCTCGAGTCGCTGCTGTGTTCCCCGTGGCCTGGCTGTCCTCAGGAAGCATGACTGCTGAGCACGCCTAGCAGGCCACGGCACACACTTTATCTCTGGTGATTTCATCTCTGTTACCGCTTGGTGTGGGAGCGGTGGGAGATGGCCAAGCCTGTGGCCCCAGGTTCTTTCCAGCCGAGGTGGCTGTCTGGAGCCAGGGGCTAAGTCATCTCCCTAACCCCAGGAGCATCGCCCTGACCCACCTTAGAAACGGGTGAGCAGTGAGGCATGGGGCTACGCCATGACTGCATTCACAGAATATTAACGAATGTTCTCCCAGAACTCTGCTATTCAAAACAGTCTTCCTCAAAGCATTTTCTGAAGAACAGTCGGAATTATCCGACCAGCAAAACCTCCTCCCCTTTGTGTACATGGAATGTTTCTGACTGTTCTTCAGAAAGCTTTATTCTTTCTCTTAGGGATTTGAAATGCACAGACACCAGTTTAAAGCTCTGAGAAACAGTCCTCCAAATAAATCTATTTAATTTCAAATTTGTTTAACCCAGAGTTTTATGAATTTCCTTGACACAGAAACCTTTTTAACAGAACATCTAAAATCGTCCAGAGAATGTTAAGTCCGGTGGACTTAACGTTCAGAAGCCCAGAAACACTGCTCTGACATGACCCCTCCGCAGTGAGGACAGTTCACAAATTAGCTCCCTCCTTTTGTGTCTGGACATCTGTTTCCGAATTGGCCAACCCCGCTGACTCGGGTGAGAGGCAGTGCTTTGAGTTTGTGCCCAGGTCCATGTTGACGCTCCACCCGGAGTTTCAGGCCCTGCGGGTTCATGGGATGTGTCTGTGGCCGCTGCCCTCTTACTTTTGCGTCTTTCATTTCCAATTTCATGTCGCTGAACAAGACCCTAAGGGGGCTGAACTTTTACTTGTGTGAGACCAAGTTGGCCCAGAGTTTCGGAGGACCTGTGAGTCGCGGGTGCCTGTGAGCCTCGTCCAGGGCCTGGTCCAGGGCCCTCCTGGCCTCCCTGTGGCCTGGAGCTCTGTGGCAGGACCGTGGCCTCCCCGCTGCAGCCCTCCAGCTCTGCTCTCCAGCGCCCTGTGCCCTCCAACCACAGCCAGGCAGACAGGATCTGTGCTCTGTCACCGCATGTGATTGGCGCACGTGTCCCTTGGGCCTGACAGCCGCCAGCGGCCTGCACAGCTCCCGCCCTCTGTGGCTCCCGTGGTGCCAGGGAGCAGGAGGTGGGATGTGGTGGGCAGGGGTATTCACCGTAAGGCAGGCAGGAGGGCAGCGGGCCTGGGTCTGGGCAGCCTGCATGCCTCCTGGCTCCACCGTGGGGAAGGGGATTTCCTGTGGTCTGTAGGGTGTGTAGCTGCAGGTTCAGACTCCCTTCTGAGTCAGTATCCTCTTTGCCAGATGACCTCCAAGAAGTCCCTAGAGCATTCAGGGGTTTGGATTTCAATTAGGAGTAATGAAACATCCCGCCCTGCTCTGCAGGCACAGGACTAATGCAACAATGTAATAAAAATGCTTTTGCCCCATCTCCATCTTGCTTGCTGTCCTTTCGAAGCAGCTACAGGCTGGGCGCAATGGCTCATGCCTGTAATCCCAGCACTTTGGGAGGCTGAGGCGGGTGGATCACCTGAGGTCAGGAATTCCAGACCAGCCTGGCCAATATGGTGAAACCCTATCTCTACTAAAAATACAAAAATGAGCCCGGCGTGATGGCGGGTGCCTGTAGTCCCAGCTACTCAGGATGCTGAGGCAGGAGAATGGCTTGAACCTGGGAAGTGGAGGTTTCAGCGAGCCAAGATGGCGCCAGTGCACTCCAGCCCGGGCAACAGAGCAAGACTCTGTCTCAAAAAAAAGAAAAGAAGAAAAGATGCTGGGCGCGGTGGCTCACGCCTGTAGTCCCAGCACTTTGGGAGGCCGAGATGGGCGGATCACCTGAGGTTGAGAGTTCGAGATCAGCCTGGCCAACATGGTGAAACCCCATCTCTACTAAAAATTTGAAAATTAGCCGGGTGTGGTGGTGGGTACCTGTAGTCCCAGCTACTCGGGAGGCTGAGGCAGGAGAATCGCTTGAACCCGGGAGGCAGAGGTTGCAGTGAGCTGAGACTGTATCACTGCACTCCAGCCTGGGGGACAAGAGCAAGACTTCATCTCAAAAAAAAAAAGAAAGAAAGCAGCTACAAATGTCAGCATGTTCATAACTCTGGACAGTCGCTCAGTGGTTTACTCCAGGACAGGTGCTCCGCTTCTCCACATGCCTGCAGCTGGGTGGAGGGGGCATCGACACGTCCCCTCCCTCCCTGCACCCGCCCCAGGGCCCTCCGCCCCACTCCATGGATGCCATTGTGTTCAGCTCACCCTGTTCTTTATGTTTAGAATACCAGGAGCACTGGTTTTACTTTGAAGCTAAATGGCAGTTTTATTTGGAGGAGAGGAAAATCAGTAAAGACTCAGAAAATAAAGCCATCTTCCCTGACAATTATGATGCAGAAGAGAGGGAAAAGGTGAGCCTTGTCCTGGCACTGGGCCAATGTCTGGCACACCAGTGGTGCTCAATAAGTGCATAGCAAGTGGGTAGATGGGTGGGTAGGTGGGTGGGTGGATGGATGGATGGATGGCGTGGGTGGGTGGAAGGGTGGGTGAATGGATGAATGGATGGGTGGATGGATGGGTGGACAGGTGAATGGATGGGTGGATGGATGGGTGGGTGGGTGGAAGGGTGGGTGAATGGATGAATGGATGGGTGGATGGATGGGTGGACAGGTGAATGGATAGGTGTGTGGGTGGGTGGGTGGGTATATGGATGGGTGGTTGATTAGGTAGATGGAAGGGCAGGTAGGTAGAAGGGTGGGTGAATGGATGGGTACATAAATGGGTGAGTAAATGGATGAATGGATAGGTGGATGGATGAGTGGATGAGTGGGTGGATAGGTGAATGGATGAGTGGATGGGTGAATGGATGGGTAGGTGGGAAGGTGGTGGAAGGGTGGGTGAATGAATGGGTGGGTGAATGGATGGGTACGTAAATGGGTGGGTAAATGGATGAATGGATGGGTGGATGGATGAGTGGATGAGTGGGTGGATAGGTGAATGGATGAGTGGATGGGTGAATGGATGGGTAGGTGGGAAGGTGGTAGAAGGGTGGGTGAATGAATGGGTAGGTAAATGGGTGAGTGAATGGATAAATGGGTGGGTGAATGGATGAATGGATAGGTGGATGGATGAGTGGACAGGTGAATGGATGGGTGGGTGGGTACATGGGTGGGTGGGTGGATGGATGAGTGGATGGGCGAATGTATGGGTGGGTGGGTGGTGGAAGGGTGAGTGAATGGATGGGTAGATAAATGGGTGGGTGAATGGATGAATGGATAGGTGGATGGATGAGTGGACAGGTGAATGGATGAGTGGGTGGGTACATGGATGGGTGGGTGGGTGGATGGATGAGTGGATGGGCGAATGTATGGGTGGGTGGGTGGTGGAAGGGTGAGTGAATGGATGGGTAGATAAATGGGTGGGTGAATGGATGAATGGATAAGTGGATGGATGAGTAGACAGGCGAATGGATGGGTAGGTGGGAAGGTGGTGGAAGGGTGGGTGAATGAATGGGTAGGTAAATGGGTGGGTGAATGGATGAATGGATAGGTGAATGGATGAGTAGATGGGCGAATGGATGGGTGGGTGGGTACATGGATGGGTGGGTGGGTGGATGGATGAGTGGATGGGTGAATGGGTGGGTGGGTGGTGGAAGAGTGAGTGAATGGATGGGTAGATAAATGGGTGGGTGAATGGATGAACAGATGGGTGGATGGATGAGTGGATGGTGAATAGATGGGGGGGTGGATGGGTCAACAGGTGAATGGATGGGTGGATGGATGAATGGATGCGCGAATAGATGGGTGGGTGGGTCACTAATCTCATCTCTACTAAAAATACAAAAAATTAGCCAGGTGTGGTGGCGTGTGCCTGTAATCCCAGCTACTTGGGAGGCTGAGGCAGGAGAATCGCTTGAACCCGGGAGGCGGAGGTTGCAGTGAACTGATACCACATCATTTTTACTCCAGCCTGGGCGACAGAGCCAGATTCCATCTCAAAAAGAAAAGGGTGGGTGGATGGAATGGCAGTTCACTAGGATGGGCCCAGGAAGCTTGTGCTGTAATATAGCCAGAAGTGGCTCCACTTGGGCACATGCCCCTGACCCACGGCTCTCTTGTCAGACCTACAGGAAGTGGAGCTCAGAAGGTCGAGGGGGAAGACGAGGCCATGATGCCCCCATGATAGCCTATGACGCCCTCCTTGCAGCAGGCAACAGCTGGACTGAGCTGTGTCACCGGGCCATGTTTCATGGAGGTGAGATGTTCCTTAATGGCCGTGGCTTCCAGGAGGGTAGCACCCTTCTCCTGAAACACCCCCTTGGAGTGTCCTAGGATGGCAGGCATTCAGGGACCACCTCCTGAGCCCCAGCATATGCGTCCTTCTCTTCCTTTCTGGAACCTGCTTTGGGAGGGCGCAGGCTCCAGGGTACACCGGCTGACGTACGTCCACTCACGTGCAGACATCACAGGATACAGGTGTGACTGCAGGTCCTGCTGTGAGCTCCAGCAGACCAAGAGTCTCTCGCCTGGTCCATGAGCCTGGAGGGCTGTGCGGCCTTGGAGTAGGTGGGGTGTAGGGGTATGGAGGCTCCTACCCTTGCCACTGCTGCCTCAGGCTGGCCACCTTCGCAGGGTTCTGTTCCGAGGTCGCAGTCGTCTTGTCCTTTGCTCTGCAGCCTCTGTGCAAAGTTGCAGACTGCCGCCTGGAGTTAGGTCCTGGGCTCGCCTCCTGCTCCATCCATGCTGGCTCTGTGCCGCCCAGGCCGTCTCTGGCCATGGAGGGAGAGGAAGAAACCCAGCAGAGTGGCTGTGGCAGCTCCAGGCAGCTCCTACTTGTAAGATCAACCCCGTGCCTTGTGGGAGCAGCTGTTAGGTTCTGTGAGACTGGCTGAAATTGCCTCACTTCAGTGAGGCTTGGAGCTGAGCTTGACCAGACATGAGCTGGGAAAAGACAAATGTGGCCCCGTTTGGTCAGGAAGCCTCTGCACAGAGCCGGCCCAGAGGAAACCCTGGAGGGGTTTCCTCTGTGACCCTGGCTCAGGGGTGGGACCGTGCGGCCTCGGGCTCCCCTCCCTCCGCCTTCCTTCTGCACCGTCCTGGCGCCTCACTGACTCTTGGTGCTGAAACCGCTTCACACAGATGCCTGACCCAGGGAGGGAGAAGGGAAGCACCTGTCCCCGTCCCGTTTGCTTTGGGGGGTTTTTTTGAGACAGGATCTCACTCTGTCACTCAGGCTGGAGTGCAGAGAGGCCGTCTCGGCTCACTGCCACCTCTACCTCCTGGGTTCAAGAGATTCTCCCACCTCAGACTCCTGTGTAGCTGAGATGACAGGCGTGAGCCACCATACCAACCTGCCTGTCCCTTTTATCAGCCGCCCCCAGCAGAACTGGGGTTTGACCCACCTTAGGGGTGGCCAGCCCCAGGGGTCTCGCGGCCCTGATCAGGTGGCGCCCACTGCAACTGCTGCCTTTGCATTTCAGGGGAGAGTGCAGCCACGGGCACCATTGCAGGCTGCCTGTTTGGGTTGCTGTACGGCTTGGACCTCGTTCCCAAAGGCTTGTACCAAGACCTGGAGGACAAGGAGAAGCTGGAGGACCTGGGCGCGGCCCTCTACCGCCTGTCCACAGAGGAGAAGTAAAGCCATTTCTGCCACTTTCCCCCTAGAGAGCCAGTGCCACCCCTGGGGCCCATAGTGTCCTCTCGCAGCCCCCTGGGTGAGGGCGTCCCTGTGCGGCTCCACTGCAGTCTGCGCCTGACTGGTCACATCTAACTCTGATTTCCAATATCAGAATCCTAACTGTTGCATAAAATACACTGTTTGTCCTGTGGGAATATTTTCCGTCCTCCACCATCCACATTGACATTGTGTGGCTTGTCGCACTTGGACGTCCAGGTGTGGCACTCACCCGCAATCTCCCGGACAGATGGTGTATTTTATTCCGCCGCAGAGCTAATGCTGTTTACTCACTCACTTCAACAACACTAACTGTGGTGGCCTCCAGCAGGCCCCAGCTGCAGACCCTCCGTCCTGCCTCTGCCTCCACCTCCAGGCGTGCATTTCCTCCGAAGGCCGATGCACCACCTCCCCGCCCTCCACCCCCTGCCATGTCCACAGTGGGCCGTGTGTGCCTGGACAGAGAAACAGTCCACACTGGGGCCTGGGGCACACATACACAAGCATTGCTCTTAACCCCACCCACCTTTTTAATCACACTAGATTTTAAGATCAATCTCTTTTTGAAACAACTGACAGAGAAAACCAGAACCTAAATGGCCTCCTGCCAGCTCCGGCATCTCTCTGTGGTCTGCCTTAGTGGGCCAGGTCCAAATGCAGAGCAGGCCTTTCCCCTCCGCGCCTGCCCTGCCGGGCTCGCTGACGAGGAAGCACTGTCCCTGCGGTGAGGTTCTCTCTCAGAGAGTCTTGGAAAAGAGATCACTTGCTCTTGTTTAAAATAAATTTGGACGTGATTTTTCCATGCAGCATCTGGTGTGAATAAAACAGCAGTTGACTGACGTTTACCGCTGCGCTTGGCCGCTTGGCTGGGGCCTCTCTTTTTGTTGTGATTTCATTAAAGGGCTGGCCCCTGGGCAGAGTGGGAATCCCGGGGAAGCCCCAGCCTCAGGGAGAGGAGGCGGCGGGGCAGAAAGCCTGGTTGGTGGGAATCTCTGTGGGCATCCAGAATGCGAGCCCTACCCCCACGGGCTTTGTCGTCTCCTATGGGATGAGTTGAAAGGGAAAGTGGTGGCGTCTTCATGCTCCCACTTGGGATTCCTGTGTGAGTGGACTGGCAGGAGAGGCCGGTGGGCTTCACAGGTGGGCGCCACGGACCCCCGCCCAGGTGTGTTGGGCCCGGGCTTCCCGGACGGGCCCTGCCAGCCGCTTCCCGGTGCCTCCCTCCCCGGCCGCCTCCCCTTGGTGGAAACAACCCCGGCATTCATCCAGTGCAAGGAGCAGGCGTGTGTGTGTGGGGGGGGGGGTAGGCGTGTCAGGGGTGGGCGTGTCCGGAGTGGGTGTGTCCGGGGGGTAGGCGTGTCGGGGGTGGGCGTGTCCGGGGTGGGCGTGTCCGGGGGTAGGCGTGTCTGGGGGTTAGGGGTGTCCGGGGGTAGGCGTGTCCAGGGTTAGGCGTGTCCGGGGGTGGGCATGTCCATGGGGGTAGGGGTGTCCGGGGTGGGTGTGTCCGGGGGCGTGTCCGGGGGGGTAGGCGGGTCCTGGGGGTAGGAGTGGGGGTGGGGTAGGGGTGTCCCGGGGTTAGGAGTGTCCCAGGGGTAGGTATGTCCCGGGGGTAAGGGTGTCCTGGGAGTAGGGGTGTCCCTGGGGTAGGCGGGTCCGGGGGTAGGCGGGTCCTGGGGGTAGGGGTGTCCTGGCGGTAGGAGTGTCGGGGGGGGGTAGGGGTGTCCCAGGGGTAGGGGTGTCCCTGGGGTAGGCGGGTCCGGGGGTAGGCGGGTCCTGGGGGTAGGGGTGTCCTGGCGGTAGGAGTGTCGGGGGGGGTAGGTTTGTCCCAGGGGTAGGAGTGTCCCGGGGATAGGGGTACACTGCTTTTTCCCTAGAGATGCCCCGTTCGTTTTGTGGGAAGTGTAGTCCATGCTGCTGGAGGAATCTGTGGCCTTCTATGCTGGGCGGGCCGCAGCAGTGGGGCTCTGTGCTGAGCTTCCGAATAACCGGACTAACCGAGCTGCTACTGGCGCTTTAAGTCAGAAGAACCAGAGAGACAGGCACATCGGGGCGATGGGCCTCACATCACACACATCCATGCTGCGTGGTCCCAGGACCGTGGGTGTGGGGATATTAACCGAGAATTACCTTTCAGGAAAAGAAACCCAGTTAAGGTAAGTCAGAACTGTTGCTAGCATAAGTAACACAGTAGTAGTACCTGTGTAGCCAGCTTTTCGGAAAGTGGCCTTCCCTTTCCACCTGCTGTGTGGAAGGAAAGGCCAGCTCACATGAGCAGGGCATGGCTGGATTCAAACGGGATGGACTCCGTCTCCATCCGCAAATTAAACCCCTCCGTGAGAATCAGAAAGTGAGTCTATTTAGAAACTGATTCTAGATTAGAACACACAAATGCAAAACCTACAAGCATCGTAAACAAAAGGCAGCAGTGCCTTGCTTCACTTTCCTGTTACAGAGAGACCCAAAAGTTGAAAAGAAAAAGCCACAGAAAGCACTGAGGGGACACTGAGGGAGACACTGAGGGGACACTGAGGGGGCACTGAGGGGAGGGACACTGAGGGGGCACCAAGCCAACTCTGCTGTTTAAAATGGCACCGGCGGGTTTCATTGTTGTTATAAAAGTGACGTGTGCACAAGTTTGGGAATCCAAATGCGTTAACAGCAGCGTGTGGGGAAAGCAGCTTCTAGCCACCCAGATAACAAGGCCACGGTGGCCTAAGTGTCCTCCCAGGAGCCTCCCACACACACACACCCTGGCTGTGCGCCTGTACGTGAGACACCCCTGCATTTGCGTGCTGTGCCACACACACGATTTCTTTCCCCAAACAGGAAGCATCGTATATGTCATGGTTTGCTTTTGGCGCTTTTCATTAAACTAGGTTTTAAAATATTTTTCTGTATCACCATACATAGACCAATCTCCGCCTTTTTAACTGCTGCCTAGTATTCCATGGTACTGCTGTGCCATAATTCAAATACCCCGTGGATGTGGCCCTCAGTGGTTTCCGTCGCGTGAGTGGCATTTGCAAACACCTGCTCTTATGGCGACTTCCAGTGTTGCTCCCCAGCTCTTCTGAAAAGGAGTTAATCTCTCCCTACAGCGCAGTGATGCCTCATTTCATTCTAGGATGCATTTTTGTATTTCATTTTTCTGAAATTGTGGTGCATCCTATATTTTATGGTGTCCATAGTTTAAATGATGGAGTTTTTATTTTTGTTTCTCCAAGACATTCTTATGAAATAAGGTGTGGCCAAGTGTAGTGGCCCAGGCCTATAATCCCAGCACTTTGGGAGGCCAAGGCGGGAGGATCACTCGAGCTCAGGAGTTTGAGACCAGCCTGGGCAACATGGCAAAACCCTGTCTCTACAAAAAAAAAAAAAAAAAAAAAATACAAAAATTAGCTGGATGTGGTGTTGACACCTGTAGTCCCAGCTCCTTGGGAGACTGAGGTGGGAGGATTGCCAGAGCCTGAGAGGTTGAGGTTGCAGTGACTCGAGATCATGTCACTGCACTCTAGCCTGGGTAACACAGTCAGACCCTGAAAAAAAAAAAGAAAAAAGAAAGGGAGGGAGACAGGGAAGAAGGAAGGAAGGAGGGAGGGAGGGAAGGAAGGAGAAAAGGCACGAAGGCAGGAAGGAAAGGAGGGAGGGAGGGAGGGAGGAAGGAAGGAAGGGAGGGAGGGGAAGGGGAGGAAGGGAAGGAGGAAGTGGAAGGGAAGGAAGGAAGAAAGGAAGGAAGGGAGAAAGGGGAAGGGCAAGGGAAGGAAGGAAAGGAGGGAGGGAGGAAGGGAGGGGAAGGGGAAGAAGGGGAGGAAGGGAGGGAGGAAGAGGAAGGGAAGGAAGGAAAGGGAGGGAGGGAGAAAGGGGAAGGGCAAGGGAAGGAAGGAAGGAAAAGAGGACACATTTCACAATCCCTTAGGCCCAGCAAGGTGTGGCTGCCCAGGAGTTCTTCTCTGGGAGCGTCAGTGTTGCACATCCCTATAGATCCACAACTCTTGTGAGACATCAGGCACCAGGAAGGGGCAGGTGGGAGGATGAGCACCTCTCACTCCCAGATGGCAGACAAGGATGCTTCAGAGGCAGGTGGGGCTCAGAATATGCCCGTTCTCAGCCTGAAGCTATCGGCAGACACCTCTCTCTCAGGCCCACGGATGTGAGGTCTGAAGCCAGGACTTGGGATGGAGAGTCCCAATCATGGCTGAGACAGGACATGGGCATCCTCACAAACACGCCACACAGAAGTCACACGCTAGGAACATGTGCCGTGTGGGAATATGAGCATGTCAGTAACACACACGTGTTTAGACTTCAGGCTGATTTAGATGAATCCGTTTTCCCAAACTCTTTGATTAAGAGATTTTGCATTTATATTTAAAATTATTGTCTCCAGAGTTTTCATATCTGAAAGCCACGGCAGAGCTGTCCTTGTCCTGCCTTTCCCACGCTGGAGGGAGCGGATCCAGGGAGGCTCCGTGACTCGAGCAGGCGGGGCAGCCGCTCGGAGCGCCCAGCCCCAGGAAGTGACGAAGCCCAGCCCCATCAGGCCGAGAACCGCGGGCTCCCTAACGAATGTTATTTCTCCTATGTATTCCATGCTCCCCTAGAAGCGGGGCCCTTTTTACTACCCCCATTTTGTAGACAAGGAAACTAAGATTCAGGAGGTCTGAGTATTTCTCCCAGAGCTGTATTTCGTGAGCACAGAACAGCTTTTAAACCCGATGCATCTGAAAATCACACTCAAGCTTTCTCCCCTTCCCCTAATTCCGGGAGACCTCACCACCACCACAGCCGGCAGCAAACCTTGGCGATTGCATAACCTCAGGCCCAAGCTGCCAGGAGCCAGTGCCACCTGTTTTGGCTGTGGGTATAAAAATTAATAGAACATCAGCTGATAAAATTGGTAATACCCAAATTGGTGTTCAATCCAAACATCTGCACTTGAAAAACTCCATCATTGAAGTTAATTCCAAAGGTTCCATTAGATTGGAAATAACTTGAGTCGGAGTGCAGGCACTGCAGCTCCCCTGATTACAATCCCTGGTGTGCAGACGCATTTCCAGTTAACACACAGAAATAAGTTATCAGCTCACTCAGCCCACTGCGGGAAAAGCATTCACATGAGGTCTCAAAGAACAGCCTGAGACCGTCTCGGGATTCGTGTGCTGCACCCCAACCAGTGGCTGCTGGTCAGCAAACAAGGGTTTAGACAGACAACGGCAGGGACTGTGTGTGATCTGGGGCAGATAGACAAGGCGGGGACCGTGCCTGATCTGGGACACTCTGTGTCTGGCACCACGCACATTGTGAATGTTCTGTCTGATGGCCACAGGGGTGGTCCCCAGGGTCTGAACCATCGTGCAGCCCCGTGAGCACGATGCCTTCCCCACCCTCCTTGTGCCCCGAGAAGGGTGATCACCCAGGACCCCCAACTCTGGTTCTCCCTTGGGCAGGACAGGCTGCACGACCTGGGGCCCTGGTGGTGCCGGTGGGGACCATGACCACCCTGCAGATCCGGGAGACAGCCTTGTCTTGTCCCACCCACCAGAAAGCCGGAGAACACACAGTCCCCAGGGCCCTGCCAGCGGGGTGCTAGTGCACCCCGGGGTTCCTCAAAGCGTCGCCTCTCCTGGGACTGTCTGTGCTGTCAGGGTCCTTGAATGACACCTGTCATGACACAGCTTTGCTGTCTCCCTCTTCTATCTTAACAGTTCATTTTTAAGTTTGTTTCAAACAAAACTAGCCCCGAGAACTCCCATGCCCCTTCGCCCAGCATCAGTAGCTGTTACTGTTTTTCCTCTTGTCTCTCACTGCACCCGCATGAGCATGCGCACACACTCGCACATATGAGCTCGCACGCACAATTGTTTCTGAACCATTTGAGAGTAACCTGCCGACCCTGTATCCTCTCACCGTAAATATTTCAGATGAATTTCCTCAGAAAAGAGCAGGCTTTTCTGTAACCACTGTTTATTCAGAATCGGAATTTAACCTTCGGTAATACTATTATCCAACATAACGGCATTCTGTTGCAATATAATGTACTATATTGTAGTTCTTTTTTTTTTTTTTTTTTTTTTTTTTTTTTTTTTTTTTTTTTGAGACGGAGTCTCCCTCTGTCTCCCAGGCTGGAGTGCTGTGGCCGGATCTCAGCTCACTGCAAGCTCCGCCTCCCGGGTTCACGCCATTCTCCTGCCTCAGCCTTCCGAGTAGCTGGGACTACAGGTGCCGGCCACCGCGCCCGGCTAGTTTTTTGTATTTTTTAGTAGAGACGGGGTTTCACTGGGTTAGCCAGGATGGTCTCGATCTCCTGACCTCGTGATCCGCCCATCTCGGCCTCCCAAAGTGCTGGGATTACAGGCTTGAGCCACCGCGCCCGGCCTATATTGTAGTTCTTATTATGTGTTAGAAATTTTGCCTGCTGTTTCATCGGTTTCCTTTATAATCTATATATTTGTAGCACAAATTCGTCACAGAAGCTCACTAACCCGAGGCCCTGCACGTCGCACAGGTACAGAGGGGCACAAGGCAGTTGCTGTCATTGGGCAGCAGGCAAGCGTCCCTGGAACCCTCTGCTGACTTACTCATGTCTCAGGCCAGGAAGAGCGTCCAGCGCTTACGGCCTCAGTCAGCCTGGGATGGACAGTGGTCCCATTATCAGTCACAGCCAGCCAACTAGACACCCCTTCGCTGGTCACTGCCGGTTGACCAGACGCCCCTTTGTAGGTCCCAGCTAAGTCACTCACATATAAGGTCTTACATAGGTCACAAAACATGTTCAGGTCAAGGCCTTAGGGTATCCTGGCCCAAAAGGCCACACCCATCGTTAGCCAGATTTATTTCCAGGAAATACAGATACTCAGTTCTCCAGCTGGTTCATTAGCACAGTCTGAACTATTCCCTACCTAGTTACCAAAAATCAACAGGGAGCAGTCAGCAAACACTTGTTCTCGGCTTTCCTAGATGGACAGTGACCGCTGCAATGATGCACAGAAGCTGCTGGGGAGGGGCGTGGCCAGATCAGCTCCACCTCGCCTGAGGGCCGCTGTCAGCCACCCCGCAGGATCCCGGCCGGCCCCGGCCTTCCAGGATTTTTAGAAAGTACTCATCCCTTGGGGTTAGGTTTTCTTTTTCATAAGTCTAATATTGGATTCTTTAGTAATCTCTTCTCAGCCTTTAGGCTAAGATCAAGTTTAGATTTATTTGTAAAATGTTAGGAGGCTCAACTTAAAGGGATCTGTATTATTTAAAACTAATCTCAAAAAAAAAAACTACTAAGGAGGCAAACTTGCTTCTCTTTTTTTTTTTTTTTTTTTTTTTGAGATGGAGTCTCGCTCTGTTGCCCAGGCTGGAGTGCAGTGGCGCGATCTCGGCTCACTGCAACCTCTGCTTCCGGGGTTCAAGCGATTCTCGTGCCTTAGCCTCCCAAGTAGCTGGGATTACAGGTGCCCACCACAGGCTGGGACTGAGCTGCAGAGGGGACAGAAGCCAGGAGCTGAGCCACAGAAGGCAGGGAGGCTGGGCTGAGCCGCAGAGGGCAGGGAGACCAGGGGTGAGCCACAGAGGGCAGGGAGACCGGGGGCGAGCCGCAGAGGGCAGGGAGGCTGGGCTGAGCCCCAGAGGGCAGGGAGGCTGGGCTGAGCCGCAGAGGGCAGGGAGACCGGGGGTGAGCCGCAGAGGGCAGGGAGGCTGGGGGCAGAGGGCAGGGAGGGTGGGGGCCAAGCTGCCAAGGGAAGGAAGGGTGAGTGGCCCCAGGCTCATCCGCAGAGGGGCAGGAAATGGTAGTGCAGGCCTCTGGTGTGGATGGAGGCCCAGGACGTGTTTTCTTTTTTTTTTTGAGACGGAGTCTCTCTCTGTCGCCCAGGCTGGAGTGCAGTGGCCGGATCTCAGCTCACTGCAAGCTCCGCCTCCCGGGTTCACGCCATTCTCCTGCCTCAGCCTCCCGAGTAGCTGGGACTACAGGCACCCGCCACCTCGCCCGGCTAGTTTTTTGTATATTTTTTTCTAGTAGAGACGGGGTTTCACCGTGTTAGCCAGGATGGTCTCGATCTCCTGACCTCGTGATCCGCCCGTCTCGGCCTCCCAAAGTGCTGGGATTACAGGCTTGAGCCACCGCGCCCGGCCCCAGGACATGTTTTCTAAGCACTGTTGGCTGAAGGCATCCAAATGTCGGTCAGAAGCATGTGGGGGCTGGTGCGGGGATGTGTGTGACATGGCTGAGGCTGGTCCGTGTTCTGAGCAGGCTCCTGGCACAGCTGGACAGTCGTAGGCCCCACAGGAAACCGGCCCTGCCCTTCTCTCGGAGGAAACCACGGCCGAGGGTGTTCCTGCAGGGCCAGGCTCAGGTGAGCCCAGCACAGCCACTGACCAGGCAGAACAGTGACCTCCAGGCCCTGCTGTCCAGAACCCCAGCAAAGAACCTGCCGTAGGGTGCTGCTGTCCATGTCAAGGTGGGCCCAGGTGTGTCGCTTCCGCTGTGATGGACTCTAGTCTCACTGTATTTTCAAACGACCTCTCTGGCTGGCCAGAGCCACCGACAACTAAATTAGGAAAGCCGGGCACCCTGCTGTTTATATTGGCCCCTGGGAGGAAGACATTCCATTCCCTGTGGGTTCTGCAGCTCATCCAAGTGCTGGGGGGACTCCGAGGGAGGCCTGGTCTCACCCCGCACTGCTGGGCGGGCAGTGGTCACACAGGGCAGCCCAGACTCAGCCAGCGCAGCTCTGACCAGGGGCCTTTGCAGGCGGCTTTGAGGGGCGGGGCGGATGGCCTAAGGGGCAGCACTGGCTCTGGCACGTGAGGACGCGTTCACTCAGCAGCACCGTGGAAGAGGGCGGGGCCACCTTCGCAGCAAGCGAAGCCCCCGATCGCAGCACGCCTCAGGAGACGGCAGAGCCTTGTACGGGAGTCACCGAAAGTCCTGGGCCCCCCTCTCAGTTCATGACTTGGGGGCGCTCCTGGCGTCCATGCTGTTCCCCTTTGTGGGGACACCGAGGTCTGTGCGGGTCACCATGGGGCTCCCAGAGCTGGGCCTCTGGGAAAGGCTCCCTGAGGTGGGGGCATCTGAGCCGGGTTGTGAAGGATGAGCAGGAGCTCGTCAGGGAGGCAGTGAGGCTGTTCCAGGCTGAAGGGCACAGCGAGGTTGGGTGTGGAGTGGGCAAGTGGGGTGGAGGCTGGAGCTGGCAGGAAAGGGCGTGGTGAGGAGGGAAAGGGGGTTGCGTAGTGAGTGAACCCAGCCTCCGAGGGGCACTGCCAGCAGTGGGTGAACCAATTCTCTGTGGAGCGCTGTTCGCCACCCACGGGTCTGCTGCCAGCCTGCCCAGCTGTGCCCAGCACTGCTGTAGGCTCAGTAAAGTAGAGATCAGAACCAACACAGGTCCTGCCCATGGAGGGGCGCTGCTCTAGTGGGGAGCTGGGCAAAAACAGAGGTGACTTGTTTAAAAATGCACTCAGATCTTAGAAAATTATAGTGCTGTGACAGTAGTCACCCGGGACATGCCAGCAGCAGCAGCCGTGGGCCGTGGACTCCTGGAATCCCCCGGCCAATGAAGCCCAGAGCGCAGAACATGCTGAGCTGGGGGACTGCTCGTGCAGACCCCGGAAGAAGGAACCACCCGCAGGTTCAAGGAACCCAAAGACAGCAGCACCTCTGAGGCTACCTCGAGGGGCGGGGACCAGCGAGGGTGAGCGCAATAGTGGGCAGTGGGCGCAGGACCTTGTGATGAGAAGGGGCAGCCAGGGGGGATGGCAGGACAGCAGGGAGCAGGGTAGTGGCCAGGCCAGACCCAGGGAGGAACTTGGTTAATGATGATTGCAAAACACAAAGGCTCTGTGAAGGGGGCTGTGGAATCCCCTCTCGCTCCCGCCCAAGGGTGTTGTCCTGAACTGCGGATGCCTCCAACAGCCACAGGTCTATGGCTGAGGCCACCTCAGGGAGGTGAGACTCACCCCAAAGGGGACTTTCTAGCTCTGGCCGAACCCCTAATCCTCAGCCGACAAACCAGAAGAGCATCCTGATCTCTGAGTGTAAACGTGTTCCAGACAATCACACTGCGGGGTGAATGCCACTGTGACAGCTGAAGAACGGGATGGGGTGGCCGAGTCCGTCCTCCACACCCACCTCTGCTTGCCGGCCAGGTCCTGATGACACCCTGACCTCATAAGCGGTCACAGACTCAGATGTGCCGTGGAGCTAAACTGGATTTTGAGTCACTGTGACTCTTAAGGAGGCTGTGAGGCAAGTCCAACCTACGAGGGTCCCACTGACACGGCCGCACCACCCAGGACAGGCGCTCGGCCTCAACAGGGGCTCCGAGTGTGGGGAGTGGTCCCGTCCCCAAGCTGCCCACCACCTGAGGTCAGGGCAATGGGAGTTTAGAAGTCAGCATGGAGCTCCATTACTCTCTGCTTCCAAACTCGCCTCCCATCAAGGCAGGAGGATGAGCTGGTTTAATTCCAGCTCTGTTTTTCATCTTTCTATTTGGATCGTGGGGCTCAGAAGCCATCAGCGAGGGGTGTGGGAAGGGGCAGATGGACGTCACACGTGGCTGAGCCAGGTGGCCTTTATTCAGATGATCAGAATGTCCCCACCGCAAGCAGTCAGCATGGCTGGTTCAGTCATCCGAATGACTCACCTGCAAAGTCATTAAGACGACTGAAACGCCCAGCCAGCGGGGACAAAACGTATGACAGGCTCTGTGGACAACGGCCTGAGAAGTTCAGCCTCGGGTGAAAGGAGCGCAGCCATCCACGGGCGGCCCAGTCACAGCAGAGGGGACGTGCCCGGAGACGCCTGGCGGAAGGCAGGTAGGGCCGCTGACCCTGTGATGGCAGGGGGTACAGCCTTCAGAGGGAGCACGATGCCCCCAGGCTGGTCCCCCAACCCCAAGGTCGGCCTGCTCCTCTGTCCTCCCCGTCCCCACGGCGCAGTTGAGAGTGTGCCTGTCCACCCTGGCTTCAGCGGGGTGTGGGCGGCCCTGGCTGGGGCAGTTCTGGGGCTGCCGTGGATCACTTTACCAGCCATGGGGACACAGCGGCTCCTTCCTGGGTGGGCTCTGATGACTCAGAACAAGGGCGTGCCTGGCAGCAGGACGCACAGCTGCTCCTTGGATTAGTTTATTTTTACAGTCGTCCCAGCTTGCAGCACACTGTGGCCTTGCAGCAGATTCTGAGTTTAGTTTTTGTGTGTCTCATCCTCGCCTGGTTTGGAAGGAGTGCCGTCTGCCTCAGTGGTTCCGAGTGGGGTCCCCTGACCAGTAGCCTCAGAATCACCAGGGACTCGTTAAAATGCAGATTCCCAGGCCCCACCCCAGACCGTGGATCACAGGCGTTGGTGGTGTGGCCCCGAAATCCGGATCTCAGCAAGGCCTCTTGATCCACTGATGCCCACTGGAGTCTGGGGGAGAACAGCACGCTCTCTCCGCGTGAACTCACTGAACAGGGCAAGGGAGGCATCTTGGAGAGGTGGAAGAAACGGAGTCCTGTGTTCCATCTGTGGCCCAGCCACTCCTCCGTGTGGGTTCCTCCTGGCCCTGGGCCATCACATGCCCATGGCAACACAGCCACGGGGTCGGCCACGTACGTGGTCGTGTGGTCAGCCGCTGTCGCCTCCCCCATCAGGGCTGCCTGGCAACAGCTTTTAACAAGGAAATCTGTCCATGGCTTCAAAACCAGAGAGCTCTCTCTTTTGGAAAAACACAGACAAACCCAAAAAGAGAAGTATGTTCACACATTTCCTTCCAGTCTGTTTTCAGCCTGTGCAGTTTCTTTCTTTCTTTTTTTTTTTTTTTTTTTTTTTTTTTTTTTGAGATGTAGTCTCGCTCTGTCGCCCAGGCTGGAGTGCAGTGGCGCGATCTCGGCTCACTGAAAGCTCTGCCTCCCGGGTTCACGCCATTCTCCTGCCTCAGTATCCCGAGTACCTAGGACTATAGGCACCCGCCACCTCGCCCGGCTAATTTTTTGTCTTTTTAGTAGAGATGGGGCTTCACCATGTTAGCCAGGATGGTCTCCTTCTCCTGACCTCGTGATCCACCCGCCTCACCTCCTAAAGTGCTGGGATTACAGGCGTGAGCCACTGCGCCCGGCCTCAGCTTCTTGAAAACAATCGGGTTAGAGTGAGCTTTCCACTTGGTGCCACGTCACCAGCCGGTCTGGCTGCTGACTCTTCTCCCACAAACGTGGACATGCCGTTGTGCGGCCGCCTGGAGTTTGACATTGAGGATGCTCTAGATTTTTCAACATTATAAACGGCACCGTGAAGGCGGCTTTTCCTGTAATTCTTGAGTCTTTGTTCCTCGTCCCTGATGATTTCCTTAGAATGAATGACTAACAGGTGTGACAGCTAAGATTCTGGGTGCATCTACACAAAATTACCACCTGTGGAGGTCAGAGGCGGCTCCACCCCCTGCCACAGATGGGGAGACCTTCCAGCTTCGCTCCTCTGTTCACAGCTGCTCGGGAGCAGAACTTACCCTGGACCCAGGCTCAGAAAACACCCTCAAATCACAAAGACCCTCTCTCTCCAAGCTGGACCCACTTGGTCCCGTCTCCTTGAAAGCTGGGCTGGTAGGAAGGAATCCCTGGTGGACCTGCAGAAAAACATCTCACTGGGAAAGGGCAGCAGCCCCCAGCCTCAGGGGCTCCTCTGAGCCATTTTAAAAGGGGCTCCCGAGACCCAGCCAAGTGATGCCAGCCCTCCTCCCTCCTCTCTGCAATCCCCTCCTCCCTTCCTCTCTGCAGCCCCCTCCTCCCCTCCTCTCTGCAGCCCCCTCCTCCCATCCTTTCTGTACCCCCCTCTTTCCCTCCTCTCTGCCGCCCCCTCCTTCCCTCCTCTCTGCAGCCCCCTCCTCCCCTCCTCTCTGCAATGCCCCTCTCCCCTTCTAACTGCAGCCCCCTCCTCCCCTCCTCTCTGCAGCCCCTTCCCCACTCCTGGGGGGCCACTGCCCACTGCTGCTGGTTCCTGCCCAGGAGCTTGTGAGGAAATTCTTTTCTTCTCTCTCCACCCACCCCAGACCTGAGCGATTTGCCAAATCTTCAGAGTCTCTGCTGTAGGGACCCAAGTCCCTGAACCATGGCAGAATTTATGCTGTTAATTTCATCTTTCGTACTTAACAGTAGAGACCTACACAGGCCACACAGAGAATAGACACTTCTTTATACTTGCTGTTTCACCTACTGTACAAGCAAAATATGTTAAATTTTTTTAATATGTTGCATATGCAAAGTGGTTTTCCTTTTTTTTTTTTTTTTTTTTCTTTTTTGAGATGGAGTCTCGCTCTGTCGCCCAGGCTGGAGTGCAGTGGCCGGATCTCAGCTCACTGCAAGCTCCGCCTCCCGGGTTTACGCCATTCTCCCGCCTCAGCCTCCCGAGTAGCTGGGACTACAGGCGCCCGCCACCTCGCCCGGCTAGTTTTTTGTATTTTTTAGTAGAGACGGGGTTTCACCATGTTAGCCAGGATGGTCTCGATCTCCTGACCTCGTGATCCGCCCGTCTCGGCCTCCCAAAGTGCTGGGATTACAGGCTTGAGCCACCACGCCCGGCCGTGGTTTTCCAAATGTTTTCACAAAACTGTTCAACGTCAACTCCTCCGTGCCCTCAGGAGGAGCATGGGTCAGAAGTTCCTGCCATTTAACAGGAAACAGTGACCCAGAAAAGCTTTGGCATCCCTGACACCCCCGAATTAACAGCAGGGACAGCCCAGAAGCCACAGCTCCTGGCTCCTAATCTCTCTCTCTCCCTACCACGCTTTCGAGGCCCCTGAGAACGTGGGATTGCCCCATGATCAATGTTCTAGAGTCACCTTCCAAAAAACATGATGACGAAATAAGTGACGATTCCTTCTTTTCTGCAGCTGGAAGAGCAGAAAGACCTGCAGTGACATCATGTCTGTGGACGCCCAAGCCCTGAAGAAGAAGGTGGGCAAGCTGGCCTGTGACCCGGCCGCCCACTCCATCCTCAGCAGCTTGCTGCTGTACGTCACGGGCCGCGCAGACCGGCCCTCGGCGACAGAGGCCGGGGAGAGCAGGCCCAGCCACCAGCCCCAGACCCAGGAGGCCACCCAGAGGCCCACGCGCTTCCAGCTCCTGCAGGCCAAGTTCCTGGGCACTGGCCGGGAGCGCTACCTCAAGAAGACCCGGGAGGTGGGCCGGCTGATCTCCAAGGACAAGCAGGGGCCGGGTGGGGGCCTCGTGGGCGCCACCATCAACAAGCTCCTGGAGAAGACCAAGGAGCCGGCCCCAAAGCCCTGCCCCAGCGAGAAGCCCCACTGGGGCCACCCGGCCGGGAAAAGCACCGTGAAAAACATCCTGAAGATGTTCTTGGCCGCCGAGGAGAAGGAGGCGAAGGAGAAAGAAGCGCGCGAGAAGCCCGCTGCAGAGCGGCCCAAAGTCTCCCGGGGCCTCTTGCCAAAGATCATGGGCAAGAGCTCAGTGCTGTCCAAGCTGCGGGAGAAGTTCGAGCAGAACAGCTGCCTGTGCTCGGAGGCCGGTGCGCTGAGGGTGCACACGCAGGAGCGGAAGAAGAGGAACCTGCAGAGGAAGAAGATGCATCGGCCGGAGGTGTGCGTGCTGCACACGGCCACCATGGCCAGCACCTGCGTCAAGACGCCCCTTGCCCGCTTTCTGGCCTGCACGGCTGAGCCCCTGCCAGCCCTCAGCATCGCCACCATCGTCTGTGGCCCCAGGAGCTGGCTGTCCCACTGCACCAAAATCAGCCACTCGGAGGTGAGGCGTCTGCCCAGAGGAGAAGCCAGCGTGCTCCCCAGTGCCAGGGAGACGGAGCCCAGTGGAAATAAAGCAGCGGGAAAGGGCCCCCTGGAGGGAGAGCCCCAAAGACAGCCAAGGCCCTCGAAGCCCGTGACACCCCAGGTGATGGCTCGGAGGGACAGCCAGGCTGTCCCCTCGCTGGCCCCCTTTTGTGCTCCCTGTACAGGCGAAGTCCTCCCTGGCCTTGTGCCTGCATCGTCCCCACTGGGATCGGCCAGCCCGTGGGGCACCAGATCAGCCACAGGTGACGGGACGGCAGACCCCACGGCAGAGAGCACTGCAGGAGGCGTCCAGGAGGTGAGGGGAGCCAGACTCACGTGGTCTCCTGGGCCCCCGGGTGAGAGTGCAGGGGAAGGCCCTGAAATCACCATGACTGTTTGCAGTTCAGAGGACGAACGGGAAGGAGCAGGCTTCCCAGACCCAGGGAGAGACCCCCTCTTTGCCACCCAAAAGTATTTCCCAGAACAGAAGGTGCCAGGCCACATCCCACCCCTGAACACTCCATCAGTCCAGGCTGCTCGGAGAACACAGCCTGGCACAGAGCCCCCACGGATAACTGTCCAAATCCCAGTTGTCCACGAAATGCCAGCCCCTCCCACCATGCTGCAAAATACAGCAAGTTGTGAAAACAAACGTTCTCGTATTTTTGGAGGAGGGAATGTGGTTGAAAATGCACACACAGAATTTCCCACCGTGACTGAGAACAGAAAGGGTCACCAAGCCCCCGTGGAACTGAGCAAGCTTTCAGGGACCCAGGTGGGACTCGGCGTCTCTTCGCCGCAAGGGCCAGGGGCAGTTTGGGATCCGGCAGCAGCAAGAGGGACTGCGGGTGCTGACCACAGTGTCCCAGAGAGAGTCCTGACACAGAGACTCCAGACAGAGAAGGAAATCAAAGGCAGCTTTGAGAATTCACACGGTCCCAGGAATCCTGACGATATTTCAGGAGGGAGGACCTCTGAGCTCAGAGATGAGAAGCATCCGTTGCCAGAATCTAATGAAATATCAACGCAGAGCAAGGGCTCCGCAACAAGTTATCCTGCAGCCTCACAAAACCTTCTGAGGGGAAACACCAGCCATGCCTCCAGCAGCCAGCAAGTGCTATCCCCGACCGGGAGAAATCCAACAGGTGCTCCCACGTCGCTGGCGGCACCATCCAAGGGGCATATGGGGCCTGAGGGTGTCACCGCGATGGGCACGACCGTGCCCGACGTGCTGGAGGAATGCAGAAGGCCACTGCTAACAGAGTCCGCTCAGCCCCTGAAGGCTGCCGAGGAAATCACCAGCCATGAGTTTCGCGAGAACCCACTGTCCTCATTAAATGAACGACCCAAACCAGGTGTGAACGCCTGTGGGGCGACAGCAGCTGCAGGGAGCGTTGTGAGCCATGCCACGCCTGCACCAGTACCAGGCAGCACCCAGAGCTCTGGAGACCACAGAGTGGGAGAGCCAGAGACGCTGGGCCAGGAGGGAAGCAGAGCCTTGTCCAAAAGCCATCCCAGAGGAGAGGCTCTCCCTCAAGACCCCCACAGCCACAGCCTCCTGGCCCCCGGGGGATCCTCGGAGCCCAAGAGTAGAGCAGCAGGGAGGAGCCTCCTGAGAGGTGTGGCCCTCGCCCGGCACCCAGAGGACGCTGCGGCCCTCGCCCGGCACCCAGAGGCACCCCGATTACACACTTCAAACACGTCGGCAGCCAGCAGACATACGGCAGCCATAGGAGGCAGAAAGGATGTGGCTGTGGAAGGAAACCTTTTGGGTTTCAGCACAAAGTCTGGAATTCCTGCTTCTGATCATCCTAGACCACAGGCAAAGAGTGTGGCAGAGTCCCTGAGCTATGGCCCTGGCCTCCCACCGTCGCCTCCTGAGAACCCACGGGCAAAGGGCAGGGAGGGTGTCATGTCTCCCAGTGGGGCAGAGCCTGACCATCTGCTTCCCACGATGCCTCCCATGCAGGCGGACATGGGGTGGGCAGGTGGCACCCACCAGCGGGACCCTCCCCAAGTACAGGCACACCTGCCCCCTACTGCTGGTGACACACAGGCAAAGCTCTGGGCCAGTGTCCCCAAGCCTAGGACCCAAGCAGGTGAATCCCAGGGGCGTCCCCTGACACAGGTGGACCTGGGGAGGCAACCGAGTCACCAGGCGCAGGAGAAGACCCCCCCGCCCGGGGGTGCAGGGAAGAGGGTGGTGCCGTTGGGCCCGAAGGTTATGCTGAACCCAGCAAAAGAGCCTCAGACACAGTGGGCACAAGATCTGGCCGGGGACAAAGGGACGGCCATTGGGGTTGGGGGTGCCTGCCAGCACAGTGACCAAGGTGAGCAGCATCTGCAGGGACCCTGGGAGGAGCAGGAGAGAAGTACAGAGCAGGGGGAGGGCACCAGGGCTGCCAAGAACCCAGCTGTGCCTCCAGGGGACCCCAAGGGGCTGGGAAGCCTGGCGGCCCAGGGACAGGCCCAGAAATGGGCTCAGGGGCAGGCCCAGGGACAGGCCCAGAAACAGGTTCAGAAACTGGCCCAGGGACAGGTTCAGGGACACGCTCAGGAACAAGCCCAGTGGCAGACTCAGATAGAGGCCCAGAGACAGGCACAGGAACAGGCTCAGGGTGGGACCCAGGGACAGGTTCAGGGACAGGCCCAGAAACAGGCCCAGAAATGGGCTCAGGGACACGTTCAGGGACAGGCCCAGAAACAGGTTCAGGAACAGGCTCAGGGACAGGCCCAGTGGCAGACCCAGACAGAGACCCAGAAACGGGCTCAGGAGCAGGCACAGAAAGGGGCTCAGGAATGGGCACGGGAACAGGATCGGGAGCAGACCCAGACAGAGGCTCAGGGACAGGCCCAGTGGCAGACCCAGACAGAGGCCCAGAAACAGGTTCAGGAACAGGCTCAGGGACAGGCCCAGTGGCAGACCCAGACAGAGACCCAGAAACGGGCTCAGGGGCAGGCCCAGAAAGGGGCTCAGCCACCGGCCCAGGAACAGGCTCAGGGCCAGACCCAGATAGAGGCCCAGAAAGGGGCTCAGGAATGGGCACGGGAACAGGGTCCAGAGCAGACCCAGACAGAGGCTCAGGGGCAGGCCCAGAAACGGGCTCAGGGGCAGGCTCGGGAACAGGGTCGGGAACAGGCTTTGATATGTGGGATGGCATCTCAGGCCTGGGAGCAGCCCATTAGTGGCACAGCTGAGGGAGTGGATGCTGCTGGCAGGAGTGGGGTGTCCGGAAGCCCAGCCACCAGGGATGGTGGACAGTCCGGGGGCAGCAGCCTGGGGGAGCCCAGCACCCGGCACCCACCCCCAGGAAGCCGCCCCCTCAGGGGCAAGAGCGTTGCCACCTCTCCCCTGAGGCTGGGAAAGAGCCCGGCTGAGCCCATGCCCGAGGCTGGCGGCTGCTGGACTCCCCAGGCCCCGGCCCAGAAGGGGCCCCCGGACCACCCCGGGGCTGAGAGGGTCCCGCAGGACACAACGAAGGCGTCGGAGCCTGAGCGTCACAGGAGGTCCACGCGCCTGGCCAAGTACAAAGCCCAGAGCTTCAGTGACCAGAGGGCCTTCGATTTGTCCTTCAGACCAGTGAGCGTCAGGGCCAGCAACACGTCTGAGCTCCCGAAGTGAGGCCCGGAGTCCGCACCGTGGCTCGCCCAGCGCTGTGACATCTGCCCATCCAGGGCCTTCAGGCATTTTCCTGCCTCCACATGCATCTTGGAGAATCCCCTACCGAGACACCTGTTTCCATAATTCTCTCTCCCTTCTTCACAAGCTGACCTTGGGAGGACTGAGCTACACGAGGGTTGCGTCCCTGTCACCCCACAGAGCCACGAGGCCATGGGGATGGGAGGTGCAGGCCTGCGGCCTCACCAGGCCCTCGGGATTCTTTGTGCCTTCACCCGAAGGCGCCGGCTCACCCCCGTCTCACATACCCTGCAGTGTGGAGCTCACACCTCCCACAGTGGCACGGTGTGTGCACCCCCTCGACCTGCAGGACACTGGTGCTTTGGGACGCCTCCCCAGCTCTCACAGGGCTGCCTCCCACCGCTCCCTGTCCACGCCCCGCCATGCCCTGCTCTGACGTGGCCGTGTAGCACCCACCCTCCATGGGCCCAAAGTGACACACACGGCCCCACCCCGCAGGACTCGAAAGAAAGGACAGAGCTTCAGGCCGGGCGCGGTGGCTCACGCCTGTAATCCCAGCACTTTGGGAGGCCGAGGCGGGTGGATCGCGAGGTCTGGAGATGGAGACCATCCTGGCCAACACGGTGAAACCCCGTCTCTACTAAAAATACAAAAAATTAGCCGGGCATAGTGGCGCCTGTAATCCCAGCTACTCGGGAGGCTGAGGCGTAAACCCGGGGGGCGGAGCTTGCAGTGAGCCGAGATCACGCCACTGCACTCCAGCCTGGGCGACAGAGCGAGACTCCATTTCAAAAAAAAAAAAAAGAAAGGGCAGAGCTTCCTCCAGCCTCAGACGCCCAGGCGGTGCCAGGTGCTGTGTGGCTGCTGGGCCCTGCGGTGGTCACCAGAGGGTGTGAGGACGCTGGGATGCCAGGCCAGAGCCAGCTCATCTGGAGGAAGAGGCCTCAGGAAATGCTCACGTTAAGTTCTGAGAAAGGGACAGAGCAGAGTCCTGGGAAGCCAGGATCCCAAGGAAGCTTTGTCTGGAAACCGGGTGCCGAGTTCCCTTCCCTGCAGTCCCTGCGGGTGGCGCCGCTGGTGCCGGTGACCTGAGAGCATCGCTGTCTGTCCTCCGTCCTCCCGAACAGCATAGAAGTGTTTCCTGGGCCGGGCGCGGTGGCTCAAGCCTGTAATCCCAGCACTTTGGGAGGCCGAGACGGGCGGATCACGAGGTCAGGAGATCGAGACCATCCTGGCTAATACGGTGAAACCCCGTCTCTACTAAAAAATACAAAAAAAAACTAGCTGGGCGAGGTGGCGGGCGCCTGTAGTCCCAGCTACTCGGGAGGCTGAGACAGGAGAATGGCGTGAACCCGGGAGGCGGAGCTTGCAGTGAGCTGAGATCCGGCCACTGCACTCCAGCCTGGGTGGCAGAGCAAGACTCCGTCTCAAAAAAAAAAAAAAAAAAAAAAAGAAGTGTTTCCTGCCCTGGCCCCAGGCGGCCCACGACTCCAGCGTTGTTCAGGTACTGAGATAACGCGTTTCAGGCTGGAATATTTGAATGCTGTCTAGAAGCACAAGAAGAAAATCAAAGCCGCCCTTCGTCACATTGCCTCGAGATGGTTTTTGTTCCTACTCCGGACTGCTTTTTAGGCTCTTCCTCCATGCATCTATTTTAAAGCACTTTCTTCCCCATGATGGAGCCATGCACCTCTGTGTCGCGATCTATTGTCCCAGGCCACTCGGTGGCCTCTGAAACCCTGACCCGTGAGGCCACCCGGCTGCATGAGAGGCCCTGGAGCAGCTGGATTTTCAGCGTGAACCGATGCAGCCTGTCATCCTGTGGGGCCCCGCACCCTCGTTTTTGGTGGTGCCCTCCCTGTGGAAAGTTAATTCCTGCTTTTTGAAGGTGTCTTGGCGTTTTCTGCCTTTGCTACTGAGCAGTTTCCTGAAACAGCCCTACACATTCGCACAGGGGCTGTAGTGCCTGCTGTGAGCACCTCTGTTTTCTGACTTGGATGTTCATTTAGAGGAAGGTGCTTTCCAGTGTCGGCTTTGAGAGGGCGTTTAGCAAGCGCATCCTACCCACGGGGAGGCTGGGGTCTCTCCTACCAGGGAAGGTCCACTCCGGCAGAAAAAAGGGCCCCATTGTGCCAGGGGCTTTGGCTCTGGGGGCCAAGCAGGCGGCATGACGTCATGCTCCAGGGAGTGCACGGGTTTCCTTCCAGTTGAACAATTAACTTAAGATCCAGCAGGTTTGACCCACCCTCACCTGGTAGGACATGCCAGTGCTGGTGTCTGGAAGGAAGGTTGGGCTGTGCTGAGCTCTGGGGGGCCGGTCCCCACAGCTCCCCTCAGAGGGCACCTGGGGCCTTCTCTGTAAATCGGGGGTCTGTGCTCCTGGCCCAGTCGAGGGGTTTCTGCTTGGTGTGTGGGTTCTCAGTGTGAGTTGCTGTGTGTGGAGGCTCCTGAGTGCTGGGTGCGCCTCACGTATGTGGGGCCTGGGGCAGCCCAGCTGCACACAGGATGGTCCGGGGGTACGGATGGGGGCAGAGCAGAGCTTGGCCACAGAGGTCTTGCTATGGTGCCGCTGGACCCCTGCTAGGAGGACAGGGTCCTCTCTCTCACGGAGCACAGGACCTCCGGAGTCCCTGCCCCTGCAGTCCTGGGAGCCTGCAGCTGGGGCTGGAGTTGGCCTCTCGGAGCCACCCAACCAGAGAGGCCCATGAGAGAGGAACTCAGGGTCCAGCAGAGGCTGACAGAGCGGCCTCTTTGTCCTGCTGGTGGCTTCCGCTCATGCCTGGGGCGTCCTCCCTGGAGCTGGGGGAGGTCAGGGGCCCCCAGGTCTGTGCGGCTGCCCCTGCCACTCCAGGCACAGCAGCGTGGCCCTCACTCTTTACCTATTTGGGATTTGAGGCAATGAGTGGCAAGAATGTGATGACAGACACGGGAGGTAAAAATATGTTCACTGGCTGTTCCCTTTAGAAATAAGAAGCGGTGGGACTTGTGTTGCTATTTTTAAATAGACCAGAGAGTGCACCGGAGAAGGCATTGAGTGGTTTTATTTTAAGTGGTGGAAAAAATGATGAGAATCTCCTCCAGATGACAGTTCTGGAAGCGTCGTGCCTGAACCCCTCTCTCAGTCTGGCGGGCGCAGTCTGTGAGCAGCCAGGAGGCCACCTGCTCGGCTGGCCCGTCCTCTCCGTATGCCAGATACAGCCCAGCATGACACTGCCCTCAGCTCGAAAACACCACAGTTACTCTGTGTGCAGGAAAAAAAAGGCCAGTGACTTCACGGGGATTTGAGAGTGGTCTGTACGTTCATACTCAGCTGAGACCGGGCAGGTTAGAAGGTAGGGTGTGGAAGTATTCACACTACAGTGATGACCATCATTTCTGCGTGGCTAAGGCCACACCTTCCCGGGGTGAAATAACTATAGGAGAAGAACGGTGCACTAACCACCCCTACAGCCATTTTAAATAAAACCCAAAGAAAGAAAGAGGGCAGGTGCAGTGGCTCATGCCTGTAATCCCAGCACTTTGGGAGGCCGAGGCGGGCAGATCACAAGGTCAGGAGATGGAGACCATCTTGGCTAACACAGTGAGACCCCGTCTCTACTAAAAATACAAAAAACTAGCCGGGTGCAGTGGTGGGCGCCTGTAGTCCCAGCTACTCGGGAGGCTGAGGCAGGAGAATGGCGTGAACCCGGGAGGCGGAGCTTGCAGTGAGCTGAGATCGTGCCACTGCACTCCAGCCTGGGGGACAGAGCGAGACTCCATCTAAAAAAAAAAAAAAGAAAACAGGATATTTATTTTAGCTTCTTAGTTAACATGGTTAATTTTGTGTATTTGAGCGACTCGTTGACTGCCTCCCCCCTTCAGTTTTTTTACGGTTCCTCCGGTTGTTGACAGGCCTGCTGTGAGCCACACGTCTGTGGGTGCAAGTGACAGCAGCCGGGCAGGTGGCGGTGCACTCCAGCGGCAGGAAGGTCCCGAGATGGCTATGAGAATGTGGTCATGCTCAGGACACTCGCTCAGGGAGGGTCATTGTCTAGGATTTTACAAGCTCAGCACCACTTCCTTATTCCGTTATCCGGGTATCTCTGCTGTTGGAGTTACGGTCTTTCGGTTATGTATTAGGTTATAGCTATTTATTAAATTTTTTTCTTGTTCGTATTCTTCTTTGTATATAAACAATGCTAAAATGGGTTAGTCAGAAAAAATTACTAAATGTCATTTGTTGTATTCTCTCTGTATTTTTACTAACATCATTCAACTGGAAATAATTTCAAAAAGAAATAAAATACCTTTCCCATGACAAATCGCTTCCTTGCATTGTTGAAGCAGCTGCATACATGAGGTAGGACTCAGGCCTGGGGCGAGGGGCAGACCCCCATCGGGTGAATGTGGCCAGCCTGGGGCAGTGACCTGGGCAGGAGGGAGGGTCTGGGGCAGGGCCCCAAGTGGGAGGAGAACCCCATAGGGTGTGCTTAGAGAAACAAGGCCATGCGCTCCCCAGACCCTCCCTCAGTCCAATCAAGACTGTGCCGGCCTCGCCCCGGAGCAAGACCTGGGAAACTGGACTTCGGCCATTGCACCTGGGCCACGGTGGGGCCACAGGGCTGGGGTGTCCTCCCAGACGTGGAGGGAGACTGGACAGAAGGGAGGGAGGGAGTATGGGTGCAACGGGCCCAGCGGGCCTGTGAGACACCCTCCTCTCTCCAGCAACTCCACAACTCTGTGTGCAGGAGAACTTTGTGAGTGACTTTTCATGAGGGTTTAACAGCGGGTGGTTTAAGCTCACGCCAGACCTAGCTGGAAATGCCTGCATTCTGAACCACTGCTGTGCCCGTGGGTGGTGCAAGTTCTTGGCATCTGGGGAGGAGGAAACCTCGTTCCACTGAAACGAGCCGATGCCTCGTGTCTGAGAGTACGGGCCCGGCCGCCGAGGCTTTGGGATGGTGCAGGCTCCTCTTGCTTGTCCTGAAAGAAAAGCCCTGTCAGTTAAGGTGTGACGCAGGCTTTCGTTAGAACTTCTGTTTTAAAAGTGCTTATTGAGGGCGTCTGTGAGACTGGTGTACATAGAAGTCTGATCAAACCCTGCTCTTGGGATATTGTTATAAGCTTGGGGTAGACAAAGGTTTCCCTAAACAGGAGAAAAAGCCCCAACCACAAAAGGAAGTTCCTGTACATTTGTCTGAGCTTCAGTGCATTTGCTGAATATTTATGGCCGCCATGGATTTTTGACGGGAATGGATGTCATGTAGCCCCCCGAAGCCCAGGACTGAGCAGCTGAGCGGTGCTCGCCATTTCTCTGACAGCGAGAGGACTGGCCTGGCTCGGGTCCGCAACCCCAGGTGGTGCCTGGGAAGCCACTGGAAGGCACAGGAGCCTATTAGAAAACCCATTTGTGCACACCCCAAACTCATGAAAGTGCTGAGGCATCTTCTCCTAGAAAAACAAAGGAGGCCAAGAGGGGAGTGAAGGAAACAACATCTACAGTGGTCCATTTCCAAGACAAAATGCCTTGAATCGGCTTAGGTCAGCAAACTACAGAAGAAACAGGATGTCCTAGCCAGTGCCTGCTTGTTGGCCTCCCCTTCTCCCTCCCTTCCCCCCGACCCTTAGGTGCTCTCACCCGAACTAGAGAAGTTTAGTCTAAGATGAACGTTTACCAGCCTGCAAACCAGCTGGCTTTGTCTGTTCTCATCAGCCTGCCCAGCTACTTGGGTCATAAGTTAAATGCTTGAAGAGCCCCTGAGCTGACTGGGGTTGCAATGCATTGTGGTCTGCAACAAAATGCAGCTGGACAACCCTAAAAAAACACCTACAGCCCCTGCCCAACAACCAACAGGTCACATCCCAGAAGACTGACCCCAGAGTACTCAGCCTAGGAAGAACCGGGGCAGGGACCTGTGCACTAGGGGATGAATTCCTTGTTGAAACTGCGCTGGGTGTGGCTGCCCATTAGACACCGGATCCTGCAAGACCATCATTAAAAGTCTCACTCTCAGCCAGGCGCGATGGCTCACGTTTGTAATCCCAGCACTTTGGGAGGCCGAGGTGAGCGGATCACGAAGTCAGGAGTTCGAGACCAGCCTGGCCAACATAGTGAAACCCCGTCTCTACTAAAAATACAAAAAATTAGCCGGGTGTGGTGGCGGGCACCTGTAATCCCAGCTACTAGGGAGGCTGAGGCAGGAGAATCGCTTGAACCCAGGAGGTGGAGGTTGCAGTGAGCCAAGATTATACCATTGCACTCCAGCCTGGGCAACAGTGCAAGACTCCATTTAAAAAAAAAAGAGATTAGTTAAGTAAAGTATGGTGTCTTATTCAGTGAAATAAGCAGTCATTTAAAATTAGCTGAGGAAGAACTTTGTGAAATGGAAAATATTGTACCATTTAATATTTAAAATCCGATATACGGCCAGGCACAGTGGCTCATGCTTGTAATTCCAGCACTTTGGGAGGCCAAGGAGGGCGGATCTCCTGAGGTCAGGAGTTCAAGACCAGCCCAGCCAACATGGTGAAACCCCATCTCTACTAAAAATACAAAAAATTAGCTGGACCTGGTGGCGGCGGGCTCCTGTAATCCCAGCTACTCAGGAGGCTGAGGCAGGAGAACCTACCCAGGAGGCAGAGGTTGCAGTGAGCTGAGATGGCGCCATTGCACTCCAACCTGGGCAACAAGAGTGAAACTCCACCTCAAAAAGAAAAACAAAAAAAATCCAGTATAAAATAGTAGATCCAAATACGTAAATACCTATGAAGGGGGCAAAGGAAGAGAAGCGCCACGAAAGGTGAGCAGTGGTTATCCACGTACACCAGTTGTGTAGGTATGTTTTCCTGTCGTTATCTGTCACTGCTTTCTGCGTTAATTTAAATGCATTTGCATAACTTTCAGGATCAGAAAATAAAGGCCGATGTGTGACCCTGGGGGGCTGGATGGAGGCCCAGTGCCCCTGTTGCCGGCTGGGTGGCTTTGCCCGTGTCGCCAGGCTTCTCCAGAGCTCGGCTTCTCGCCTCTCAGAGGTTGGGGACCGCACAGGTCTCTGGGGGAGGCTTCGCGGGCGGCAGGTCTCTGGGAGGGGTTGTCACCGTCGGTGCGCAGGGGAGGGGCAGGTCCCTCCTGCATCTGCAGGGACAGGCCTCCGGCTGCAACGTCCCCCGCCCGCCTCCCCGGCGCCCGCCTCGTCGGATGCCTCCTGCCCGAGCCCGCCAGGGGGCGCTGCCGGCCTCTGGGACGGCGGCCGCTGCGCGAGGAAGCCCCGGTTGTTGCCACATCCCGACGCCGCCGGGAGCCACCGGGGTGGGCGGCAGCCAGGGCGGCGCGCAGCCTCCCAGCGCCCTAAGGGACGGCTGCCTTCCCCAGAGCCGGGGACACAGGCGCACGCGCGGGGACCTCGGCGCTGGCCTCCGGGCTGCTCGAGCCGCTCCCTGGTGTGGAGCGGGGGTGGTGACCTCCTTGTGAATTAAGGGAGGGGCGGCCTTGGCATCAGGACCTGGAACCCGGAGAGGCTGCCAGGCTTCCAGTCGTGGCCTTGCCACCGGAGGTCACGTGGTATTTCCAGATTTCCTTAGTGTGTGTGTGTGTGTGGGTCCCTGTGTTGTGTAGGGCCGTGTCTGCTTGGTGTGTGTGCACACGCGTGTGTGCATGTGTATGTGTGGGTCCCTGTGTTGTGTAGGGCCGTGTCTGCTTGGTGTGTGTGCACACGCGTGTGTGCATGTGTATGTGTGGGTCCCTGTGTTGTGGAGGGCTGTGTCTGGGTACTGTGTGTGTGCATGAGTGTGTGTATGTGTGGGTCCCTGTGTTGTGGTGGGCTGTGTCTGGGTGGTGTGTGTGCACACCCGTGTGTGCATGACAGTGAGTGTGTGCATGCGTGGGTCCCTGTGTTGTGTAAGGCTGTGTCTGGGCAGGTTGTGTGGGCACCCATGTGCACGTATGATGTGCACTGGGGCATTTGTGTAGTAGAGTTGGAGGCCTGTGTGTCCATATGTGCACCTGTGTGTGCAGGTGCGTGTACCACAGTCTTCTCTTCCCTAAAATAGTAATACTGGGACCTACCGTATGGGGCTGTTGTGATTGTGTGTGGCACTCCATGTGGGGTGGCACAGCAGTGCCCGTGTCGCTGTCACAGGGTGGCCCAGCCAGGCGCTGATCCGGCCACTCTGCCAGTCGGGCTGACTGCACATCCTCTCCGTAGAGAGGAGCACCCTGGTGGCATCGGGTCCGGGCTGCTGAGCCCCTGAGCCAACCGACTGATGGTCCCTGGGAGACAGCCCCCACCCTGCTCCTGCCCCCACACCTGAAAGGCTCATTGTGTGGGTTTACTCTGCTCCACAGGGATGTAAAACCCACCCTTTTCCCCTGTTCTCCTATCTGTGAGAAGGTCATGGTGCCAGGGATACTTTTTTTTTTCTTTTTTTGAGACCGAGCTTCACTCTTATTGCCCAGGCTGGAGTGCAATGGCGTGATCTCGGCTCACTGCAACCTCCGCCTCCCAGGTTCAAGCAATTCTCCTGCCTCAGCCTCCCAAGTAGCTGGGATTATAGGCATGCGCCACCATGCCTGGCTAATCTTTTTTTTTTTTTTTTTTTTTTTTTTTTTTTTAGTAGAGACGGGGGATTCTCTATGTTGGTCAGGCTGGTCTCAAACTCCTGACCTCAGGTGATCCGCCGGCTTCAGCCTCCCAAAGTTCTGGGATTGCAGGCATAACACACCGCGCCTGACCCATTTTTTTTTTAAGAGTCAGGGTTTCACGTTATCGCCCAGGCTGGAGTGCAGCGGTGTAATCATGGCTCATGGCAGCCTCAACCTCCTGGGCTCAAGCAATTCTCCCATCTCAGCCTCCTGAGTAGCTGGGACCACAGATATGCACTAATTTGTGTATTTTTTTTAGAGACAGGGTCTTGCTATGTTGTCCAGGCTGGTCTTGAACTCCTGGGCTCAAGCAATCCTCCTACCTCGGCCTCCCAAAGTGCTGAGATTACAGGCATGACCCACGGACCCCAGCCAGGGATACTTATGGAGGTCCCTGGGCAGTTCAGGTAAAGAGGATCCCACTGTCAGGCACGGAGGCTCATGCCTGTAATCCCAGCACTTTGGGAGGCTAAGGCAGGAGGATGAGTTGAGCTCAGGAGGTTGAGGCTGCAGTGAGCCAAGATTGCAACACTGAACTCCAGTCTGGGCAACAGAGCAAGACTGTGTGTTAAAAAAAAGAAAAAGAAAAAAAAAAGGCCAGGCGCGGTGGCTCAAGCCTGTAATCCCAGCACTTTGGGAGGCCGAGACGGGCGGATCACGAGGTCAGGCGATCGAGACCATCCTGGCTAACACGGTGAAACCCCGTCTCTACTAAAAAATACAAAAAAAAAAAAAACTAGCCGGGCGAGGTGGTGGGCGCCTGTAGTCCCAGCTACTCCGGAGGCTGAGGCAGGAGAATAGCGTGAACCCAGGAGGCGGAGCTTGCAGTGAGCTGAGATCTGGCCACTGCACTCCAGCCTGGGCGACAGAGCGAGACTCCGTCTCAAAAAAAAAAAAGAAAAAGAAAAAGAAAAAAAAAAGCCAGGCACAGTGGCTCACACCTGTAATCCCAGCACTTTGGGAGGCTGAGGCGGGTGGATCGCTTGAGCTCAAAAGTTCAAGACCAGACTGGCCAACACGGCAAGACCCGGTCTCTACAAAAAATACAAAAAATTAGCTGGGCGTGGTGGCAGGCACCTGTGGTCCCAGCTACTTGGGAGGCTGAGACAGGAGAATCGCTTGAACCCAGGAGGCAAAGCTGGCAGTGAGCTGAAATCATGCCACTACACACCAGCCTAGGCAACAGAGTGAGTGAGACTTCAACAGGATTAATGAGAAGAGTCTGTTTTTAAAACACACCTTCCTCTTCTAGGGCTTTGATAGAAGGAGGTTAAAGTGCTTTGTTTTTGCGTCCTCTGAGAGGGTGGCTGCTCCTGGGGCATACAGCTCTCACCATTTCCCCCTCTGATGCACAGAGATACGTTTCTTCTTAGCAGACCTTGGCCCACCAAGCCAGAAATGTGTCCAGTGAAGCTCAAAGAGGAAAGAGAGTCAACCAAATTCATTTTTGAAGCACCTCCCACAGTAGAGAGGTTACGCAGGCTACAAAATTGTATGAAAACCTCCCTACCCTGGAACTTCAGCGAACCTTGAGGACACCATGCTGAGTGAAATTAGCCAGACACAAAAGGACAAATTCTGTAGGATCCCACTTACGTAAAAGTGACAAGAAGGAAGAGGCTGAGGTGCAAATTATAATTTAAAGAGTTGACTTGAGCCAAGGTGAGGACAGCTGCCTGGAAGACTCAAACCCAAGTAGCCTTGGATATGCTCCATTACACCTTTGTTACTATCAGGATTTTAAAGACAAAAGAGGAAACAGGGAATGGCTGATACAAAATTGTTTTTCAGGAATTTTTTTTGGTTTACAGAAATAACATTGATTAGTGAAGGGCTGTGCACCGTTAAGCTGCAGGGTGTGGGTTGTGTGTGGGGGATGGCATTGTTAGCTTAATTCACAGCTAGCAAGTTCCAAGACATCAACACACAGCTCAGGTGTTGGAGGGTGATGACTGCAGTTGCTACCAGACAGGGGTCCTGATCCAGACCCCCGGAGAGCGTTCTTGGATCTCGCGCAAGAAAGAATTCAGAGCGAGTCCATCGAGTAAAGCGAAGCCAAGTTTATTAAGAAAATAAAGAAAGAAAGAACAGCTACTCTATAGGCCGAGCAGCCCCGAGGGCCACTGGTTGCCCCTTTTTATGGTTATTTCTTGATGATACGCTAAACAAGGGGTGGATTATTCATGCTCGCCTTTTAGACCATATAGGGTAACTTCCTGGTGTTACAATGGCATCTGTAAACTGTCCTGGCACAGCTGGGAGTGTGGCGTACGAACCACCAGAGGTCAGGTTTGTGCTCACCAAGAGGTCACTCTTGTCACCAGTTTGGTTTTGGTGGGTTTGGACAGCTTCTTTTTTTTTTTTTTTTTTTTTTTTTTTTTTTTTTTTTTTTTTGAGACGGAGTCTCGCTCTGTCGCCCAGGCTGGAGTGAGGTGGTGCGATCTCGGCTTGCTGCAAGCTCTGCCTCCCGGGTTCACGCCATTCTCCTGCCTCAGCCTCTGGAGTAGCTGGGACTACAGGCGCCCGCCACCTCACCTGGCTAGTTTTTTTGTATTTTTAGTAGAGACGGGGTTTCACCGTGTTAGCCAGGATGGTCTCGATCTCCTGACCTCGTGATCCACCTGTCTCGGCCTCCCAAAGTGCTGGGATTACAGGCGGGAGCCACCGCGCCCGGCCAGGGTTTGGCCAGCTTCTTTACTGCAACCTGTTTTATCAGCGAGGTCTTTATGACCTGGATCTTGGGCCAACCTCCTATCTCATCCTGTGACTTAGAATGTCTTACCTGCTGGGAATGCCGTCCAGAAGGTCTCAGCCTTTTACCCAGCTCCTCTTCAGGATGGTGTTGCTCTGGTTCAAACGCCTCTAACACAGTCCCATTTTAATGTTTCTCTGGACCTGATCATTGCAAAGGATTTGCCTTCCTCAGATAAAAGTTATTTTCTTTCCTTAGCACCATCCTTAGAGGAGTGAAATCCACTGAGACATAAAGGGGAAGGTGGGTGCCAGGTGCTGGGGGATGGAGTGGGGAGTGTGTGATCAGTGGGTCCAGAGTTCACTTCGGGAGGATGGAAAGTTCTGGAGAGGATGGTGGTGATGGCTGCACTTCATGTCGCGCTGAACTGCAAGCTTCAAATGGTTAAGATGGTCAATTTTATGTTATGTGTATATTGGCAGATGTTAAAAAGGGGATGGGGACAGCATACGTGCCTAGCTCTGATGGACGGGGAGGAGATATATTGGGCTGGGTGAAGGGGAACCACCACAGGAGGCAGGGAGGGGTCAGCCAGCATCCCCTCCCTCCACAGCTGAAGGCCGCAGCTCCAGGCGATGAGGGGTGGCTCCTGCCTGCAGGGAGCTGGTTGTTGATAAATGTCAACAGCCTCTAAAAATAAACACCCCCCTTCTGGACTTCTGCCTCTCCAGGCTGCTTGTTTAATTATTCTTTCCTGAGTGGCTCCCGCAAACACATCCATGGCTATGAGCACAGTTTTTCATACTTGCATTATTTTATTAAATTTTATTTTTAATGTACAAATAACAATTGCATATTTTTAATTGATTTGGCTCTTTGGGGTCATTTTGAACAATTTCCTTTGGCCCTACCTGAAGGACCTGAGAATGTGCATGTAACTAGCTTTACACACTTTTGCACCACAAACTTCAGTTTCTGCCCATCCCCTGCCACCATGGGATTTGAGAAAATCTTAGGATGCTTGTAGATTATTCCAAAACAATCAAGCTCTCACCTTGTTTGGTGGAACTTTTTATGACATTTTTGTCCCAAATATTGTCAGAAGAAGCTATGTTGCTTTATTTTGTTGTTGTTGTTGTTGAGACGGAGTTCCACTCTTGTCGCCCAGGCTGGAGTGCAGTGGTACGATCTCAGCTCACTGCAACCTCTGCCTCCCAGGTTCAAGTGATTCTCTGGCCTCAGCCTCCCGAATAGCTGGAATTATAGGCACCCACCACCATGTCTGGCTAATTTTTGTATTTTTAGTAGAGACAGAGTTTCACCATGTTGGCCAGGCTGGTCTTGAACTCCTGACCTCAAGTGATCCACCCACCTCAGCTTCCCAAAGTGCTGGGATTACAGGTATGCTGGGGTATTTTTAAAGCCAACTCCGGACTTCATATCATTTTACCCATAAGTACTCTTCTCTTTTGCCCAAATCAAATCAGGGCCAGGCACAATGACTTATGCTGCAGCAGGACGAGCTGCAGACAAAACTCCTCAGACACCCGATTAAAGAAGGAAGTGGTTTATTCGACAGGGAGTGTTGGCAGATTCGCGTCTTAAGAGCCGATTTCCCTGAAAAAGACATTCCTAGCCCTTTTAAGGGCTTACAACTCTAAGGGGTCCACATGAAAAGGTCATAATAGATCAAGCAAGCGTGAGGAACGTGACTGGGGGCTACATGCATCAGTTAACAGAACAAGAAGTTTTACAGTGCTTTCTCATACAACGTCTGGAATTTACAGATAACACAAGTAGTTTTGGTCAAGGGTTAATATTATTATTATTATTTATTTATTTATTTTTTTTTTTGAGACGGAGTCTTGCTCTGTCGCCCAGGCTGGAGTGCAGTGGCCAGATCTCAGCTCACTGCAAGCTCCGCCTCCCGGGTTTATGCCATTCTCCTACCTCAGCCTCCCGAGTAGCTGGGACTACAGGCGCCTGCCACCTCGCCCGGCTAGTTTTTTGTATTTTTTAGTAGAGACGAGGTTTCACCGTGTTAGCCAGGATGGTCTCGATCTCCTGACCTCATGATCCGCCCATCTCGGCCTCCCAAAGTGCTGGGATTACAGGCTTGAGCCACCGCGCCCGGCCTAATATTATTATTATTATTTTAACCACCAGGGCCGGGTGGTGGCGCCAAGGTCATCTAGCTATTTATCTTACTTCTGTTTCTTTCCAACTTTTTGCTTTCTCTCTCTTTTTTCCTGTCTTATAAACTAGGGAAAGGGGGAGGTAGGGGAGAAGCCGGGAAGGACAGCAGGAGAAGTGGTGGTCTCATTCTATATTTCCCCCCTTTGAGAATTTTCACTTTTTAGTGGGAGTTTTCACTCTCATCCTCACTTTCTGAGTCTCTTTGTGAGATAGAGCGACAGTGATTCATATAATACCATGTGCTAAAGTTTTCTGCTGAACCAAAGTAGCAACAAAACCTTTTATCATTTGAAAAAGCGAGGGTAATACACAGGGGAGCAGCAAGCAAGTTCCTATTACTAGCAATAACCCTACAATGAGGGTTTTAAATCCTCTATAGCTGGAAACCATTTTCCAAATAAAGACCCAGGATCAAACTTGTGCCAAACCTGTACAGGCACGTGTGCCAACTTTGTCATGTCCCTGACTATGTGTTCAACCACCTGTCCTTGATCATCTATTTGTAGGTAGCAATTGGTTAAGTTAAATTTTCCACAGACTCCTCCTTCAGCTGCCAGCAAGTAGTCCAAGGCCAGTCTATTCTGATAGCTAGCATTTCTCATTTGGGTTTCCTGCCGAGCTAAAACAGTCAAAGCTCTGCCACTTTCATTAGTAATTATTTCTAAGACGGCCTGCAGCCGTACGATCTGACTGAGCATGTAAATGGGGGTTCGGTGTCCCCATGAGCCGTCTTGTGCCCATGTGGCAGGCCCATAATACTATATGATTCTTTCAGGAGGCCAATCATTATCTTTCCAGTTTCCTATAATTATGCTTCTCTTTTCTCGGGAGGCGTAGACAGGGAAACCTAGGAGCTCACCTGTTCTTACAGGTAATAAGAAAAGGACGGCTTAATAGTGTCAGTAACACAACTACCTGCCCATTTATTAGGTAGCCGAATGTAGACTCTGTGCCCACATATCCAGTATAGTCCAGTGGGAGCCATCCAGTCCTGATAAGATTCTGGATGAGCCCAGGCAGTTTTTAATTTAGCAAATTTACTAAATGGGTTCTTTTCAGTGTGATTTAGGCCCCACCAAGTAATTGTCTTTGTTATGCTGTTGTATAACTTCTGTCCTATACAATTAAGCTTTCCTATAGGTATGATGAAGTCTTTTCCTTCTCTAGCTAGACAGTGTTGTCCAATAATTGAGGTTTTTAAGACCCAGAAGTTGCTAGCTTGGGCCTTCTGAACTGGAATTCTATCAGGAGCTGATCAGTGGGCACCAACTCTCGGGCTTCCCAAGGCCGTCAATCTCCGTTAGTGCTTCCCCCGCATCATAACAGGAAGCAACATTAAGGGAATGAGCTACATTTTCTGCTAATTGGAGAAACACATTTTTTACCTTTTTCGGAAGTTCTGGTGCTGGCAGATTCAGCTCCTCGTAAAAGGTTTGAAACATTGTTTTGGGAGAGAGCTTGTGGACCTCCCTTCAGACTAAAACGGCAACCTGGGGGTTTAACCCTGTCCCATCGATCCCCCGGGCCACACGTTCTCCCTTTTTCCAACGGGGATCTAGGGGATGGGTGATTATGAGGTCTGGTGGGTTACAGTGACTGGCAGCACAGGAGGGGTGGCGGGGGTCTAGGGGATGGGTGATTATGAGGTCTGGTGGGTTACAGTGACTGGCAGCACAGGAGGGGTGGCGGGGATCTAGGGGATGGGTGATTATGAGGTCTGGTAGGTTACAGTGACTGGCAGCACAGGAGGGGTGGCGGGGGTCTAGGGGATGGGTGATTATGAGTTCCAGTGGGTTACAGTGACCAGCAGCACAGGAGGGAGGAGGGATTGGCTTCCCCCTTCTGAAGACAAACCGGGTCCTTTTTGTTCTTTTTCCAAGTAGCCCAAATAACACATGGCCAAAAGGCACAATTTTCATAAACCCCTGACTCATGACAAACATTTATTTTCTACTCTGTAGCTCCTTTCACGGTTAAGAGAACCACATCCTGTTCCTAGCTTGTTACTATTAATGGCTGAACAAGCGTCAAATCTTAAAGTTACTTGTTAGGGGATTCCTTTTTCTTCTGTTCTAGTTATTATTTTACTTGTATCACCTAGGAAAAGGCCTGTTCTTAATCTTATTTCAAAAACGGTGGTTGCAGGGGGCTCAGATGGGTTATAACACACATCAGGTTGGTCATTTCCCGGGCTACATACCTTGTACTGAGTGGCATCATACAAACAAGTTTCTTTTAACATTCCCACACATTCATAATAACTATAGAACAGAAAGATTGTTTTAATTTGCTGTCCTACCTCAGTGACCTGATGAATACACTGGGAACAGTCCCCAGTTTGAGTAAGGTCAGTTGAAGCCCTTACTGTATAAATCCAAAGTTTAAGAAAAATGAATTCCATGATGAGCTTCCTCATGCTTCAGCCGTGCGTGGACCAGTCAGCTTCCGGGTGTGACTGGAGCAGGGCTTGTCGTCTTCTTCAGGGTCACTCTGCAAGGATAGTCTGGGGTTGGTCTTGCCTCCCAGGTTTCAGGCGCTGCAGGTTTTACACGGCTGTGGTGGATCCAGGCTGGGATTCCCTGTACCTTCACAGCGGTGGGAGCGGTCAGGATAACAGTCTGGGGTCCTTTCCACCGTGGGCACAAAGAGGCTACGTTCTAGTCCTTGATCCACACTCGATCACCTGGGGAGAAAGGGTGAACTGGGGAGAGTAAGCTAACAGGGCATTGCTCATTTACCCAGGCTGAGACTCTTCGTGTAATTTTTCCTGAAGCCTGTAGCCGTCGCTGTAACTCAATTTCACCCAACTTTCGAGGAGTGTCTGGAAGTCCCCGCAATATAGGAGGGGGCCTATAATATAATATTTCATAAGGAAAACGTCCTGTTCTTTTAGAAGGGGTACATCTAATTTTAAATAATACCATAGGGAGAGCCTGTATCCATTTTAATCCTGTTTCCTGACATACTTTCCCTAATCTATTTTTGATAGTCCGGTTCATCCACTCCATCTTTCCAGAACTCTGAGGCCGGTAGGCGGCATGCAGTTTCCATGTGATCCCCAATACCTTTGTCGTCTTCTGTACCCAGTCAGCCACAAACGCCGGCCCGTTATCTGAGCCAATCCATAAGGGCAGTCCAAATCTAGGAATAAGATCTCGAAGAAGCAGACGGGTTACTCCACGAGCTTTCTCAGTTCATGTTGGATAAGCCTCCACCCACCCACAGTAGGTACACACAAGAACTAGTAGATACTTGTTACCGCCACACTTTGGCATCTCTGTGAAGCCCACCTGGAGATCTTCAAAGGGGGCTGCTCCAGAAGCCTGTATGCCAGCGGAGCAGCTGGACCTTGCCTCGCATTACGCTGTCGGCAGGTAACACACCGCTGCGTCACCATTTTGGCAAGGGCTGACAAATGCGAGATGTAGAAATACCAGCCTAACAACTTTTCAAGTGACTCCTGACCTACATGGGTGGTTTCATGCACAGCCAGTACAACTGCGGCTCCTAGCAGCTGTGACATAGCTACTCTCCCATCTGGTAACCGAATCCACCCTTCCTCCATCACCTGTCCTCCCTCTGCCTGGAGAAAGTCCTTTTCTTCTTTAGAATAAGTAGGTACAAGATCAGGTGCTCGAGGGAGCAGGGGGGCTGTGACTGATGCCCGGAAGGGGGCAGATGCTGCTTTTCCAGCCTCTGAGTCAGGGCAGGAATTCCCCAAACCCACCAAGGTGGAAGCTCGCTGGTGTCCTCTGCAATGCATAACTGCCACCTTGTGGGGTTTCCATACTGCTTCTAACAATTGCAAGATTTCTTGTTGATACTTTATGTCCTTTCCCCCAGAGTTCAATAGGCCCTTCTTTTATATGATGCTCCATGCACTTAAAGGGTTAAAAAGTCATACCAAGAGTCAGTGTAAATGTTTACAGTCTTACCTTCGCAGAGTTCTAAGGCCCGAATTAAAGCAATGGGTTCAGCTTTCTGGGCTGAAGTGCCCTGGGGCAACGATCTGGCTTCAACAACAGTGTCCAGGGTTACCACTGCATACCCTGCACATCTCTCTCCTTGTGGGTTGAGGAAGCTGCTCCCATCCACGTGTAGCTCCCACTCTACTGTTGCCCAAGGCTGGTCCCGGAGGTCAGGTCTGCTAGAGTAAACTGAGTCCAACACTTCTACCCAGTCATGCTCGACAGGGCTCTCTGATACCGGGAGCAAGGTGGCGGGATTCAGGGTATTACAAACCTCAGTGGTTATGCGGGGATTTTCACAGAGCAAACTTTGGTACTTGGTGAGTCTAGCATTCATTAGCCAATGATGTACTTTAGTAGTCATTAAAGTCACCACAGCATGGGGGGCCTTTATGTTCAGGTTTTGCCCAAGAGTCTGCTTGTCTGCTTCTTGTACTAGCAGGGCAGTTGCTGCCAAGGCCCTCAAACACGGGGGCCATCCTTTAGAAACCCCGTCTAGTTATTTAGAGAGGTAGGCCATCGGCCTCGGCCAGGGCCCCACAGTTTGGGTTAAAACTCCAACTGCCATCTTTTATTTTTCTGACACATCCAATGTAAAAGGCTTTGTCAGATCGGGTAGCCCCAGGGCTGGGGCTGACAGAAGCTTTTCCTTTAACTCACGAAAGGCTTGCTGTTGGGATCCTCATTCAAAAGGTTCCCAGTCCCCACCTTTGTGACCTCGTACAAAGGCTTGGCTAATACTGCAAAGTTTGGGATCCACAGTCTGCAAAACCCCACAGCTCCTAAGAATTCTCTCACCTGCCTTCTGGTCTTAGGCTCCAGTAGATTGCAAATGACCTGCTTTCTTTCTGATCCCAGGCTGCATCCCCCTGTCGGATAGTAAATCCCAAGTAACGTACCTACTGTCAGCAGATCTGAACTTTTTTCTTGGACACCTTATACCCACAGTCCTCCAGGTGCCAGAGTAGGGCATCGGTTCCCATGGTGCACGCGGCTGCCGTGGGGTGTCCCAGCAGAAGGTCATCAACGTACTGGAGCAACATGCAGCCTAGGACTCTGGTGGGAAACTTCTGGAGGTCTCGAGCCAATGCCTCCCTGAAGATGGTGGGAGTTCTTGAACCCTTGGGAAAGCCGGGTCTAAGTGTACTGAGTAGTGACACCTGACTCCGGATCTTCCCACTGAAAGGCAAACAGCTTCTGGCTCTCAGGGGCTAATCTGATGCTAAAGAAAGTGTCTTGCAGGTCCAAGCAGGTGAACCAGGTGTCCTCAGCTGGCAGCAACCCCAACAATGTGTACCAGTTAGGTACTGTTGGATGTAAAGTCACTGTAGCTTGATTAACCAGGCGCAAATCCTGTGCCGGCCTGTAGTCTTTGGTCCCTGGCTTGGGAACCGGCAGGAGGGGAGTGTTCCATGGAGACTGACAAGGAACTATAATTCCAAAAGTTCTTAGGTGCTTGAGATGGACCTGGATACCTTCAAGAGCTTCTCTGGGGACCGGGCACTGTTTTTGCCTAACTGGCTGGGCCCCAGGCTTAACTTCTATAAGTACGGGGGCTTGGTTGACTGCTAATCCTGGAGGGTTGTCTTCCGCCCACACTCTTGGCCACCGCTTGGCCAGAGCTGGTCTTATCTCTTGGCCCGGCTCAGTTAAGAAAAGTCTCCATTCCTCCTCTCAGGGGACCGTAAGGGTCATAATGACTCATGTCCCAGGAAACTTTAGCAGCAAAGAGCCGTGCTCTGTAAAAGAGATAGTGGCTCTCAGCTTGCTAAGCAAGTCCCTTCCCAACAAGGGCAAGAGACAGTCAGGCATGTATAAAAACTGATGAATCACTTTATGTCCTCCTACAGTACAAGTCCGAGGCAAGCGGAAAGCTTGCTTTGCTGACACCACCGTGGCTCCGATTATGTCAATAATGGATATGGGGGCGCTGGGGTGGTTACTACAGAATGTTCAGCACCGGTATCTACAAGAAAATCAATGTCTTTACCCCAGACTGTCATCCTGACCATAGGCTCTTTGGGGGCACTTGAGCCCGGTCCCCCTCCGTCCAATAACGCTTCTGCCAGGTTGAGCAGGGCCCCTTCCTCCTTGTCTGGGGCCTCCTGCTCTGGGTCACCTTGTTCTCCTTTTAGATGAGGGCATTTGTTCTTCCAGTATCCTATTTCTTTACAATAAGCACATTGGTTACACTGCAGACTCTGACAGCCAGGCTGAATTTCTTTCCTGGGCGCCCCCTTCCCTTGCCTCTTTGGGGGAACCCCTCTGGTTGCTGCAGCCAACAGGTCGGCATTTCGCTGGGCCTGACGTTCACCTTCTGTGGCTTTCCTTACAGCTTCTTGCGTCCCTGTTTACAAACACCTGGTTAGCTGTTTCTAATAACTGTGATGTATTCATCCCTGCAAACCCAGCCTGTTTCTGCAGTTTTCTTCTGTCTTCTGCGCTTTGACTAACTAAAGCCATGTTAATCATGCGCTGATTTTCAGGGCTATCGGGATGGAAGGGAGTATACATACGCTAGGCCTCACACAGCCTCTCCTAGAATTGTGCTGGACTTTCTTCTTTCCCCTGAATGACCTCAGAGACCTTGTTAACCCCTGTGGCCTTCTGGGCTCCCTCTTTAATCCTTCCAGGAGAGCTTCCCTGTATCGATTCAGCCTTTGCATGTCCTCTCTTTCATTTGGGTCCCACCGGGGTCGGTTCCTGGGAACTGGGTCCTCACATACTCTTGGGGGTTTGGTAATCAGCCGGTGCATGTTCCTCCAGCCACTTAGTCGCTGCTTGGAGCACTCTCTGCCTTTCATCGGTGTTAGAGAGGAACATGAGCAGCTGGTGGCAATCAGCCCAGATGGGGATATCGGTCCGGATACTAGTTTGGAGCAAATCAATTAGAGCTTGTGGCTTTTCAGTATAGGACACGGTACTGTTTTTCCAGTTGAGAAGGTCGGCAGAGGTGAAGGGCTGGTACACAGAAACACGCCTCTCCACCATGTGCCCATCCTCATCTATCCCAGGATACTGCTGCTCTCTCAGGGGCATTTGTATCCCAGTTTTGGGTCGTAAACAAGCTGCCAAGGGAGACGTTTCTCCCGAGGCTTCACCTCCTCCCTGTCTACTCTGGGTGGCCTAGGGATATGTTTGTCTTATGGAGGCGCAAGCACTGTGGGCTCAAGAGTGGGGAGCCTCCCTCCCTGGTAAGGGGAGGGCACCCCTGGGATCACTGGTGCATCTCCTGCAATGGATCTTCTGGTGTTGGGTCGAACAGAACTTCAGGAGTTGATCTCCCTCGGTGGGTGGAGCAGGATCCTTCCTTGGCTGTCTGTCCTCTGCTACTAGCACTGCTGCTGCCTGCCCGCTTAGCCACTGTGGGGGGTCTAGCACCAGCTGTAACCAAGTGTCTATGTATGGGAACTGGTCTGAGTGTCCTCATTTACCAGTTACCTTGTACCATACCTTAGAATTTACAGATAACACAAGTAGTTTTGGTCAGGGGTTAATATTATTATCATTATTGGCCGGGCGCGGTGGCTCAAGCCTGTAATCCCAGCACTTTGGGAGGCCGAGACGGGTGGTCAGGAGATCGAGACCATCCTGGCTAACACGGTGAAACCCCGTCTCTACTAAAAAATACAGAAAATTAGCCGGGCGAGATGGCGGGCGCCTGTAGTCCCAGCTACTCGGGAGGCTGAGGCAGGAGAATGGCGTAAACCCGGGAGGCGGATCTTGCAGTGAGCCGAGATCGCGCCACTGCACTCCAGCCTGGGCGACAGAGCCAGACTCCGTCTCAAAAAAAAAAAAAAAGAAAAGAAACAAGGGGCCTGTTCAGGCTTCCTTCTGATGGCCAACCCACTTCTAATGCCGGCCAATCTATTTCGCACAAAGTTCTAAGTTTCCCAGGTGGTCTAGTGGTTAGGATTCAGCGTGCTCACTGCTGCAACCCAAGTTTGATTCCTGGTCAGGGAACCAAGAAATGTAGCAGGACAAGCCACAGACAAAACTCCTCAGACACCAGGTTAAAGAAGGAAGTGGTTTATTCAGCCTGGAGCGTCGGCAGATTCGCGTCTTAAGAGTCGAGCTCCCCAAAAAAGAAATTCCTAGCCCTTTTATTAAGGGCTTGCAACTCTAAGGGGTCCACATGAAAAGGTCATAATAGATCAAGCAAGCGTGAGGAACGTGACTGGGGGCTACATGCATCAGTTAACAGAACAAGAAGTTTTACAGTGCTTTCTATACAACATCTGGAATTTACAGATAACACAAGTAGTTTTGGTCAGGGGTTAATATTATTATTATTATTATTATTATTATTATTATTATTATTAACCACCAGGGCCGGGTGGTGGCGCCAAGGTCATCTAGCTATTTATCTTACTTCTGTTTCTTTCCAACTTTTTGCTTTCTCTCTTTTTTCCTGTCTTATAAACTAGGGAAAGGGGGAGGTAGGGGAGAAGCTGGGAAGGACAGCAGGAGAAGTGGTGGTCTCATTTCAATGCCAGTAACCCCAGTGCTTCGGGAGGCCAGGGCGGGAGGATGGCTTGAGCCCAGGAATTTGGCACTACCTAGGCAACATAGCAAGACCCCTATCTCTACAAAAACTAAAAAATTAGCCAGGTGTGGTGGCATGTGCCTGTGGTCCTAGCTACTCAGGAGGCTGAGATAGAAGGATCACTTGAGCCCTGTAGTTCCAGGCTGCAGTGAGCCAAGATCACACCACTGCACTCCAGCCTGGGTGACAGAATGAGACCCTGTCGCAAACCACCCCCTCACCAGAGGGGAAAAAAAAAAAAGCAAATCTCCAATGCATAGAAGCAGAAAGTAGAAGAGTGGTTGCCAGGAGCAATAAATAAATAGAGAGCATTTAAAAAAATCTAGACTTGGCCGGGCGCAGTGGCTCACGCCTGTAATCCCAGCACTTTGGGAGGCCAAGGCAGGTGGATCATGAGGTCAGGAGATTGAGACCATCTGGGCTAACGTGGTGAGATCCCATCTCTACCAAAAACACAAAAAATTAGCCAGGCATGGTTGCAGGTGCCTGTAGTCCCAGCTACTCGGAAGGCTGAGGCAGAAGGCCTGAACCTGGGAGGCGGAGCTTGCAGTGAGCAGAGATGGCGCTACTGCACTCCAGCCTGGGCGACAGAGTGAGACTCCGTCTAAAAAAAAAAAAAAAAAATCTAGACTTGATACTGTTTCCGAAAGGATGATTTCAAGTGTGTCAGACCTGTGAGGTCTCAAGAGTCAGGCCAAATGCGGTTTTCTTGTGTGGAGTGGAGCAGCAGGGTGTGGGGAGGAGGGTGGGGGGGCCCATTGACCAGGCAGCAGATGTGAGAAAGCTGCATCTGAACCCCTGCCCAGACTGTCTCCCAGTTAGGTCCCAGGTTGGGGCTTGGCCAGGCCTGGACTGGAGTCGGAGACCCTTCTAGCTGCCTCTGTCTGGCTGCCCACCCTGCACAAGCCTGGGGCTCTGGCCTCTCCGTATCTCTCCTCTCCACTCTTCCTGGAGGGTGCTGCTCTTATCTGACCTGCTCCCACAGTCTCCCTACATCTGGCCCAAAAATACACGTGGTGGCGGTTCCGCCATCACACTCAGGCTTGGGAGCCAGTGGCCCCCTGGTCTGTGCTGCCTGCCACACTGCTCTCCATGGCAGTGGTGGGGAAAGGAGGTTAGAACCCCATCTGCATGGCCAGGGGGCAGGAATGAGGGAAAAGGCGGACCGTGAGGCTTCCAGGCCTGGGGTTGGAACAGGAGCTGGGCAGTGTGGGGCTGTCTGGGCCGCAGGACCCCGGGTGCTGGGAAGTGGGGAGCAGGACTGTGTCCATTGCTCCAGAAAGCACGAGGGACGCGATGTAGGAAATGGGCTTCAGTTAGAGCTGGAGAGGGGTTCAGCGAGTCACCCACTTAGGCAGAGAGGAGCCCAGACGGGGGTTCGAAGACCCTGGGGATGGATGCCCACCTGTCAGTCCTGGGTTGTGGGGCATCCATCACCAGGGTCTTGGGGCAGGAGGCTATGGCCCTGACTCCTGGTTTGGGTCTAAACATCCCAAGGAGCTGAGAGCGTAGGGTAGGGGCTGTGCGATCTTTGAAAGGAAGGACACCGCCTGTTACCAAAGGCCAGTGCTGCAGAGCTGGGCTGAAAGCGTGGGGAGTTCCCAGAACCAGCAGACTAGGAACGGAGGAACCGTGTGGGGGCTCTGCTCTGCCGAGCACTGAACCCCCACAGTCATGCAGGGGCTGGAGAAGGGTGAAAGGCAGAGGCAGGAGTCCGCACTTAGGGACCGGTCCGTTCCACATGCTGCTGTCCAGGCTCCTGGGTGGCACTCGCATGGAACATTCCGGAAACACCGATGGGAAGGTCCCAACGTTGGCCCTGACGGACCCGCAGGGGACGCTGAGGCTGTGATCTTCGCCTCACCCAGACAAGGTCGGGCTGCTTCTCACGGGAAAGCGCGTCTGGAGTCCGGGAACGGCCGCTCCTCCTGGGGCCTGTCCAGGGCGCCCTGGGCCTAATCACAGGCTGGGAGAGGCGGGTCGGAGAAGCCCCCGCTCCAGACCCCCGGGGGACCCAGGGCGAGGTCGCCCCAGCACCTCACTTCTGGGGTCTCCCCTTTGCCACGTCGCCAGAGCAAAATTCAAAATCCGCAGTTCTGGCCAATTTCCGGGGCCTCCCGGACACGAACAGCAGCTGAAATCTCAGGACAATGTCATGGAGTGCGGACCGAGAAGAAGCCGTTCGGAACCAGCGCTGCCCCGGATTCTCCCAGGCCTGGCTCGCCGGTGGGGGGACCCCGGCCCTGGTTTGGGGGGGCAGGAACGGGCGGGCGCCCCTGGGGGCCTCTCATTTGTGTGTTGGTCTCGGCCTTGAAATGCAGCGGAGAAAATAAAAAATGAAATAAAAATAGGAGTCAGGTGTCAGAGTCTGATCGGCCAGGCACTGAGGACTGAAGGAATCGCAGAAGCAGCTCCTCTCACCCGGGTCCAGGCCGCGGGGGTCTGCGGGGGCCGCTCCCGACTCTGCCCTTCTGCCCGACCCCGCCCGGGACGCCGCGGCCTCCGAGGCCCCAGGAGCAGGCCCCGCCCCCCCTCCACCCATTTCCCCCCTCCCCGCCCATTCCCCCCCACTCCGCCCATTCCCCCCTCCCCGCCCATTCCCCGCCCTCCGTCGCCCGCCCCTCCCCCGGTCCTCCCCCACCCCCCACCCCCTCCTGCCCTCCTCTCTCCCCTCCCCCTCCCCGCCCCCAGCCCCGCCCCCCCGCGCCCGTGGTCCCGCCGGAAGGACTTGAGCGCCCAGGAGCCGGGAGGCGAACCTGGGACCCGCTGGCCTCGCTCGGTGCGCGCCTCCCTCCCCGCATGGAGCCCGCCGAGCGCTCGCGGGTCCCCAGGTGGGTGGCGCGGGGTGCGGGCGTCCCCGGAGGCTGCGGTCCCCAGGCGGGCCCCCGACCCCCCAGAGGAAACTTCGGGGACGCCGGCCTCCTTCTCTCCGTGTTGCAGGATCGACCCGTACGGATTCGAGCGGCCTGAGGACTTCGACGACGCCGCCTACGAGAAGTTTTTCTCCAGCTACCTGGTCACGCTCACCCGGAGGGCGATCAAGTGGTCCCGGCTGCTGCAGGGCGGGAGCGTCCCCAGGAGCCGGACAGGTGGGTCCCGGGGGCGCAGGTGGGTCCCGAGGGCGCAGGTGGGTCTCGGGGGCGCAGGTGGGTCCCGAGGGCGCAGGTGGGTCCCGGGGGCGCAGGTGGGTCCCGGGGGCGCAGGTGGGTCGGGCTGGGACGGGCGGGGCAAAGTCCGGCCTCCGGGAGCGGAGGGAGGGGAGGAACCTTCCCGGGCAGGTCGGGACGAGGCTGCGGCTCGGAGCTAGGGCAGCCGCAGGGACCTGTTTTCCGGCTTTGAGATGGGCCGGCTGGTCGGACGCGAAGGAGACCCGTCCCTCCCAGAAGGGAGGCAGATCGGGATGGACCAAAACTCGATCCATGCCGGGTGCGGTGGCTCACGCCTGTAATCCCAGCACTTTAGGAAGCCGAGGTGGGCGGATCACCAGAGGTCAGGAGTTTGAGTCCGGCCTGACCAACATGGTGAAACCCCGCCTCTACTAAAATTGCAAAATTAGCCGCGCGTGGTGGCGCACGCCTGTAATCCCAGCTACTCTGGAGGCTGAGGCAGGAGAAGCACTTGAACCCGGGAGGCGGAGGTTGCAGTGAGCGGAGACTGCGCCATTGCACTCCAGCCTGGGCGACAGAGCAAGACTCCATCCTTGGGACGGGACCCACAGGGTCCTGCTCCACCTGCCGCTCCCCCGCGACCCCAGGCCTCCTCCTGCTGCGGTGAGCACTGGCCTGGCCGCCCGCCCACCCGCCTCGGGGTTAGCTGCAGGGCCCCCTCCTCAGGAGCTCTCCAGGCTTCCCTGTGCGGAGGGCACCCCTTCACCTCTGCCTTTCCCAGCACAGCCTCTGCTGCAGTCAAAAACCCTTCCTCCCTGCCGCGAATTTTTCATTCACTGCTCAGTCCTCAGAACCTGCGGCAGTGCCGGGCGACTTCCCTGTGTGTTCAGTGAATGAATGAAGTGCCTGCCTGGGTTGAGGGCTTGGTGGGAGTGTGCCCTGGAGCTAGGAACTCAGATAAGTGGGGTCAAAGGGGAGTCCTGGGGGCTTCCTGAGAAGGGGGATGTGAATGGCAGCTGAGCTTCAAGGGTCGAGCTGTGTGCTCCAGGCCGTAGGACCTGGTGGGGAGGGGCAGAGATGAAGCCAGGGGTCCTGCACCTGGGCGGAGAGTCGGAGGTGTGTGGTGACCACGGCCAGGCACAGAGAAGCCAACTGTTAAAGGCTTTCCAGGCAAGGGATGATAAGATCAATTTTTGCTTTTATTTATTTATTTGAGACAGGGTATCCCTCTGAGTGCAGTGGCACAATCACCACTCACTGTAGCCTTGACCTCCTGGGCTCCAGCCATCCTCCCCCCTTAGCCTTCCATGTAGCTGGGACCACTGGCGCCGCCGCCACTCCAGGCTAATTTTTAAATTTTTTATGGAGATGGAAGCTAATATCCTATATGCTTCCCACAAATGCATCATGTCCCATCCCTGTGGCCTCTGCATGTTCACATGTTTCCAGTGGAACGTGTGTCTTTATTTTTCCTTTTGATTTATTCTTTTTAATTTATTTATTTTTGAGAGAGAGTCTCATTCTGTCACCCAGGCTGGAGTGCGGTGGTGCGATCTGCGCTTGCTACAACCTCCACCTCCTGGGTTCAAGCCATTTTCCTGCCTCAGCCTCCTGAGTACCTGGGATTATAGGTGTGCACCACTATGCCTGGCTAATTTGTTTTTTATTTTTTTTTAATTTTGAGACAGTCTCACTCTGTCACCCAGGCTAGCGTGCAGTGGCGTGATTTCAGCTCACTGCAACCAACCTGTGCCTCCTGGATTCAAGCGGTTTTCCTGCCTCAGCCTCCCAAGTAGCTGGGATTACAGGCACCTACCATCACGCCAGGCTAATTTTTGTATTTTTAGTAGAGACAGGTTTCACCATGTTGGCCAGGCTGGTCTCGAACTCCTGACCTCAAGTGATCCGCCCACCTTGGCCTCCCAAAGTGCTGGGATTACAGGCATGAGCCACTGCGCCTGATTTATTCTTAAAAGTTAACTGGTCTTTTAAAAAGTAAGATAAAAGTATATAAGACATGTGAACTTAAAAAGCATAATTTATGGCCGGGCGCGGTGGCTCAAGCCTGTAATCCCAGCACTTTGGGAGGCCGAGACGGGCGGATCACGAGGTCAGGAGATCGAGACCATCCTGGCTAACACGGTGAAACCCCGTCTCTACTAAAAATACAAAAAACTAGCCGGGCGAGGTGGCGGGCGCCTGTAGTCCCAGCTACTCGGGAGGCTGAGGCAGGAGAATGGCGTGAACCCGGGAGGCGGAGCTTGCAGTGAGCTGAGATCTGGCCACTGCACTCCAGCCTGGGTGACAGAGCGAGACTCTGTCTCAAAAAAAAAAAAAAAAGCATAATTTATGTACATGGTAAACACTTTAATCATACTAAGGGCTACAAAGTGCAACAGGGAGTTTCTGTCCCACCCCTGGCCCCCATCTCCTGTAGAGATGACCAAAGGGGACTGTCCTTCCATCCCCCTCAGGAGCAGAAGTGCATGCTTGGTTCTGCAGTTTGCTTTAAGAGCAGGGGAAGTCCGTGGGAAGTCCTGTGGCTGTGACCTGGAGGTTGGTTACAGCAGAACATCTGAAAGATGTACAGTTGTGCATAAACTTTGTTTTTACAGAAAACACAACTGCACATTCATTCTTCTGTCTTTGCCTTTGTCATTTGGGTCTGTCCTATCGCTCTCTTTTTCTTTGACTAGGGGCTGCTAACTTGGGTCCCCTATTTTCCTTTTTAGGGAACCACTCAGTGCGTTGCCCCCACTTTCCAATATGGATTTGGGAGGGTGTTCTGGCAAGAGCAGGGAAAAGGAAAAAAGCAATCCGGATGCAGAATCCTCCAGATTTTTATTCTTTTCCCCAATCCTTTGCAGTTATTTTCCGCGTAATTCAACAGTTTGTTTTTGCCTTTTTTTTTTTTTTTTTTTTTTTAGTGTTGGTCTCTATCAACTCTTTCTAAAAGTTTCACTTTGTTTTATTGAAGTAACAACTTTCTTCTTTTTGCTTTAATTATTTTTAATCTTTTTTTTTTTTTTTTTTTTTTTTTGAGACAAAGTCTAGCTCTGTCAGTCAGGTGGGAGGGCAGTAGCGCAATCTCAGCTCACTGCAACCTCTGCCTCCCAGGTTCAAGCAATTCTCCTGCCTCAGCCTCCTGAGTAACTGGGATTACAGGCACCTGCCACCACACCCAGGTTCAAGCAATTCTCCTGCCTCAGCCTCCTGAGTAACTGGGATTACAGGCACCTGCCACCACACCCCTCTAATTGTTGTGTTTTTAGTAGAGACGGGTTTTGCCTTGTTGAGCTCCTGAGCTCCAGTGATCCACCCATCTCAGCCTCCCAAAGTGCGGGGAAGACAGGCATGAGCCACCAAGCTGGGCTGATTTATGTAATGTTAACTGGACTATGTAATTATGGTAGCAAGCGTCACTGGATGAATGGGTCTGTGAGCAAATACACCTCTTTGGTCCCCTATGAGCCTCAGCCTGCGGGGTGGGAGCCACAGGGCTGTGGGCCTGTTCTGCAGTGAGTGGGGATGCTGGTGACTCCGGTGGGAGGCTCGTGGAGTCTGTGGTCGCGTGTATCTCTCCTGGTCGGGGTCCCGGTGTGACTGTCAGGGTGCTCATGGGCACTGGCAGAGCCCCAAGTGCAGAGGGTCGGGCATAAAACAGGAGTGGGCAAGTTATTCCAAAAATGGGAGTACAACTTCTTCCTGCCAGGTATTCTGGTCTGACGGTGGTGAAGTTTGTTCTTCTGTTTTTGGAGGATTTTCATGTGCACTTCCCACGTTAAAGTCTCCAGGCACACAATCACCTACCAATCTCAGCATTCCACATGTCTCAAGGGATAGTTATAACGTATTCTGCCTGATCACACTCTTGGTGGGTACAATAAATATTGTATTTTCATTTTTCCATAGCAAATATCCACCAGGAGCCCTTAGGAAGACAACTTCCTCTTCCTCCCTAGAAAGACTAAATGCAACAAACTTAGTCCCATTGAATTCCTATTTCATTCTCCATCTCGAGAAGGGAGGTCTGCGGGGAAGCAGCTTCAGGGCCGTTGGCTTCTTGGAGACCTCCTTCCTGGTGGCTTAGAATATTAACACCACCTAAGTTCAAATTAAATTGAGGAAACATATTTTCAAAGATACACTGAAAAACGGGATTTGCCTCACTTTGTCAGGGTAGACAGATGGATGTCAGTTCTCTGGATGTAGCTTCTTTTTAAAAATTTCCCCACTGTTTTGAATTGATATTTTATACTTCTGCAAACATTAGTGACGCTCTATGGGTTAGCCCTGCCCCTGGGAAAGTGTCAGTCTGTGAGGACAAGTAAACAGTTTTCATTCTTCTATAAAGAAACAGTGTAAATCCAGATAACAAACTTATCAAAAAATCCCAGAATTCTTTGTTCTGTGAAGCTTCTGGGTGTTGCTCCAACGGCCAGAGCTGCTCGGGGACCTCGGGCGCAGGCTTGGTGCCTTCTGTTCACCTTACAGTTGAGGAAACCGAGGCATGCTCGGGGTCTGGAACCTGCAAGTCATAGCGGAGTACAGTGTCTGACTCCAGGGCTGGTGCATTTAACCATTTCGACCTTTCCCTTAAATACAAACTTGATATTATTGTTATTATTTGAGTCAGGGTCTTGCTTTGTCACCCAAACTGGAGGACAGTGGGACGATCATAGCTCACTGCAGCCTAGACAAGCAATCCTCCCGCCTCAGCCTCCAGAGTAGCTGGGACTACAGGTGTGCACCACCATGTCCAGCTAACTTTTAAGATTTTTTTTGTAGAGATGGAGTCTCCTGGGATTACAGGCATGAGCCACTGCACCTGGCCTATCAAATAATTTTCACAATTTACAGTAAAATTCACTCTTATCAGTATATGGTTCTGTGAATCTGGACAAACACACGGCTAGGCAGGCATCACCACAATCAAGATTCTGTCACCTTCAACAATCCTGTCCTTTGAAGTCGGCCCACTGCCCGCATCACTGACCTCCTCCCCATTCCCGTAGTTCAGCCATTTCCATGGTGTTGTCCGTGGAATCATACAGATTGTAGCCTTTGAGTCTGGTTTCTTTCACTCAGTGCATTGGAGATCCATCCAGGACTTTGTATGTGTCAATAGTTCATTCCATTTTATTGCTGAAGTACTTCATTTTGTGGATGAACTGCAATTTTTAAAAATCCCTTCATCAGCTGAAGACATTTGGAATGTGTAAAGCCAACATTATAAACATTCACCTGCAGGTTTTTGTGTGAACTAGCTTTCATTTATCTTGACTGAACACTTTGTGTGGGATCACTGGGTCATATGATAAGTGCATGTTTAACTAACTAGTAAGAAATTACAAACCGTCTTTCCAACGTGGCAGTAAAATTTGGCATTCCCACCACAAACGTGCGCGTGTTCTAATTGCTCCACAGTCTTGCCAGCTCTTCATATTGTTGGTGTTTGTTTATTTTAGTCATTCTTTTGTAGATGGACTATTCTGTCTGCATTCAATTTCCTTTGCACTTTTATCAAAAAGCAAGTGGTTCTGTTTGTGTTGGTCTATTTCTGGATTCCTTTTTATATCCCATTATTCCATTTGTCTAACTTTTCTCCAGTACCACGTTTTCTGTCTTACTGCAGGTTTATAGTAAAGCATAAAATCAGGTAATATGTCTCCTCCAACTTCATCTTCAAAATTGTTTTGGTTCTTTTCACTTTGCATATAAAGTTTAGAATCAGCTTGTCATTGTCTACAAAGTATTTTTTCCTGGAACAGTGATAAGGAGGTGTATATAGGAATCTGTAGATCAACTTTGGAAGAATTGACTTTTTTTTTTTTTTTTTTTTTTTTGAGATGGCGTCTTGCTCTGTAACCTGGGCTGGAGTGCGGTGGCGCGATCCCGGCTCACTGCAAGCTCCGCCTCCCGGGTTCCCACCATTCTCTTGCCTCAGCCTCCTGAGTAGCTGGGACTACAGGAACCCGCCACCATGCCTAGCTAATTTTTTTGTATTTTTAGTAGAGACGAGGTTTCACTGTGTTAGCCAGGATGGTCTCAATCTCCTGACCTCGTGATCTGCCTGCCTCGGCCTCCCAAAGTGCTGGGATTACAGGTGTGAGCCACCACGCCCGGCCAGAATTGACATCTTAATATTGAGCCTTGCCATCCATGAACATGGTATATCTATTAGTTTATTTCAGTCTTATTTGATTTCTTTTGCAGTATTCAGCATTTGGATCCTGCAAATATTTCGTTAGATTTTTACCTAAGTATTTCTCTTTGTATTTTTTGTTGCTATTGTAAATGATGCCAATTTTATTTTTTTATTTTTATGTATTTATTTTTTTGAGATAGAGTCTTGCTGTATCTCCCAGGCTGGAGTGCAGTGGTACAATCTCAGCTCACTGCAACCTCCGCCTCCCAGGTTCAAGAGATTCTCCTGCCTCAGCCTCCCAAGTAGCTGGGATTACAGGTGCCTGCCTCCACGCCTGGCTAATTTTTGTTTTTGTTTTTTTTTTAGTAGAGATGGGGTTTTGCCGTGTTGACCAGGCTGGTCTTGAACTCCATACCTCAGGTGATCCACCTGCCTCGGCCTCCCAAAGTGCTGGGATTACAGGCATGAACCATCACGCCAGGCCCCAATTTTAAATATACGATTTCCAGTTGTTCATTATGAGTTTGTAGAAGTACCACTGGTTTTTGCATGGCCTCTCCTTTCTGCTTCTGTCCCTCTCAGTTAGAACAGTCTCTGCCTGTGCTGGGACTCACCCTCTCCTGCTATTGTTTAGCACAGAATGACCAAGAACTCATTCAGAGCATTCCTGGTCAAGCTGCCCTCTAAGAGTCATGAGACCTACAGCAAACTTTAGTACGAATTGTACTAACTTGGAGGAAAAGTCAGGCTGACTTATTGGTGTCTTTGGTAGAATTTTAAAAATAAAGCAAAACATATTTTTCTGGTTCCTGTAAGCAGTGCGAATAAACCATAAACCAAGTGTACTGAGATGTTCTTGCCTGAACTTGATCCTCCAAATATGTTTCTAAACCAGAAAAGAGGGTTTCTTACGAGGGATTCTTTTTTTTTTTTTTTTTTTTTTTTTTTGAGACAGTGTCACTCTGTCACCAGGCTGGAGTGCAGTGGCATGATCTTGGCTCACTGCAACCTCTGCCTGCCACATTCAGGCGATTCTCCTGCCTCAGCCTCCCGAGTAGTTGGGACTACAGACACAAGCCAGCACGCCCAGCTAATTTTTTTATTTTTAGTAGAGATGGGGTTTCACCATGTTGGCCAGGGTGGTCTCGATCTCTTGACCTTGTGATCCACCCGCCTCCACTTCCCAAAGTGCTGGGATTATAGGCATGAGCCACCACGCCCAGCTAACTTTGGTATTTTTAGTAGAGACAGGGTTTCACCATGTTGACCAGGATGGTCTTGATCTCTTGACCTCAGGTGATCTGCCCACCTCGGCCTCCCAAAGTGCTGGGACTACAGATGTGCGCCACCACGCCCATCTAATTTTTGTATTTTTATTAGAGGATGGGGTTTCACCATGTTGGCCAGGATGGTCTCGATCTCTTGACCTCATGATCCACCCACCTCGACCTCTCCCAAAGTGCTGGGATTCCAGGCGTGAGCCACCACGCCCGGCCCTTAAGAGGGATTCTTTGGCTTTCAGTGGATGGCGTTAGTGTCTGTTTTCTCTCTCTGGGTCTTCCTTCCTTGCCCTTGTATCATTCGTCACGTATTTAGTGAGCTATTATTGCCTCCCAGGTTCTGTTCCAGAGTGGAAGGCCCAGTGGACAGACAAGGGCCTGTCCTTCCAGAGCCTGATTTTCTCAGTAATCACCTAGCACACAATCATCTGCCTATGTCCAGAGGATCATACACTGTGGATCACCTTGGAATTGGAGCTCATAAAATTTTACCCTGTAGTGCTTTTCTTGACTGTAGCCTATGAAGTTATTGTAAGTTTTTATCTGCTAAATGCAGCTGGTGCCTCAGATTTTTTTCTTTTTGTGGCAGCTTATAGAATTTCACAAATTGCATATGCCTTCTTTTCTAAAGTATGGTTTCTTTTAAAATAATGGTTTCTTTTCAAATATGTGCAGGGCCGGGCACAGTGGCTCACACCTGGAATCCCAGCACTTTGGGAGGCCGAGGTGGGTGGATCACAAGGTTAAGAGTTTGAGACCATCCTGGCCAACATGGTGAAATCCTGTCTCTACTAAGAATACAAAAATTAGCTGGGCATGGTGGTGCGTGCCTGTAATCCCAGCTACTTGGGAGGCTGAGGCAGGAGAATTGCTTGAACCCAGGAGGCAGAGGTTGCAGTGAGCTGAGGTTGCACCACTGCACTCCAGCCTGGGCGACAGAACGAGACTCCGTCTCGAAAAAAATAAAATACGTATAGTGTAGTATCAAAGGAAAACAGCAAAACTTTAAAGATTTGCTTTGAAAATTAACTGTTTTGTAGCTTAAGAGCACAGTGTGGCAGCTTTCGACTTAATTAATTCGGATGTTAGTCATGCATATCTTTTCCATCTGCCTAAGAAATTACTCAGTATTACTAATGAAGATAGCTCATGGCTTTTGGCTTCTGTCCCTATATGTTTATTAGAAAATACTAATTTTAGAAAATTACTAATTACTTTTTCACATTTTTATTGTCAATTAAAATATCCTCACAAAATGGAGTAGCTTTCAATGTATAGAGATAACTGCACAAGGAGGACAGTGACGTCTGCCACTAAAACCGTGGTCTCCCAGCTGTGGTGTGTCCCACCTGAGGTGCTCACAGCTGAGTCCAACCAACGCCCTTGTTCTCAGCTTGGCCTCTCACTGTTTTGCCCCTTTGCTGCTCCTCTGCACAGCTCTTGGGGAGCTTTCCAGGGCAGCCGTCTGACCGCGGCTCTGTTTCCTGACTACCTGCATGGGATGGCAAAGTGGGGGTGGGGGTGGTTCTGTAGCCAGTCTGATTTGTGCGCTGTTGAGAGGGGGAGGAGAGCAGAATTTTTGAAGGAGTATATGTACCAGTTTTGGTGGAGATGGATGAAGTTCTGGGTCTCTTTAATATTCGATTTAAGAAGGTAAGTGGTGAGAGCGGAAAGTGTGGTGGGAATGTGTGGGCCCTGCAGGCCTCTGTCCAGCTCACACGCTGTCTGTCCTCTCGGCCTTCAGTGAAACGCTATGTCCGGAAAGGGGTCCCACTGGAGCACCGTGCCCGCGTCTGGATGGCGCTGAGTGGGGCCCAGGCTCAGATGGACCAGAATCCCGGCTACTATCACCGGCTTCTCCAGGGAGAGAGAAACCCCAGGCTGGAGGATGCCATCAGGACAGGTGAGGCAGCGGGGATCAGGCTCTGGCACAGGGCCTGGGGTCAGAAGGAACTGGTTTCCACCCAGTGTCTAGTCTCAGTTTCCAGGAGTGAGTGGTGCGTCTGCTGGTTTTAACTTAAAGTTACGTCTTCCTCCATGAAAGAATCAAAACTGAAGCCTGGCCGGGCGCGGTGGCTCAAGCCTGTAATCCCAACACTTTGGGAGGCCGAGACGGGCGGATCACGAGGTCAGGAGATCGAGACCATCCTGGCTAACACGGTGAAACCCCGTCTCTACTAAAAAATACAAAAAACTAGCCGGGCGAGGTGGCTGGCGCCTGTAGTCCCAGCTACTGGGGAGGCTGAGGCAGGAGAATGGCGTAAACCCGGGAGGCGGAGCTTGCAGTGAGCTGAGATCCGGCCACTGCACTCCAGTCCGGGTGACAGAGCGAGACTCCGCCTCAAAAAAAAAAAAAAAAAGAAAAATTGGTTAACCTAAATTGAGTAATTAGATTTTTAGAAAGTACATCTGCCCTTCTGATTTTAACAGTTTTTGAGAAATACACACTTAAACACAATATACTTAATTTTTAAAAACCCAGTGGCTTTAAAGTGCCGTGAGGTTAGAAAGACTTGGGAGGGTGAGGACGTGGTGCATCCTGCTGCCCTTCCTGGGGGTCTCCTGTCCACAGGGCTGAGCCAATGGGGAGGGGCTACCCAGGCTGGGGGCTGGGGCTGCCAGGGAGAGGCTGACCGCAGAGTGATTGCCGCCAAAGGTCTCCAAGCAGATGCACAGCCTGGCGGCCAGAAACGCTGATTCAGGTTGGGAAGAGGAGAGCTTGAGTGCAGTGGGGAGGGGGTGCATAGTCAAACAGAGCACTGCTGTCTGAAAAATGAGTTTAAAGTCTCTGTTTTGTGTTTTTTGGATGATTAATATGTTTTTTTTTTGAGACAGGTGTCACTCCGTTACCCAGACTGGAGTGTAAGTATAGTAGGGCAGTCACAGTGAGTGCTTACTGCAGCCTTGACCTACCAGGCTCAAGTGATCCTCCTGCCTCAGCCACCCGCGTAGCTGGAAGTGATCAGGACCACAGGTGTGCACCACCACACCTGGCTCATTTTTTTAATTTTTATTTTATTATTTTATTTATTTATTTTTTTTTTTTGAGACAGAGTCTCGCTCTGTGGCCCAGGCTGGAGTGCAGTGGCACGATCTTGGCTCACTGCAAGCTCTGCCTCCCGGGTCACGCCATTCTCCTGCCTCAGCCTCCCGAGTAGCTGGGACTACAGGCGCCGCCACCACGCCCAGCTAGTTTTTTTGTATTTTTTTAGTAGAGACGGGGTTTCACCGTGTTAGCCAGGATGGTCTCGATCTCCTGATCTCGTAATCCGCCCGTCTTGGCCTCCCAAAGTGCTGGGATTACAGGCGTGAGCCACTGCGCCCGGCCAATTTTTATTTTTTTGCAGAGATGGGGTTTTGGTTTTGAACTCCTGGGCTCTGAGGATTCTCCCTCCTTCACCTCCCAAAGTGCTGAAGTTACAGGAGGGAGTCACTCGCCTGGCTGAATCTTTCTTTCAATTATGGTAAAATATGCCTAATATAAAATTTACCATTTCATTTTCCCAAGCTGAAGCTCTGTCCCCATTGTCAAGCACCACCCCCGTGTCCTTGCCCAGCCCCTGACACCCCACTGTGCACTCGTCTCTGTGGTTTGGCAACTCCAGGGTCACATAAGAGGAGTCCTGTGGGTTGCGTTCTGTGCGACTGGTGTCCTTTTCCTCGCTTCAGTCCTCAGGGATCCTCTGTGCTGCATCTCGTGTGAGAATTTCCTCCTTCTTTAAGAGTGAATAATATTCCACGCATGGGCAGACAACATTTTGTTCATTTATCCACCTGTCAGTGGACCCCTGGGCTCTCCTGCCGCATGGCTGTTGTGGGTGGCACGGCCGTGAGCCTGGGTATGTGGATTCTTCTGGGTCCCTGCTTTCAGCTGTGGGCTCCTACCCAGAGTGTGGGGCTGCTGGATCCATGGCAGTTATGTGCTTAGTCATTGGAGGCACCTGGTCAGTTGTCTTTCGGGAGCCATGCAGTGGATGGTCCAGCCCCACAGAGCCAATGCCAGGCCACGCAGTGCAGACAGAAAGCTCCCATGCTCTTCCATCTCCACAGTGGAGATGGAGCCATCTCCTTTCCCACAGGATGCTATCAAAACATATCAAGACGCTTAGCATGATGGCACACGCCTGTAATCCCAGCACTTCGGGAAGCTGAGGCAGGCAGATTATTTGAGCTCAGGAGTTCAAGACCAGCCTGGCTAACACGGCAAAACTCCGTTTCTACAAAACAATACGTAAATTAGCCCAGGCATGGTGGTGTGTGCCTGTAGTCTCAGCTACTCAGGAGGCTGAGGTGGGAGGATCACTTGAGCCCTGGAGGTCGAGGATGCAGTGAGCCGTGATTGCACCACTGCACTCCAGCCTGGGTGACAGAGTGAGACCCTATGTCAAAAAATATATATATATGGAAAAACTCAATAAAAATATTACATAGACATGAACACAGCTGGTCACTCTAGTCTGAAATAGCAAAAATACTAACTTCCCCTTGACTGATTCCAGTTTTTGGAATGTTTAGAATTCCATTAAAAAAAAATGCTCTTTTGTAAGAAAACACACAATGAAAAATAATGTGCTCTGAGGCATTGAACTAATGTTCGCCCAAATCTAGTTTTTTGTAAGCAAAGACAAGGCCTGGGGCCAGAGGTCGGAAACAGACTCACAGTGTTTTGCAGCCGTTGTGGAGAGACCATAGGCGGTTGGGTTCCTCCAGGGTGGGGTGTGTGCGCACATCTCAGCATCACGGCTGGCGGGGGCTGCTGTGAGTCAGTCTGGGAACCGGCCGTCCGCTGGTGACCGCGTGGGGTGCCTGGTGAACACCCTCTAACGGATATAGGGCCAGTGGGAGCAGAAACCAGTGGAGTTGTCAAGCCGGCATTATCCTTCCTGCTCGGCTTGCGTCCGGGGTTAACGTGGAGGTCAGCTTCAGTGAGGCCTGGCACTGGGTCAGCGTGAGGCTTGGTTAGTCTCGGGGACCCATGTGGTATCCGGATTCCCCGGCACTAGACAGCTTGTCCAGGGCCACTGTCCTGCCAAGAGATGCCTGGGCTGGACAGTGGGGGGACTGGTGCCGAGGAAGGAAGAGGCCGGCAGGGATGCCTCCTGCACACACAAGCCGACAACGCGAGGTTTATTCAGTTCTCAGTTGTCAGCTCTCAGCTGTGTCCTTTATCTCTGAGGAGTCTCAGTTTATTCTGTCTCCTTCTGTTTTGGATCTTCGGAAATAGGAAAGTGTCCCAAAGTTTTGTGGGCATTTCTCTCCACCTGTCACCCTGGGTCCTCGAGGCAGAGTTGCCTCCACTATGCGCAAGGTGCGAGGTGCAGGAGGCCTGTGCTGGGGACTGGGAGGAGACGGGCATCGAGGAAGGAGCACCGTGGCCTGGCCACCAGCTCTGGGGTTGCTCTGCTGTCCCTGACTCTGCGGGAAGGACGGTTGGGGCCCCTCCACCCCGAGTCCAGGATCACCCCCTCCTTCCTGGCCCAGCGAGCCTGTCGCTCTGGCTGTGTTGAGTCTGCCGTGCGGCCAGGGTGAAAACCAGTCCATAAGTCCCAGGTGGAAGCCAGGCGGCCCCCCTTGGGGCAGCTGGAGGGGTGGGAGGCTTGTGGAGCAGAAACCCGTGGGTGATTCCTTCTCAATTTCCCGCAGACCTGAACCGGACCTTCCCTGACAATGTGAAGTTTCGGAAGACCACGGACCCCTGCTTGCAGAAGACCCTGTACAATGTGCTGCTGGCATATGGGCACCATAACCAGGGAGTGGGCTACTGCCAGGTGAGCCTCAGGACCTTTTGACGCAAGCATGAGGTGGCTGTGACGACGGGTCTGTCCACAGCTGCAGGCTCGGCAGTGACGGCTTCATGTCTCTGTCAACAATGTTCATGAATTCCACATCCTGATGCCCCATTGAGGCTCGGACACCATTTGCCAGCAGGGAGGACAGGGAGCAGCAGCTGACGACCTCGTTTCAGCCTCAGGCAGCGGGAGGAGAATCAGTGAGCACGAGACACAGAGGGCGAGTGCTGTGGGGTGCGTGTGTGCTGTGGGAAACGTGTGCTGTGGGGCGTGTGCTATGGGGCATGTGTTGGGCGCATGTGTGCTGTGTTGGGTGCGTGTGCTGTGGGGTGTGTGTTGCGGGGCATGTGTGTGCTGTGGGAAATGTGTACTGTGGGGCGCGTGTGTTGTGGGGCACGTGTGCTGTGGGATATATGTGCTGTGGGGTGCGTGTGCTGTGGGATATATGTGCTGTGGGGTGCGTGTGCTGTGGGATATGTGTGCTGTGGGGTGCGTGTGCTGTGGGGTGCGTGTGCTGTGGGGTGCGTGTGCTATGGGGTACGTGTGCTGTGGGATATATGTGCTGTGGGGTGCGTGTTCTGTGGGGTGCATGTGGTATGCCATGGGGCGTGTGTGCTATGGGATATGTGAACTATGGGGCATGTGTGCTGTGGGGTACGTGTGCTGTGGGGTGCGTGTGCTGGAAAGCTTGTGTACTATGGGGCATGTGTGCTATGGGATATGTGTGCGGTGGGGTGCATGTACTGTGGGGTGTGTGTGCTGTGAGCTGTGTGTTGTCCTCTGAGGCCACTCCCAGAGTGTCTGCTGTCTACACTGTCATCCCCCGGCTGGCTCCGTGGTGTGAACCAGCAGGTGTGGTTGGGAGAGTCCTTGCGCCTCCTGGAGGCCACCTAGCTGGGTGCATATTAAGGGCATTGCTCTTAGTAACTGGTGGAGCGAACAGGCCAGAATTGGGGGCAGCCAGGAGCCGTGCAGTCTCCCAGCCTGTGTGTGCCCTGCCTGGGCCTTTTGCCGGTGGTGCTGTTCCAGTCTCTCTGAGCTCGCTGAGGGCAGGGCAGGCATCTGGGCAGGGCTGGCCTCCACGATGGTTTCCAGGTGCACACATGGCCTGTGACTGCCTGTGAGTCCCAGTGGCTGGGAGCCTGGAGCCCACGGCTGCCACCGGGATTGAAGAGTGCTTTCCTGGCATTTCAGGTCATGTGCTTCACAGGCTTCTAGGGGTTGTGGCTTAAATTTTTCTAGGAGGACGGGGAAGGACATTGTCGCGATGGGTGGTTCGAACCCAGCAGGCCCAGTGGTGCCACCAGAAACTTCCTGTAGGAGCCAGGCATGCAGCAACCAGAAAACGCAGTTTGAGTGAACGTTTGCGGGAGTGTGGAGCCCCTGCCTGGACAGCCCTGGGCCTGGCCCCTGGCAGAGTGAATGCTCCCAAGGAGAAAGGGTGGACGTGTGCGTGAGGAACGCCCTGTGACAGGCCAGCAGCAGAGCCACAGGACCGCGCCGTCCTCACCCGCTGCTCCGCATGCTGCGCATGTGCAGCTCTGTAGCGGGCAGGCAGTGCTGTGTCAGGTGAAGCTGGGAGAGTCCCTCCTTTGCAGACAGAATTCCTGCCATTCCTTGCTTTTATGACTGTCCAGGAGCAAGAATTTGGCCTTCTGGAGTTGAGGTAGAGTGGGCAAGAAACCCTCTACATCATTCTATTTACTACTCCTTTGCGTTTTAAAAACAGCTTTACTAAAATGCAAACACCAGCCTGGGCAAGGTGGCAAGACCCCATCTCTACAAAATATGTTAAAAAATTAGCCAGGTGTTGTGGCACACGCCTGTGGTCCCAGCTACTCAAGGGGCTGAGGTGAGAGGGTCGTTGGGGCCTGGGAGGTCAAGCCTGCAGTGAGCCATGATCGCACCCTACACTCCAGCCCGGGCAACAGAGCAACACCTTGTCTCAAAAAAAGCGAGAAACAAACCAAAAAAACACCAAAAAAAACACCACCCACCTGGGGGCCCTTTCCTGTCATCGTGCACTGTGGGAGGTCAAGGCAGGAGGGTTACTTGCTTGAGGCCAAGAGTTCAAGGCCAGCCTGGGCAATATAGCAAGACCCCCATCTCTATTCTGTTTTTTTTTTTTTTTTTTTTTTGAGGCAGAGTCTTGCTCTGTTGTCCAGGCTGGAGTGCAGTGGCACAATCTCGGCTCACTGCAAGCTCCGCCTCCCGGGTTCACGCCATTCTCCTGCCTCAGCCCCCCGAGTAGCTGGGACTACAGGCGCCCGCCACAGCACCCGGCTAATTTTTTGTATTTTTAGTAGAGATGGAGTTTCACTGTGTTAGCCAGGATGGTCTTGATCTCCTGACCTTGTGATCTGCCTGCCTTGGCCTCCCAAAGTGCTGGGATTACAGGCGTGAGCCACCGCGCCAGACCCCAAGACCCCATCTCTATTCTTTTTTTTTTTTTTTTTTTTGAGACGGAGTCTTGCTCTGTCGCCCAGGCTGGAGTGCAGTGGCCAGATCTCAGCTCACTGCAAGCTCCGCCTCTTGAAAAACAAACCACAGACACAATGTTACATACTAACAGAATGCCAGAGCTCAGCTGGCATTTGGAACCTACAGGCACATATGTACATGTGTGTGCGTAGATGTGCACCTGTTAGCTTGCTGTGGGCCCCTAAGGAAACACCGCAGCCTGGTAAACAGTGGAAACGAATTCTCTCTTGGCTCTGGAGGCTGTGCATCTGAGGTCGCGGCGTCTGCGGTGTGTGAGGTCACAATGTCTGCACGGTGGGTTGTTTCGGAGGCTGTGACAAAGGGACTGTCCCAGGCCTCACTCTGACTCTGCTGGTTCCTGGCAGTCCTGGGTGCCCTTCGGTGGGCAGCGTCACTACTCCAGTCTCTGCCTCCATCTCCGCGTGTGTTCTCCTGTGTGTGCCTGTGTCTAAAGCTCTGCCTAAGACAAGAACACCAGGCTTGGATTAGGGCCCACCAACTCCTCCATGACCCCATCCGTAATGACATCTGCAACAGTCCTTTTCCCAAACAAGGTACCAATCTGAGGTACTAGGGGTTAGGACTTCAACAGCTGAATTTTGGGGCGGGGGACACAGTTCAATGCGTAGCAGACGTGTAGAGTTACACAATGCACAAAGGGTCTCGCTCTGTCACCCAGGCTGGAATGCAGTAGTGTAATCTTGGCTCACTGAGCCTCAACCTCCTGTGCTTGAGCGGATCCTCACTTTGGCCTCCTGAGTGACTGGGACCACAGGTGCACCACCACGCCCAGGTAATTTTTGTATGTTTTGTAGAGATCGGGGTCTTGCCATGTTGCCCAGCCTGGTCTTGAACTCCTGAGCTCAGGTGATCCTCCTGCCTCTACCTCTCACAGTGCTGGGATCCCCCACTGTGCCTGGCCATGTTCTGCTTTTTCTCCACGATGATCACCCACCTGTGTCCACTCTCCACATTGTCGCCCTCTCCCAGGACCAGTAGCACTGTCCGCTCGCAGGGGTCCGTTCTCAGCAACAGAGGTCCCCCCGGGTCCGCTCAGCCACAGAGGTCTTCCCAGCATTTCCGTCATCAGCTCAAAGCAGTTGGTTCTTCCCAGAGCTTCCATTGTCATCTTCTGGAACATGATCTTCTCTGCACTGGTTACTTTTGCTTTTTGAGTCAAACTCTTAGGGTCTGTTTTTAAGGGGAGGTCCAGGTCGAAGGATGTGTAAGGCCGCATGCCTGTCCACCAGTGCTTTGTATCCAGGTGAACAGCGCCACATCCCTGTGTGACTGAAGCCCCTGTATTCCTGCCAGCATCACTCTCTGTGGCTCCCCCGCCGCACTTCCGATCACGTGAATTGATCTTGTTGGTTGGCAGAAGCTGGATTCTTTTCCCTTATTACTAGAGAAATATTTACTTTAGAAATTACAGATGAGTGACAGGAGAATTTCAGTTGTGTAAAACGCAGTCACCTGGAAATGGCACTGACTCACGACTGCGAAGCCCCCAGGGTCTGGGGCTGCCCTCGATGGAGAGGGTCACATATGTGATGTTTGAGGCGGCACCCCTTTGGCAGGTGTGCACATGGATTTCCCGAAAGGGTCTCCACCACGAAATTCTCCCAACACCCACGTGTCAGAACATGTTCCTTACGGTTTTTATAAAATGTGGTCATTGGTATAGTTTTCTCTCTGGTAGACAGTTTCATGCTGTTGATATATAGTAATTTCTTTAGAAACCAATGGTAAGTTATGTTTTTTTATCACAAGGTTACCATTAGTGGATGAGTCTTTGATTTTAGTATTCAGGATTTCTTTAAACTTTTTTTTTTCTTTTTCTTTTTCTTTTCTTCACGTAAGCTTGACTAAACACATTACTAGACGGTAGGTATTTAGTGACTCTAGAGTTCTACTAAAGGATCATTCTGGAATTATGCAGGTTTTAGGGAAAAGCACGAGAAATGGAAACTGGGTAGTTAGTAGCTGAATGATTGCAGAATCGTGTGGAGGCTTAAAACTCAATGTGAATTTCTGTTTCTCATTTTTCTAATTTCAGGGAATGAATTTTATAGCGGGATATCTGATTCTTATAACGAATAATGAAGAAGAATCTTTTTGGCTGTTAGACGCTCTTGTTGGAAGAATACTACCTGGTATGTTGAAAATTCCTGCGCTGTGCCTGAACTGTCCTGTTTCTGGTGCTGCCAAAGTGATTCCGCTGAGAAATCAAGATTTAATTAAAACATGGTTGAATGGTCTGGGAGTTGAGGTTAAAATCTTTTTTTTTGAGACAGAGTCTCGCTCTGACGCCCAGGTTAGAGTGCAGTGGCATGATCTTGGCTGACTGGAACCTCTGCCCCTGGGTTCAAGTGATTCTCCTGCCTCAGCCTCCCAAGTAGCTGGGATTACAGGTGTGTGCCACCACGCCTGGCTAATTTTGTATTTTTAGTAGAGACGGGGTTTCACCGTGTTGGTCAGGCTGGTCTCAAACTCCTGACCCCAGGTGATCCGCCCGCCTCGGCCTCCCAAAGTGCTGGAATTACAGGCATGAGCCACCGTGCCTGGCCAAAAATCTTTTTGCAGTAAAAAAAAAATGTCTTTGAAACTGAGTTGAAGGGGAGAAACCCATGTAAGTGACCAGGTCCCGGCTGCAGCGGCTGTTGCTCCTGGGCCAGCAGAGGGCCTTCTGTGCTGTCTTGACCCTTGTGGGCAGCTGGGGCTGCGTGGTTGGCTCACCCCCTCCTCAGCTGGTAACTTCTGTGTCTGTTGAGGGCCACAGTGTAGCTTGTACTGATCACAGAATCTCTGAGAGGCTGTCTTGGTTTCATGTGTGTATTTGTTACTGAGTTTGTGAATACTAGCAAGAGCCCAATAATTGTGCTATGTATATCCATAGTTACTTTTTAAGTAAGTACTTACTTTTTAAGGTGAAAACTATTCTTTTCAAACCTTTCCACTTTTCTATGTATTAATGTTTAATTATTTAATAATTAAAATGGGCCGGGCGCGGTGGCTCAAGCCTGTAATCCCAGCACTTTGGGAGGCCGAGACGGGCGGATCACAAGGTCAGGAGATCGAGACCATCCTGGCGAACACAGTGAAACCCCGTCTCTACTAAAAAAAAAAAATACAAAAAAACTAGCCGGGCGAGGTGGTGGGTGCCTGTAGTCCCAGCTACTTGGGAGGCTGAGGCAGGAGAATGGCGGGAACCCGGGAGGCAGAGCTTGCAGTGAGCTGAGATCCGGCCACTGCACTCCAGCCTGGGCAACAGAGCAAGACTCCGCCTCAAAAAAAAAAATAATAATAATAATAATAATAATAATTAAAATGTATTTATTAGTAAGTTATCCACGGGTTATAGTAAAGGCCAGTGCAGACGATGGGCTGCAGGCTCAGGTCACTTGGGAAGAGAAGTTGAGGAGCAGTCGGGCAGGCAGGACCTGGAGCTGAGACCACTCTGCCCTTCCCCAGCCTGGCTGTGGTGCTGGGTCAAGGGGCTGCGTGTTCATCCTATAGGGCAGAGGAGACGTGAGGGGCAGCCGGGCCAGTCCCCAGTGTTTGCAGCCTGGGGGCGGTGTGGCTCCAGCTCCTGCCTGGTGAGCGCACGGTGTGTGTCAGGTTCCCGCTGAGCTGTGCTCGTCCTCAGGACAGTCACACCACGCAGACAGTCACCCACCCCATTTCCAGGGTGAGGACACCGAAGGCCGGGAGAGTTTGCATGCTGGCCTGACCACCGCTGTACGTGGCCGAGCCTGGTTCAGATCCTGGCTGGGTGACTCACAAACCATCGTGTGTGTCCTCACGGACGGGGCGAAGCTCAATGCATCGTTAAGGGCAGGGAGGAATCAGTGCCACCCTCAACCCAAGGCCACAGAAATGGAGATGCCAGAGGCCAGCCTGACAGAGCCGCCCCAGAGGAAGGGAGCCCCGCAGAGCTCCCGGGAGCAGGAAGAGCCGTTCGCCCGGCTGGAGGCCGGACCTGGTGCAGCAGCAGCAGCAGGCAGAGCCTCGTGGGGCGGAAAGGATGCCGACTGTCTCAGCTCAGCTCGGTGAACGCCTGGACCAGGTGGAATGGTGAAACTAGAGGCAGATGGAGTTAGGCAGGACGTGGAAACAGGTTCACAACCTGCTTCAGTGATGTCCAAGCACAAATCACAGCGAATCTTCCCATCCGTGGGCCATGCAATTCTTTTCACCACATTTTTGTTGAAAACCTATCGTGTTCTGGGCACTGTTCAGGGGTGTGGGAAACATAGGGGAGCACACACGAGTTCTGTCTTTGTGGGGGGCAGACCCCAAGCAGCGGCAGGTGAGAGCTCAGGTCGGAGGGCTCAGTGCCAACCTAGAGAGCAGGGCAGGCCCCGCCGTGCTGGTGTGATGGACAGATGCATTTTCAGTCCATAAGACGTCATTTCCGATACTCATTATGAGATTAAGTTGAACAAAACTGCAATGCAAATAGGTCTGGATTCAAAAAGAAAAGAAAGTATAAAAACTAAACTTTTAGGATTATGGGAGGAAAAGGGGTTATTCCGATCCCGGCAGAGCTCTCCCAGCGGCAGAGAAAAAAGGCAAATATACGTCCTTCTCTAAGTTATAGTGACCGACGTAGGTCGTTTCAGTGCCACGGTCATCCTGCTCTAATATCCGTCCCTCTCTAAGTTACAGTTACCCAAACTAGGTCATTTCAGTGCCACTGTTATCCTGCTCTTAATTGCTGCTTTTTAAGTTATACAAGAAATACACAGACATATTCTCGTTTCAGAAGTTCAAAAAATACAGAACTTTTTATAGAATAAAAAGTGACAGCCAGGAGCAGTGGCTCGCACCTGTAATCCTAGCACTTTGGGAGACTGAGGCGGGCAGTTAGGAGTTCAAGACCAGCCTGGCCAACAGGGCAAAACACCATCTCCACTGAAAATATAAAAATTAGCCAGGTGTGGTGGCGGGCGCCTGTAATCCCGGCTACTCAGGAGACTGAGACACAAGAATCAGCTTGAACCTGGGAGGCTGAGGTTGCAGTGAGCTGAGATCACACCACTGCACTCAGCATGGGAGACAGAGCGAACCTCTATCTAAAAAAGAAAAAAAAAAAACAAAAAACAAGGCCAGGCAGAGTAACTCACATATAATCCCAGCATCTGGGAGGACACAAGGTGGGAGGATCCCTTGAGCCCAGAAGTTCGAGACCAGCCTGGGCAACAAAGTGAGACCCCTCCCATCTCTACTAAAAATAAAAATTTAAATAAAAGTGATGACCTGCCTTCACTAGCACATCCCCATTTACCTTCCACTCAGAGGTAACTGTTATCATCAGTCTGATGTATGTATTTCAGGGTTTTTATAGACCCATATAAACATACATGAAAGACTGAAAATTAGTGACACAGAAACAGAGAAGCAAAAGAAAAGATAAACTGAGACAAAAATCTGGTTCTCTGGGAAAACTGATAAATAGTCAAACCTCTGGCAAGACGGATAAGAAAAAAATGTAGCCGGGCATGGTGGCTCACGCCTGTAATCCCAACACTTTGGGAGGCTGAGGCAGGAGGATCACCTGACATCAGGAGTTCGAGACCAGCCTGACCAACATGGTGAAACCCCATCTCTACTAAAAATACAAAAATTAGGCTGGGCGCGGTGGCCCAAGCCTGTAATCCCAGCACTTTGAGAGGCCAAGACGGGTGGATCACGAGATCAGGAGATGGAGACCATCCTGGCTAACACGGTGAAACCCCGTCTCTACTAAAAAATACAAAAAACTAGCCGGGCGAGGTGGCGGCGCCTGTAGTCCCAGCTACTCCGGGAGGCTGAGGCAGGAGAATGGCGTAAACCCGGGAGGCGGAGCTTGCAGTGAGCTGAGATCCGGCCACTGCACTCCAGCCCGTGCGACAGAGCAAGACTCCGCCTCAAAAAAAAAAAAAAATACAAAAATTAGCTGGGCATGGTGGTGGACACCTGTAGTCCCAGCTGCTCGGGAGGCTGAGGCAGGAGAATGGCGTGAACCCGGAAGGCGGAGGTTGCAGAAAGCTGAGATCACACCACTGCAGTTAAGCCTGGGCAACAGGATAAGACCCTGTCTCAAGTAAATAAATAATAAATAAATACATACATAAAAGCACAGGCACTGAAGAGAAACTTTGTTGAGGTGTAATCCACCTGTCCCGCAGTCCCCCCTTTCAAGTGTATGGTGCAGTGGTGATTGGTGCGTTTGTGACTTCAGAACAGGTGAGCCAAGATCACTCCACTGCACTCCAGCCTGGGTGACAGAGTGAGACTCTTATCTCAGAAAAAAAAAAAAAAAGTATAAGATATAGTAGAAATGAAAAGGTGCTGTAATTTGAAGATTTGTAGAGATTTTTAAGAATCAAAAGAAGAAAATGAAGAGACAGAAGTGGATAATTCTGAGAAAAAAACAGCCTAATGAAGTTGACTTGAGAGAGAAAATAGAACATCTGATGGGCGTGTGCATGGACACACTGGGTTTTTACTGCTATCAGACTGTGAAGGAACAGGTAACTCCTGCTTTCTAATGTTTTTGTTTTATTTTTTATTTATTACTTTTTCTTTTTTTATTTTATTTATTTTATTTTATTTTATTTTATTTTTTTGAGACGGAGTCTCGCTCTGTCGCCCAGGCTGGAGTGCAGTGGCCGGATCTCAGCTCACTGCAAGCTCCGCCTCCCAGGTTTCCGCCATTCTCCTGCCTCAGCCTCCCGGGTAGCTGGGACTACAGGCGCCCGCCACCTCGCCCGGCTAGTTTTTTGTATTTTTTTTAGTAGAGACGGGGTTTCACCGTGTTAGCCAGGATGGTCTCGATCTCCTGACCTCGTGATCCGCCCGTCTCGGCCTCCCAAAGTGCTGGGATTACAGGCTTGAGCCACCGCGCCCGGCCTATTTATTACTTTTTCAAGACCGAGTCTCGCTCTGTCGCCCAGCCTAGAGTGCAGCGGCGCAATCTTGGCTCGCTACAAGTTCTGCCTCCTGGGTTCACGCCATTCTCTTGCTTCGGGCTCCTGAGTAGCTGGAATTATAGGCACCCACCACCATGCCTGGCTAATTTTTGTAGTTTTAGTAAGAGATGGGGTTTCACCATGTTGGCCAGGCTGGTCTCAAACTCCTGACCTCAGGTGATCCGCCCACCTCAGCCACCCAAAGTGCTGGGATGACAGGTGTGAGCCACCACACCTGGCCATTTTATTGTATTTTTTAGAGACAGGGTCTCAATCTGTTACTCAGGCTGGAGTGCAGTGGTGTGATCATGGCTCAATCCAGCCTCAACCTCCTTAGCTCAAGTGATTCTCCTGCCTCAGTCTTTTGAGTAGCTGGGACCACAGGTGGACACCACCGTGCCCAGTAGATTTTTTTTTTTTTTATTTGTAGAGATGGGGCCTTGCTATGTTGCCCAGGCTGGCCTTGAACACCTGGCCTCAAGTAGTCCTCCTGCCTTTGCCTCCCAAAGGGCTGTGGTTAATTCCGTTTTTTTTTTTTTTTTTTTTTTTTTTTTTAAATAAATCTTGGGGCTCATACCTACAATCCTAGCCCTTTGAGTGGTGCATGCCTGTGGTCCCAGCTAACTAGGAGGCTGAGGTGGGAGGGTTACTTGAGCTAAGGAGGTCGAGGCTGCAGTGAGCTGTGGTAGTGCTACTGCACTCCAGCCTCGGTGACAGAGCAAGACCCTGTCTAAATAACTGATTGATTAATCAATCTTGCAAAAAATATAAAAAAGGAACTGCTCATTGCTTCATGTTATGAAGCTAATATAACCTTCACACCATACAGGCTAATCTCACTGATGAACAGAAGTATGTAAATGTTGATTATTAATATTAGCAACTTGAATCTGCAGATGATTATGAAGTATTTTTTTAGTTTGAAGATAGTTTATTCCAGAAATGCAAGGATGGCTTAATCATATGGAATAATCAAGGGCAAACCTAAGCCAAGAAGGCTTGAAAGAACAACACTGGAGATATATTGTAGTGCTCTAATAATTAAAATGGTGTGGTATTAGGTTATGAATGGATAAACAGACCAATGGAACAGAATTGCGAAGCCAGATAGAAATCAACCAGTCTGTGGATCTATTAATCTATGGGAATGTCTTTTGTGAGATATGTCAATTAATGGGAAAAAGACCGTTTAAAACTTGATTCAGCGACACTTGACTGTATGGAAGAAAACAAGATTAAACCCTTATTTCAATTCCAGATGGATTTAAGACTCATGTAAAAAAGTAAAACTTTGAAACTCAGAGAACAAAATACAGAACAGTTGTGTCATGCGGGAGTAGGGGAGAAGTTCTTGAACATAATTCAAAAAGCATAAAAGGCATCGATAATTTTAATTACATGAAAATTTAAAAACTAATTTTGGTAAGAGACATCATAAGCAAAGTAAAAAGATAAGTGCTGGTTTGAGAAAGTATCTTTGATCCATGTAATTAACAAAGGGTTAGTGTCTGGACTGCGTGTGAATTTCTAAAAATCTAAGCAGAAAGGCAGGGAGTGGTGGCTCATGCCTGTAGTCCCAGCACTTTGGGAGGCTGAGGCAGGTGGATCACCTAAGGTCAGGAGTTCGAGACCAGCCTGGTCAACATGGTCTAACCTTGTCTGTACTAAAAATACAAAAATTAGCTGGGTGTGGTGCCATGCACCTGTAATCCCAGCTACTTGGGAGTCTGAGGCAAGAGAATCGCTTGAACCTGGGAGGTGGAGGTTGCAGTGAGCCGAGACTGCACCATTGCACTCCAGCCTGGGCAACAAGAGTGAAGCTCCGTCTTGAAAAAAAAAAAAAAAAAAAAAATCTAAGCAGAGAAAGAAACAGCTCAGCAGAGCATCAGGTGAAGAATGTGCCTAACAGGCAATTTACAAAATAGAGACTGGAAGACCGGAATGGCCAGCAGACCTGTGAACCCATGGCTGAGTTCCCTGGTGAGCATGAAGGTGCACATGGACAGGCTGGGGTTGGAGTGGAGCCTTCTGCAGCCACCGAGGCCTCCAGGCCCGTGACACAAAACGAAACCTCCCTGCTGTGGGGTGCGAGTCCGTCTGGGCATTGAGAATGTCATGCGCATTGTCCTCATTTTCCTCGGAGGAGGCCGAGACTGGCGGGGATTAAGTAGCTCGCACACAGTCCGCCAGCAAGTCGAGGGGCTGAGATCCCATCCCAGGCCTCCACGCCCGAGGCCTGCACCCCACATCTGCCTCCCGGGTTTCCCCCACCGCTGCTGTTGGGGAAGGCAGGAGGACTGTGTGGTCCATCGCTCGTGAGTCACTTAGAGGGCGTCCGGTTAAGGGAGTTACTTTTACCAGCAAAGGCCTCTAATCCCCATTCAGTTTGGAAGTGACCTGAGGACACGCTCCCCGTGGCCTGTGACCATCCACACTCAGACGCGCCACACCCCGGGTTCTCAGCCCATAACACCTGCCACACCCGCAGCCTCTTGTAGAGCCCATGAAGGTGACGGCCATCAATCACCATCCCAGCAAGGCATGGGAAGGACGCAGGAGGAAGGTGCAGACGCCGCTCCCCGGGCGGGCGATGGGTCCTCAGAGGAGGAGGTTGGCCCGGGCCCTGCTGCTGACTGAGGGTGGAGGGGGCCCCGTCCCGGGAGACTGCGTCAGTCATGAGCCAGTGCCGTCCTGAGTTAGCCCTCTGCATCCTGAAAGACGGGCTTGACCTGGTTCCCTTTGAAAAATAGGGAAACAGGTCAGGTTTTAATAACTCGCCATAGAAATACCTCAGCTCTGGCTGGAAGGACTGGCTGAGATGTGGACCCACAAGGCACATTCTCTCAGGACCACAGCTCAGCCCCATGAGCAGAGGTGGGTGGAGGGAGGCTTTTGGCACCGCACTTGCCACATCGGAGGCATGTTTCCTGCTTCCCCCCGAGTGGGGTTCCCTGAGGTCGCCCGTCCTGAGGGTGGGGCTCACGTGGCCTGGGCCACACCCGCATTGGGCTGGCTTTGTCACAGGAGGCTCATCTCTGGGATCTGGAGCGGCTGTTTGGGGATCAGACTGCACTGAGTCACCAGGCGGCCGGGCTCACCACACCCAGGTTTCCAGACCTGTGAGTCTCAGGACTTGCACCTTAAGTGTGAGCTTATTCCATGAGAGGGTTGCACAGAAAGCACTTTGTACAGTCTGAGGCCTCTTGATACTAGCTTTCGCCATAAGCTACTTTTTTAAACAAACAACTCTATATTAGGGAAAAAAGTGATTGCTGCTTTTCCGTTCAGGGTCTCCTAGTTACAGCAGATAAAGTTTGAGTTGTGTGCTAACAAATTGCTGAATTTAAGACAGTTGTTCTAATTTAATGGGATCTTGGAATTTAAGTAATTGCTCAGTTTTCTACCAAGTATTTAACCAGAGGTCTTAGCTACTTCTCAAGTTTATTTATTTTTTTATTGGAGGCAGGGTCTCACTGTGTTGCCAGGCTGGAGTACAGTGGTGCGATCACAGCTCACTGCAGCCTTTGACTTCCTGGGTTCACGTGACCCTCCCATCTCAGCCTCCCAACTAGCTGAGACTACAGGTCTGCACCACCATGCCCGGCTAATTGTTTTGAGTACAGACAGGGTCTTCTTGTATTGCCCAGGCTGGTCTCGAACTCTTGGGCTCAAGTGATCCTCCCACCTCCGCCTTCCAAAGTGCTGGGATTACAGGCGTGAGCCACTGTGCCTGGCCTCAGTTTTTTTAGTTGACATGTAATGAATCTGTTAGCTTTTTACCTGTGAAATGTAACAGCGTAAGCAGATCACAAACATTATTTCCTGGTAGCTTCTCTGCACCTTTTCTGGAATTTGAAAAGTTGTGCAGGGCACTTGGGAAGTGCAGTGGGTTTTCCCAGAGCCCTCTCACCTGCACGCATCAGCTGTCTGGAGGGATGGTTGGTACAGTTATAGGGCTGAGCGCCAGGCGGGCACTTGGCCTGTGTGCATCTGCTGTCTGGAGGGTTGGTTGGTACAATTCTAGAGCTGATTGTGTGTCTGCTGTCCTCAGGGCTTCGGGACATCAGGTGGGGTCTCATCCCGCTTCACCTTGCCCCCAACCACGGCCAGAGCCCCCTTTTCTTCAGTCCCCCAGCAATGGTGTCTGCAGGCAGCAGTGGAGAATCCTGGCCTGGTGCTGAGTCCAAGTTGGCCTTTCCTAGTGCTCGGCACATGGAGGGTGCTTGCCTTTCAGAGGAGGACTTGGGACTGAATCTTACACCTAGAGGGTGAGGAACCCTTTGCATGTTTTTTTTTTTTTTTTTTTTTTTTTTTTAATTAAATTTTACAGTACATATTTTGCCTTTAAAAAAAAGAAAAAGAAAAAATACTGCCTTATTCCCATTGCTGGGTGTATTTCCAAAAGAAAGGAAGTTACTTTGTTGAAGGGCATGGACCCCATTAATATGTACACCTATTAGGTATCCATAAATATTAAAAATTAAAAAACGTTTTAGCATTATAAAACTGATAGGTTTAAGAATTAGCCAAACTTGGCTGAGCGCGGTGGCTCAGGCCTGTAATCCCAGAACTTTGGGAGGCCAAGGCAGGCGGATCACAAGGTCAGGAGATCGAGACCATCCTGGCTAACACGGTGAAACCCTGTCTCTACTAAAAATACAAAAAATTAGCCAGGCGTGGTGGCGGCGCCTGTAGTTCCAGCTACTTGGGAGGCTGAGGCGGGAGAATGGTGTGAACCCGGGAGGCGGAGCTTGTGGTGAGCCGAGATCGTGCCACTGCACTCCAGCCTAGGGGACAGAGCGAGACTCCATCTCAAGAGAAAAAAAAGCCAAACTTACAGAAGTTAGAGGAAAAGGCCATCAGTCCTCCACTGCCGGGCTGTGGTGCTCACGTCTGCGGCTGTCCCTGTCTCAGGAGCCCACTATTGTTGCTCACGGTTCTCCCTGGGGAAGCTACAGGCCGGAGGGGCCCTCCCTGCTCTGCCCACCCCAGTTAGAAAGTCTGTCCTTTGCCTGAAGGATTACGTGCTTTTTTTTTTTTCTGTTTAAAGATTTGTTCTGTCTAGCAAATTAAGGATTTCCACCAGTTTCTCATTCTAACCCTAGGACAACTTTATTGCTTGTTGATAATCTCAAATTGAGAATCTGAAAGAGTGGTTCAGTTCAGAATGAAACTGTTTCCGTGCAGGACTGATTTATCACTCTGAACTGAGTTAATACCTAGGTAAGCGTTTGCTGTTCTTATTTTCTGTTTTTCGTGATTGTTTCATCTTTGCAGCTGACTTTAATTTTATTAACTAGTCAGCTTCTAGGTGCAAAAGTCACAGGCCAGCGGGAGGCGGACGTAGCAGTGCAGGGTGGGGCGGAGGGGAAGCAGGTCCCTCCCTCTCGGTCCTCCGGACCCTATGGAGAGTTTCTCGTGTTATCTGTCCCAAGATGTCCCGTGTGTGAGAAGCACTTTACGTGTTCCTAAAAGCACAGGCATGGGTCAGGCACGGCGGCTCACCCCTGTAATCCCAGCACTTTGGGAGGCTGAGGTGGGCAGATCACCTGGGGTCAGGAGTTTCAGACCAGCCTGGCCAGTATGGCGAAACCTCATCCCTCCTAAAACTACAAAAATTAGCCAGGCATGGTGGCGCACACCTATAATCCCAGCTACTCAGGAGGCTGAGGCAGGAGAGTCGCTTGAACCTGGAAGGTGGAGGCTGCAGTGAACCAAGATGACTCCACTGCACTCCAGCCTGGGGGACAGACACACACACACACACACACACACACACACACACACACACACAAAATAAAATAAAAAAATAAATATAAAAGTACAGGCACTGAGACGGGCCTGGTGGCTCTCGCCTGTAATCCCAGCATTTTGGGAGTCCTAGGTGGGTGGATCGCTTAAGCCCAGGAGTTCAAGACCAGCCTGGCCAACATGGCAAAACCCCGGCTCTACTAAAAGTACAAAAATTAGCTGGGCACACTTGTAATCTCAGCTGCTTGGGAGGCTGAGGCACGGGAATTGTCTGAGCTTGGGAGGTGGAGGTTGCAGTGAGCCGAGATCGCGCCACTGCACTCCAGCCTAGATGACAGACCAAGACCCTATCTCAAAAAAATAAATAAATAAAAGAAAAAAAAAAAGCACAGGCACTGAAGAGAAATCTTTGTTGAGGTGAAATCTGCTTATCCCACAGTCCCCCCATTTCAAGTGTACAGTGCAGTGGTGATGGGTGCATTCGTGAGTCTGGCAGAGGTTGTAAGTGGATCCCATCTTCCTGTGACCACACTGCTCCGTGCGGTTCTCTGCGGTTTGCCACGCACATGGGCACCTGGGCTGTGTATCTTAGCATTGCCCTGGGTTGCACGTGAGGAACCCTTGGGTCCCTTTCGTCTGTGTGTGGGAACCTGCACCTCTTTCTCTTCCTGTCCAAGCACTTGGGGCAGCCAACCCGCCGAGCTCGGCGCCGCAGGCTTTCCTGATGGGAATACACCGGTGCCCTCTCCTTGAAATTTCCTGCAGACTGGAGGCTGAATCAAGACCCCACATCAGGAGTCCGTTAGAACAGGCGGGATAAATGCTGGATCCCTTGGCATTATGTCCCCGCCCTCCAGATGATCAATTGGCATCTGGTCACTGGAAGGGGTTGGTTAGTGCTGTGTGTCTGTGTAATTGTGGACTCCTGGGCTGCACACACTGGAGGGTTTTTATCCTTCCTGAAGCTCAAGCTGCCGCATTCGTGGCCAGCGGGAGCCTCTTCTGGTTGGCCTGAGTCCTGTGGATATGACTGTGGTGCCGACGACTTCCTCAAGTCTGCAGGACGGGCTGCTCTGGGCTCATCCCATGGGCCTTCTGCCCCAGACCTGGACCCGCCTGTTTCTCCAGGAAACTCTGGTGTCATGTGCGTCACTGGGCCTTTGTCAGTGTGGCTCCTGAAGCTTGTTCTTGGGTGGATTCCTCGGGATGTGTTTGTGGGAACTGTACTCATGGAGTCCTTGAAGACTGTCGGGTGGAGTCTGGGAACTGGGAGGTGACGCTGGTGTTGACTAGGGTCGAGGTGGCCATGCTGTTGTTTGGGGAAGCACACCCTGGAGCATTTGGTGTAATGGGGCAGTGGGTGTGCAGCTCTGCCTCACACAGTTCAGGGGATGGAGGCAGGTGTGCATGTGCACGTGTGTACCTGTGTGTGGTGTGCGTGTGCACATGTGCGCCTGGGTGTGGTGTGTGTGCGCGTGTGCCTGTGTGGTGTGTGTACGTGTGTACCTATGCATTGTGTGCATGTGCACGTGTCTGTGGTATGCGTGTGCACGTGTGTGCCTGTGTGGTGTGTGTGTGCATGTGTGTACCTGTGTGTGGTGTGCATGTGCACGTGTGTGCCTGTGTGGTGTGTGTACGTGTGTACCTATGCATTGTGTGCATGTGCACGTGTCTGTGGTATGCGTGTGCACATGTGTGCCTGTGTGGTGTGTGTGTGCATGTGTGTACCTGTGAGTGGAGTGCATGTGCACGTGTGCGCCTGTGTGGTGTGTGTACGTGTGTACCTGTGCGTTGTGTGCATGTGCACGTGTCTGTGGTGTGTGTGTGCACGTGTGTGCCTGTGTGTGGTGTGCGTGTGCACGTGTGTACCTGTGTGTGGTGTGCATGTGCACGTGTGCGCCTGTGGTGTGTGTACGTGTGTACCTGTGCATTGTGTGCATATGCACGTATCTGTGGTGTGCGTGTGCACGTGTGTACCTGTGTGTGGTGTGCATGTGCACACGTGCGCCTGTGTGGTGTGTGTACGTGTGTACCTGTGCGTTGTGTGCATGTGCACGTGTCTGTGGTATGCGTGTGCACGTGTGTGCCTGTGTGTGGTGTGCATGTGCACGTATGCGCCTGTGTGGTGTGCGTGCAGATAGGGAGGTGAGGAGGGGAGCAAATGTGCAGAAATGTTCACAGTTGGGGAATCTGATGGGAATGTGGGAGTTCTTTGTGCAGTTCTTACTGTTGATGTTTTATGGCTGTAGGTTTTTTAAAGTTTATTTTTTATTTTGTTGCCCAGGCTGGTCTGGAACTCCTGGGCTCAAGCAATCCTCCCACCTCGGCCTCTCAAAGTGCTGGGATTACAGGCGTGAGACACAGCACCTGGCCCAAAATACCTTTTTTTTTTTTTTTTTTGAGATGGGTTCTCACTCTGTCCCCCAGGCTGGAATGCAATGGCGCGATCTGGGCTCACTGCAAGCTCGGCCTCCCGGGTTCACGCCATTCTCCTGCCTCAGCCTCCCCAGTAGCTGGGACTGCAGGCGCCGCCACCGCGCCTGGCTAATTTCTTGTATTTTGTTGTTGTTGTTGTTTGAGACGGAGTCTCGCTCTGTCGCCCGGGCTGGAGTGCAGTGGCCGGATCTCAGCTCACTGCAAGCTCCGCCTCCCGGGTTTACGCCATTCTCCTGCCTCAGCCTCTGGAGTAGCGGGGACTACAGGCGCCGCCACCTCGCCTGGCTAGTTTTTTGTATTTTTTAGTAGAGACGGGGTTTCACCGTGTTAGCCAGGATGGTCTCAGTCTCCTGACCTCGTGATCTGCCTGTCTCGGCCTCCCAAAGTGCTGGCACTACAGGCTAATTTTTTGTATTTTTAGTAGAGACGGGGTTTCACCGTGTTAGCCAGAATGGTCTCGATCTCCTGACCTCGTGATCTGCCCATCTCGGCCTCCCAAAGTGCTGGGATTAGAGGTGTGAGCCACCACGCCCGGCCCCAAAATACATTTTTAAAAATGTAAACAGAAGGCTGGGCGTGGTGGCTCACGCCTATAATCTCAGCACTTTGGGAGGCCGAGGTGGGTGGATCTCCCGAGGTCAGGAGTTCGAGACCAGCCTGGCCAACATGATGAAACCCCGTCTCTACTAAAAATACAAAAAATTAGCCAGGTCTGGTGGCAGGTGCCTGTGATCCCAGCTACTTGGGAGGCTGAGGCAGGAGAATCACTTGAACCTGGGAGCCGGAGGTTGCAGTGAGCTGAGATCACACCACTGCACTCCAGCCTGGGCAACAGAGTGAGACTCTGTCTAAAGAAACAACAAAGAAAAGTAAACCAAAGAGCAAAACCAGCCCTGCAGCTTCCCTGCTGTGACCTGAGCTGTGTCTGAGAAGGCTCATGCCCCGTGAGGGCGACGCCGACGTCTCCTGGAGCAAAGAGATGCAGAGAGGCTGGCTCGGGTGGGGGGGGGGGGGGTGCGCAGCTGCTGGGTGGGCGCCCGGGTGGCTCCCGCGCTGGCTGTCCTGGCTGTGCCTTCTCGGCATCTCCTCCTGGGCCGCCTCCCATGCTGCAGCCTGCGCCCCCTGGTACCCCGGCCCCACAGCTGTGGTCACTCACAGAGGCAGGGCTATCCTGGTAGCAGCCACCCCTGCACCCCCAACCGCCAGGTCGTGCACCTGGTCTCTGCCATGGTCAGTCTTGTGGCTCAGGTGAGGAGCAGAGACCCTGTCTGTTGGGAAGAGGTGGGTTCCTGCTGTCTGGATGGAAGCTGGGGCTGGGCAGGTGCTTCTTCACAGGAGAGCTGCGACTGGTTTCCATGCACTCACCTGGGCTTCCATGCACACACCCAGGTTTCCATGCACACACCTGGGTTTCCATGCACACACCCAGGCTTCCATGCACACACCCAGGTTTCCATGCACACACCTGGGCTTCCATGCACACATTTGCATCAGCTGCATCCCCTGCCCACCTGGGCGCCCAGCTCCCTCCTTGGCATTGATGCTATTATCTCATTCACATAGTAAGCATTTTTTGATTATCTTTTATAAGTCACTCCCATTGTGTTAATACTGAAGAAGAGGGAGAAATCTAGATAAAGGTCGGAACTGCCCACTACCCCTATCAGTTGGGGTGAGCACCACAAATGATATTTTCAGTGCAAGCCTGGGTTGTCTTTCTGTGCACACGGGATGGCTATTTTAGAAACACGTAGAGTGCTTTGTATGTAGTCACACATCCCATCTTTTTCATTTGACATCATGTGGTGGGAATTTCCACATATCTTGCAGTAATTTATTTTTATTTATTTATTTATTTTTGAGATGGAGTTTCACTCTGTCGCCCAGGCTGGAGTGCAGTGGCATGATCTCGGCTCACTGCAACCTTCATCTCCCGGGTTCAAGCAATTCTCCTGCTCAACTTCCTGAGTAGCTGGGATTGCAGGTACCGGCCACCACGTCCAGCTAATTTTTGTATTTTTAGTAGAGACGGGGTTTCACCATGTTGGCCAGGCTGGTCTCAAACTTATGACCTCAGGTGATCCGCCTGCCTTGGCCTCCCAAAGTGCTACGATTACAGGTGTGAGCCACTGCGCCTGGCCAATGCGGTAATTTTTTAGCTCTCTCCCAATGTCTCCGTGACACTGCAGAGTGTGTTATGCGTGGATTATACCTTCCTTAACTGTCGGTGGTCGGGGAAGAAGAAATGTCTTCCCCTGTTACCTCAGGTTCCCCAGCTGGGCTCTGTACATGGGACTGGCCGAAGACTGAATAATGAGTGAGAAAAAGACTTTTGTTTTTTTTTTTTTTTTTGAGATGGAGTCTCGCTCTGTCGCCCAGGCTGGAGTGCAGTGGCCAGATCTCAGCTCACTGCAAGCCCCGCCTCCCGGGTTTATACCATTCTCCTGCCTCAGCCTCCCGAGTAGCTGGGACTACAGGCGCCCGCCACCAAGCCCAGCTAGTTTTTTTTTTTGTATTTTTTTAGTAGAGACGGGGTTTCACCGTGTTAGCCAGGATGGTCTCGATCTCCTGACCTCGTGATCCGCCCGTCTCGGCCTCCCAAAGTGCTGGGATTACAGGCGTGAGCCACCGCGCCCGGCCAAAGACGTTTATTACCACGAGCGTCACGCACACCCTGGAGAGCACCCGGATCGGGGGACACAAAGCGTGGCTGGAGCCTGGGCATGTTCACCATCCTGGGCAGCCTGTTACCTTCAGGCTTCTGGACAGGGAAGGGAACTGGGAAAATTTAGTCCACAGGCTGCTGTGTGAGGTTTGAGATTCGGATTTCAGGGGTGTCTTTCCTGGTAGGGAGAGGGAGACACCCCAGGAATGGAAACTCCCTTCATAGAAGGCTGCACAAACCATTTAATGTTTTGGCAGCCCAGGAATTCCAGACCAGCCTGGGCAACATGGTGAAACCTCGTCTCTACAAAAAAATAAAAAAATTAGCTGGCTGTGGTGGCGCACACCTGTGGTCCCAGCTACTCAGGAGGCTGAGGCAGGGGGATCACTTGAACCCGGGAGGTTGAGGCTGCAGTGAGCTGTGATAGCACCACTGCACGCCAGCTTGGGCAACAGAGTGAGAGACCCTGTCTCAAAAAAATAAATTGTCTGAGTCTTCAACTCACACCTTTTATGTTCTAATTGGAAGCACCAGTGTGGAGAACTGGCCTGTGAGTGCGTGTGAGAGCGTGGTCTTGGGACTCACACTTGCTCACGGAGGACGATCTGCAGAGTGGAAATCAAGTAAAGGAGGAAGCCACAGCCATGTGCAGACGCCTGTGGTCACCGTCATTGTGTGGCCCGGGCCCATGTCTGACTGCAGACGCTGAGGGGTGTGTAGGGGAGTGTCAGGGCTGTGCCCCGCCCCGTCCTGGCCTGGCAGGCGCCGTCGCAGAGCCTCGGTGACGAATGCTCAGTGTTGGGTGGTTTGCAGAGGTGTGGATGTCCCTAGAAGGACAGGGACAAGGAGCCTTGGGGGGACGGGGGCAAGACCAGGTTGGGAACATCAGGGCCTGCGCCTCAGCCTGAGGGATGAACCCCTTCTGCAGGGAGCAGCCGCTGAGCCGGCGGGGCCTGGGAGGAACCGCCTTGTTCTTGACGTTCAAGGAAGGGAAAGCAGCTGCGGCTTTAATTTAATCCTCCCCTTGGTGGCCGGCTCAGCCCGGTGGAGTTTACGGAATGAGTTCAGCGCCTCTATTTTTGGAAGCTGCTCTAAGCTTCTCTGTATCTGGGGCCAAGGTCAGGCTGTGCATCTCTGCAGACCCCCTGCTGCCCAGCGCTCAAGGCCCTCTGCCACGCCACCTGTGGGACTGGGGCCACCTGCAGAACCAGGGTGGGTACTGATGGTACCTTGCTCCTCTGTCCCCAGCTGGAGCGGGATGTGCTCAGGTAAGAAGGTGAAAGAAGAGGAAAGCGCTCAGAACCCCAGAGGCAGATGCAGAACAAGGATATGGAAGGGAGGCGTTTTTAATCCCTGGTGCTTGCTCACTGAATTGGCTCTCGTTAAATCACCTTCAGAGGCATTAGTGTTCACTGTTAAACCGACTTCACTGTGTGCTTACTCCGAAGAGCAGTGACAGGACCGTGATGTTGCGTCAGCGTTTGTGATGGTTCTGTTTTAACCAAGATATTAACAAGAACAGGCAGGGTGCAGTGGCTCACACCTGTAATCCCAGCACTTTGGGAGGCTGAGGCAGGCAGATCATGAGGTCAGGAGTTCGAGACCAGCCTGGCCAATATGGTGAAACTTTACTGAAAATACAAAAACTAGCCAGGTATGGTGGCAAGCACCTGCAGTCACAGCTACTCAGGAGGCTAAGGTAGGAGAATTGCTTGAACTCAGGAGGCAGAGGTTGCAGTGAGCCAAGATGGCACCCAGCCTGGGTGACAGAGCAAGACTCTGTCTCAAAAAAATAAAATAAAATTTACTGTAACTCATTACATGAACAAGTTAAAAAATTACATAGGAAACACAAAAGTGCTTTGGTAAGACAAATGTCCATTCGAAAGAAGGGCACGCTGTTGGAAGTATTTATCTGAGTACATTTTATTTCTATTGTGATTATAAAGATAATCTTCGAGCCCTCATTAAACAAACAGTCCCAGATCCGAAGCACTGTCTGCAGAGACACAGGAACCCGGCGTCACTCCCTGGGGGCCACACCTGCCCTGGGACCCGAGTGAGGCGCTCACCTCCACGGGCAGGATGTCCACAAATAGGCAGATGAACCAGCGGGACACCACCAGCGTCCACAGCACAGATAATACCACAGCACAGATAAATACACAGAACATAGAATGTACCATCTTACCCACGTTTTTCCCATGAGTGGCACAAGGGCCGCTCACCTCGCTGTGTAACCATTGCCGCCGCCCTCTCCAGAGCTGTTGCATCTTCCTAGACTGAATCTCAGTCCCATCACTCCCTCCCTCCCACTGCTGTGGCCTGACTCCCTCCCTTTCTAAGGCTGAATAATACTCCATCGTGTGGACATTCACATGTTGCCTGTCCACTTGTTTGCCGACGGACACGTGGTTGCCTCCATCTCTTGGCTGTTGTAAATAGTTCTGCTAGGAACATGGGGGTGCCAGCACCTCCTTGGGACCCTGTTTTCCACCTGCAGATTTTTTTTTTTTTTTTTTTGAGATGGAGTCTTGCTCTGTCTCCTAGGCTGGAGTGCAGTGGTGCGATCTCAGCTCACTGCAACCTCCGCTCCCAGGTTCAAGCGATTCTCCTGCCTCAGCCTCCTGAATAGCTGGGGTTACAGGTGCCCGCCACCACACCTGGCTACTTTTTGTAATTTTAGTAGAGACAGGATTTCGCTGTGTTAGCCAGACTGGTCTTGAACTCCTGACTTTAGGTGATCCACCCACCTCGGCCTCCCAAAGTGCTAGGATTACAGGCGTGAGCCACCACACCTGGCCCTCCACCTGCAGATTTTAACTGATGCCTAGCCAGGCGGCATCCAGCCTATCCCTCCAGCCTCAGGGACGTCCTGAAAGGCCTGGCTGTGGGGGTCGCTCCCCACAAGCCCTGTGTCTGCAGGCCTCAGCCTGACTCTTCCTCTCCAACTTGGTCCTTCCCTCCTGGGAGGGGTCCCCCCGGGGTGGCCCTGTTATCTTCGTCGGGCTCTGAGGGGAATGGGGCTTGTGGAGGTGACAGGAGTGTCTCAGGGTCTCTTCTCCCCGCTGCCTGGCAGATTACTACAGCCCGGCCATGCTGGGCCTGAAGACCGACCAGGAGGTCCTCGGGGAGCTGGTGCGGGCGAAGCTGCCGGCCGTGGGGGCCCTGATGGAGCGGCTGGGCGTGCTGTGGACGCTGGTGGTGTCCCGCTGGTTCATCTGCCTGTTTGTGGACGTCCTGCCCGTGGAGGTGAGCGCCTCACTCGGGCCCCGGGGCAGGTGTGGCCCCCAGGGAGTGACGCCGGGTTCCTGTGTCTCTGCAGACAGTGCTTCGGATCTGGGATTGTTTGTTTAACGAGGGCTCGAAGATTATCTTCCGGGTGGCCCTGACCTTAATTAAGCAGCACCAGGAGTTTATTTTGGAAGCCACCAGCATTCCAGACATTTGCGATAAGTTTAAGCAGATAACCAAAGGCAGTTTCGTGATGGAGTGTCACACATTTATGCAGGTGAGTGTCTGTAGGGCTGCACGTGGCTCCGTCCCCTCTCCCAGGGGGCCCCACCTCACCCGGAGGGTGCACAGGACGGGCACCAGTGAGCACAGGGCACAGGACGAGCTTCCAGCTCTATCCTGCATCTGCCCTCTGTGCCTGGCCTCCCAGGGCTTTCCTGTCTATGGCAGCCCTGTCTTCTCGGCCCTGGCACTGGGGACGCTACTCCTGGTCCTAATGGCTGTACTCATCTGTTGTGTGTGGTGCCAGAAGTGTGGTTTCCCAAGGCCCGGCCTCTCCACTGGGTCCTGGGCCTGGCGCAGGCCGTATAGACTCAGGCCCTGATGAGGGGGTCGTGGGAGCTGCACTTGGCAGGCCTTCTGAGACCAAGACGCTAGGAGAGGCTCAGGCCCAGGATGCAGCGTCAATAGCTTCCTGAGAGGGAGTGGAGGCTCAGGGCCACTCTGGGTGCAGCATGGCAAACGTGGGCGGTATTTCAGCAGCCGGGGCTTCATCAAAGAGAAGATAATGTTGGCTGGGCACGGTGGCTCATGCCTGTAATCCTAGCACTTTGGGAGGCCAAGGCGTGTGGATCACCTGAGGTCAGGAGTTCAAGACCAGCCTGGCCAACACAATGAAACCCCGTCTCTACTAAAAAATACAAAAATTAGCCATGTGTGGTGGCTCACGCCTGTGTAGTCCCAGTTACTTGGGAGGCTGAGGCATGAGAATCACTTGAACCTGGGAGGCGGAGGTTGCAGTGAGCTGAGATCGTGCCACTGCACTCCAGCCTGGGTGACAGAGTAAGACTCCGTCTCAAAAAAAAAAAAAAAGTCTAAAGGAAGCAGATGGTCTTTTCTTCAACTGCTTGATTCATTTAACATTTTTGAGCAGCAGAGCTGCGGTCCTAGGCCCCAGGGCAGGAGTGGGATGGTGACAATCTGTGGGTCACCCCAGAACCCCTGGGAGGTGGGCGGCTCCTCCCTCACCTCACACGAGGCCCGGCCATCTGTCTGCCACAGTCTGGGAGAGCTAAGGTAGAAATGTGTTGTTGGGTTTGTTTTTAAACTAAGTGTTTGCCTTTCAGAAAATATTTTCAGAACCTGGAAGCTTATCCATGGCCACCGTCGCCAAGCTGCGTGAGAGCTGCAGGGCCCGGCTGCTGGCACAGGGGTGAGCGTGCCTGTCTCCTGCGTTGCTTGTCTCCGCACAGACGGCGATTCTCCTTTCTAGAGTTGACACTGGACCAGCTTTCACTGCTTTCCTTTTTAGTGTTGTAAACACTTGACATCACTACACTTTAGCTGTGAATTTTTTAAAAGAGCAGTTTAAAATCAGGTCATTCTACCAGCTTTTGATTAGTTATGAAGTCATACTTTTTAAAGAAAACTTTTTACCTGAGATACCAATAATATATAAAATGTGAGATGTGGGTTTGTATCTAATAATGTATGCCAACACTTGTGAGTTTGTGATCAGTTTCTCAGCTGACTGGAAATTAATGCAGTGGTCACTGAGGCCTTCCCAGCGGCAGTGGACATCTTCCGTTCCTTTCTGTGGCACAGCGCTCAGTTTGTGTGAGGCTTCTGCACGTAGTAGGTGATTTCTCTTTTAGCAAGGTCATTTTTTTCCCTTCAACTTTTAAGTTCTGGGTACAGGTGGAGGGTGTACAGGTTTGCTGCATAGATCAGTGTGTGCCATGGTGATGTGCTGCACAGATCATCCTGTCACCTATGAAGCCAGCATCCCTTAGCTCTTCTTCCTGATGCTCTCCCTGCCCCCAACCCAACAGGCCCCAGTGTGTGGTGTTCCCCTGCTTGTGTCATGTGTTTTCATCAGAAGCTCCCACTTGTAAGTGAGAACAGGTAGTGTTTGGTTTTCTGTTCCTGTGTTAGTCTGCTGAGGATAAGGGTCTCCAACTCCATCCATGTCCCATCAAAGGACATGCTCTCATTCCTTTTTATGGCTGCATATTATACCATGATATCTATGTATGAAAGGTAATTCTTTTAATGATTTAAAAATTATTTTACATGAATGAACCAGACAACTGTGCCAGGAACTCGGGCCATTCCAACACCATTCCCTACATCTGGCACCGAGACCACCCTCACCCCCCGTTTCCCTGACACGCTTCTCTCTGCACTGAAAACACGCTCGACTCCGTTTCCCTGACACGCTTCTCTCTGCACCGAGACCACCCTCACCCCGTTTCCGACACCCTTCTCTCTGCACCGAGACCACCCTCACCCCCGTTTCCCTGACACGCTTCTCTCTGCACCGAGACCACCCTCACCCCCGTTTCCCTGACACGCTTCTCTCTGCACTGAGACCACCCTCACCCCCGTTTCCCTGACACGCTTCTCTCTGCACCGAGACCACCCTCACCCCCGTTTCCCTGACACGCTTCTCTCTGCACTGAAACCACGCTCACCCCATTTCCCTGACACGCTTCTCTCTGCACCGAGACCACCCTCACCCCCGTTTCCCTGACACGCTTCTCTCTGCACCGAGACCACCCTCACCCCCGTTTCCCTGACACGCTTCTCTCTGCACCGAGACCACCCTCACCCCGTTTCCCTGACACGCTTCTCTCTGCACCGAGACCACCCTCACCCCCGTTTCCCTGACACGCTTCTCTCTGCACCGAGACCACCCTCACCCCCGTTTCCCTGACACGCTTCTCTCTGCACCGAGACCACCCTCACCCCCCGTTTCCCTGACACGCTTCTCTCTGCACCGAGACCACCTTCACCCCCGTTTCCCTGACACGCTTCTCTCTGCACCGAGACCACCTTCACCCCCGTTTCCCTGACACGCTTCTCTCTGCACTGAAACCACCCTCACCCCGTTTCCCTGACACGCTTCTCTCTGCACTGAAACCACCCTCACCCCGTTTCCCTGACACGCTTCTCTCTGCACCGAGACCACCCTCACCCCCGTTTCCCTGACACGCTTCTCTCTGCACCGAGACCACCCTCACCCCCGTTTCCCTGACACGCTTCTCTCTGCACCGAGACCACCCTCACCCCCGTTTCCCTGACACGCTTCTCTCTGCACTGAGACCACGCTCACCCCCGTTTCCCTGACACGCTTCTCTCTGCACTGAGACCACCCTCACCCCGTTTCCCTGACACGCTTCTCTCTGCACCGAGACCACGCTCACCCCGTTTCCCGACGTCCTTCTCTCTGCACCGAGACCACCCTCACCCCGTTTCCCTGACACGCTTCTCTCTGCACCGAGACCACGCTCACCCCGTTTCCCTGACACGCTTCTCTCTGCACCGAGACCACCCTCACCCCCGTTTCCCTGACACGCTTCTCTCTGCACCGAGACCACCCTCACCCCCGTTTCCCTGACACGCTTCTCTCTGCACCGAGACCACCCTCACCCCCGTTTCCCTGACACGCTTCTCTCTGCACCGAGACCACGCTCACCCCGTTTCCCGACGTCCTTCTCTCTGCACCGAGACCACCCTCACCCCGTTTCCCGACGTCCTTCTCTCTGCACCGAGACCACCCTCACCCCGTTTCCCGACGTCCTTCTCTCTGCACCGAGACCACCCTCACCCCGTTTCCCGACGTCCTTCTCTCTGCACCGAGACCACCCTCACCCCGTTTCCCGACGTCCTTCTCTCATGCGCTCCCATTTTAGCTGACAAAAGGACAAGGGCCCACACAATAAAGAAAGAGGCTTTTTTATTACATTGTTACAGGCGATGCATTGCGTGAGCCGGTCCTGTGTACAATCCCCAGCCGCGGCGAAACATCACGAGAAGCACCTATATCATCTCACATCGTACACAGCGCAGAACAGGATCACCCCGAACGTCCACAGAAGACCGAAAATCACTTTACAAAAAAAATAAAAATAACACCCATTTTTATATTTAAAAAAGTGCCAGCCCTTGAGCCGCAGAGCATTAGAGACGCCCAAGGACATGCTGCCGCTGGAACGAGGCCGCCAGCCGCGTGTGGCCAGGCCTGTCCTGGCTTTTAAAGCTGAACTGAAGTGCTCCAGACACATCTCTGGAGTTCCTCTGTCTTAGGATTTTCCCTCTCTACTGTAGTAATGTGTGAGCATGTCAGCCTGACGACAAGTGACCTTCATGCGTCCTACGTGTGACGGCCGGAGGCTTTCCCTTTGTAAGGCTTAAATCTGAGTGCAGTAAAGAATGAAGAAACCAAACACCAGAATCCTAAAGTCAAATGATAGTGGAGCCAGTGCCAATTGAGAGCAGCACTCCCACCCTCCCTCCGAGAGAGCAGCACTCCCACCCTCAGAGTTCTACTTTGGTAAATATTAATGTTTAACCAGTTAGCAAAATATTTAACCCAGTTAGCAAAATTAACACCGTCATTTCAATAGTTACTCTGTTGTGCATAGTAAATGCTGCAAGATGAACTTCACATTGGATGAAGCAGATTTGAGAAATGTTTGCCAGAAAGTGTGCCTCCCCCTCGACAGGACCCTAAGCCCAGGGAAAGGAACAGAGGCCCCTGCAGCTGCTGTGCCTGCGTGCGCCGGGCTAGATCGTCTGGTAGCCGGCGTGACTCCTCTTCCTGCCGACGAGGTAGGCGATGAGGACGATGAGGACCAGCCCCGCCAGGGCGCCGCCCACAGCGATGGGGATCAGCATGTTGTTCTCGTCCAGCAGACACTCCTCCACTGCCAAGACAGACGGATGGCGTCAGGGCTCCGCTCACACGGGGGCCTGCAAACAGGCCTCTCTCCCCACCCACCCTCCACATCAGGCAAAAGGCAAAGAGGAACCCTGGCGGAAGGTTCCAGGTCGAGCTGGAACTGTCACTTGGGGAAGCCGCTGCAGAGACTGGTGCTCTCTGCAAGCGAGGAAACCATACACCTTTCTTCCCCGTCTGGAATCGGGCTGTGGCCGGACAGCTGTGCTGTGTCCAGGGCCTCTGGGCACATCAGATGACAGTTTTGTATTCGACTTTCATGGGAGAAGTGCCACCGCTGTTTCTTAAAATGATTCCCTTACTCTCAAATGGTACCGGGGGCTCCTAGCTGAGATACGCTGGGCCTCGCTAAGGCGGGGGAGCTGCCTCAGACCGGGAAAAAGAAACAGCTCCTTGCCGAGGAACAGGGGCATCGCCCCAGCCCACACGGAAGCAACTATATGTCCACAGGCGGAGTCTGAAGCGCGTCCTCCACACCCCACGACAGCTGCCCTCGGTGACACTCACCAGATCCAAACTGGCCACCTTCCACCTTGAAAGCCTGGACCCACACTTTGAATATGTTGACTGAAAAGGCCTTCGTGACGCGGACGTGCTCCTCAGCGTTGCACTTGTAGGAGTTGCCGACGGTGGCCTGCAGGGCTCTCAGGGAGCTGTTGGCAGCTTTAAAGGCAGGGTCTGCAACACACAGAGAAGTCTAATGACTCCAGGACACCCTGGGCAGGGGGGCGGGGGCTCGCAGAGATGGTGGGTTCTCACCTCTGGCGTCAGGAAGAGTTGTATTCAACTGGATTCCTTGTAGGAAAAACCGGCTAGAACTTGCATTCTTAAAAAGAAAAATGATCTTTAACCACTGAGCAGGTTCACAGAAAGACGATCTTTAACCACTTAGTAGATTCACACATTTATCATCAAACTTCAACAGTCATTTGGTAATAAACCCGACTTCCTACGTTTCTAGTATTAGAACAAAACTGCAGAATAAAGGCATTGTGTATCTCTGGGGAATGAAAATTTTAGTTAGTTCCTTCCAGACCCTTTTCTGAGAGTCTTGCTCTGTTACCCAGGCTGGAGCGCAGTGGAGTGATCACCGCCCACTGCAACCTGAACTCCTGGGCTCAAGCGATCCTCCCACCTCAGCCTCCCAAGTAGCTGGGACCACAGGTGTGCGCCACTACGCCCAGCTAACTCGTTTTATTATCTGCGGAAACGGAGCCTCCCTGTGCTGCCCAGGCTGGTCCTTCCAGACCTCTTGAGAGAGTCAGATTCTCTGGAAAACGGGGACTGCAGGAGCTATCACGGCACAGGAAAGCATGATTTGGAAAGCTAAAATTATAAGAAACTGAACTGTTAATTCATTTGCACAGCGATTTAAAAAGACAAGTAACAATTATATGCTTCATGTCTTATGCTGCTAACTGCACAGGAGTCCACCCAAGTAGAAATGCCATCACAGAGCCACAGGGCAGCAGCATCTGAGGCCAGGAGGCCACGCAGTAGACCCTCATCCTGCATCCTCTCCCCTGCAGCCATTCCAACTGTGGGCACGGCAGCCCCGCCCACATCACCTGCTCCATCTGTGAATGGAATGGAGAAGGAGGAGGGGAACTAAGGAACTCAAAGGCCCAGGAGAAAGGGAAGGCAGAAAAAAGTGAGGCCGCCTCCTTCCTAACACTGCCTCCCATGAGCAGACCCAGGTCACAAAAAGACGTGGCGGAGACACAGTGGGCGCCCCCACAGAGGCGCCGCCCCAGCCTCACCATCCCGAACTGGAAGAGCAGGACGGTGGTGCCCTCGCTGTGCAGCTCCAGAGTCACCAGGTGGGCGCCGCAGCTCCCGCTGGCCAAGGTCTTGTTGGGGTTAATGTTGAGAAGCCTTGTCACCGTCTGCGTAAGACAAGCAAGCAAGTCACCACCCTGGCTCAGGTCTTACACACTCTCGAAAAGACAGTCCTGAAACCGTGAATTCCAGGCCACATTTGTTTTAACCCAAATCAGAAGGAAAACACTGAAAGGCCACACAGATTTCGGTGATCTGTGCAGATTTCGGGGTCCCAAGATGACTCTCCCTGCCCCCGTGAGTGCAGCGTCCCCGCGTGGACGGCACCGAGCAGCACCACCTCCCCTGCAGCAGTCAGCCTTGCAAACTCACCCCATGGCACGCAAATCGAACCCCACAACCCCCACAGCCTGTCACTATTAGGGGAGAAAAACTATTTCAAAAGAAAACTATAAAAATGTAACACTTAAATGTTTCCATGATAAATATGTAAGAAACCTTAGGTTCTATCAGGGGCCAAGTTAATGTTTTAGGCTCCATAGGCCACACCGCTCAGTAGCCCATGCTGGACACCAGCCTTGGATGATGCAACCAGCAGGACGGCTGTGCTCCTACAAAACAGACTCCCTGACACAGATGCCAGCTCTTGTCCTGCAGGGTCACGTCCTGCAAGCTGAGCTCCCACCCTGCCTTACAGCATGACGTGCAGAGATGCGTGCTCTCGGTGCACAGGGAACAGAGGCCCCGCCCTGCTGTGCCATCCCCTCTCCCAGGCGAGGCCCAGGCCTACCGTGTTGTCCTTCCTCTCGTAGGTGAGGTTCAGCTGCAGCCCCATGCTGGCCAGCAGGCAGGTCCCGTTGGTGCCGCTCACGTTGTACTTGTCCACAGAGGGGCTCTCGGGCACGGGTGAGGGCGAGGGGCTGGGTGGTGCAGGCGGCGGCGCTGTGGTTGGGGAAGGCCTGTCTTGTTCACAGCGCGTCTCTACAGGTACGGTGGAGGGAGATCCAGGTCCGGGTTTGTCATAACCATCAGCAGTTACAGTAAGATCCAAACTCGGAAACAAAACTACACCTGTGGCTCTGGCGTCCTTGGTGACTAGTTTCTCAGTCTCCCAAGGTGGCTCTCGCTAATGCCCTTCTACATGCACAGGACAGAGCTGGGTCCTGCAGACTGCAGACGGCTCGCACAGGCCCCCGGGGCACCTTCAGCCTCCACCTCCCACTACCCAGAACAGTTCTGCCTGGGCAGCAGGCACTGCCCACCACATGCCATGCCTCGTGGCTGGACAGGGTCCACTGTGCCACCCTCTTCCTAAAGTGAGGGTGAGAAGGCCTTGACCGCTGTCACGAAGGAGTGGACGCAGGAGGCTGTGCTGCGTGGCCAGCCACCTCACCCCATGGGAAATGGTGACGACTCAGAAACTGCTCCCTGAGCTGTCGGGTGGGTGCCAGGATCGTGCTGGAAATACTACCCAGAGGAAAACAGGGTTTGCAGCGCACACAGACCAGCCAGGTGGGACGCAGGGCAGCCAAGGAGGCCCTCTGGCAGGACAGGGGTCAGGCAGCCTCCGTAAGGACCCCACGTGTGAGCAGAGACTCAAAGGCGGGCAAGGCTAGCCAGCTGTGTTGGGTTTTCATCTGGGGAGGTGGCTGTGGGGGATGGGCAAGCATCCTCACGAGGGAGAAGGTACTGAATGTGGGTGCGTCTGAAATCCCCGGACAAGAGGGCACAGTCCAGGGAGTCTGTGGAGGGGTCACATGGCACCCCCAGGGAATGCACAGCAGTCTGAATGTGACTCTGTCCCTCAGCAACTGACCCAGCAAGATGTTCACAACACAAACTTATATTCAAAGTCAAGGCAGACCGAACCCTCGGCAGAGCTCTAGGAGTCGCTTCGGTGGCCGACGCCCACACCAACCCACCATCAGCCTCGGAATCAGTCTCTTTTACCGCCTTGTTTCTGTGGCTACTCAAGAATAATATTTATATAATTTCTACCCAATTCGATCCTTTCCACATCTCTGCTAGGCTGAGTCACCACACGTGAGCCCCAAATATCCAGGGTGGGCAGCCCTGCGGGGAATCTGCCCCCGTAACCCCGTCAGTCACTTGTTGCTTCCGCTTCCATCTCAACAGTCAGTGGCCAACTCGACCTTCACACCCCATCTACTCAGGGGAGGAAAGAGACAGGAAACGTCACCTATGACGGCACCCCAACAGGTTCTGGGACACACAACACAGGAGCCCCGCACCCCGGTGTAAACACACAACGCAGGAGCCCCGCACCCCGGTGTAAACACACAACGCAGCAGCCCCCACAGCCCGGTGTAAACACACAACGCAGGAGCCCCCGCAGCCCGGTGTAAACACACAATGCAGCAGCCCCGCAGCCTGGTGTAAACACACAACGCAGGAGCCCCCGCAGCCCGGTGTAAACACACAGCGCAGGAGCCCCACGCCCCGGTGTAAACACACAACGCAGGAGCCCCGCACCCCGGTGTAAACACACAACGCAGCAGCCCCCACAGCCCGGTGTAAACACACAACGCAGGAGCCCCCGCAGCCCGGTGTAAACACACAATGCAGCAGCCCTGCAGCCTGGTGTAAACACACAACGCAGGAGCCCCCGCAGCCCGGTGTAAACACACAGCGCAGGAGCCCCACGCCCCGGTGTAAACACACAGTGCAGGAGCCCCACGCCCCGATGTAAAAGCCCCTTCCGGACAGAGCGGAAGATGGCAGAGAAGAGCTGCAGTAACCACACGAGGCTCTGAACTGAGAGGCATCGACAGCCCCTGGGAGCCGTCCCAGCCGGGGATGTGCTCAGGGAACCTCGCTCACTGCCCTTGGCTTAAGCTGCAGGTTGACCAGTCCTTTCCAAAACAGCTTCACCTGCTGGGCACGGTGGCTCATGCCTCTAATTCCAGGGCTTTGAGAGACCAAGGAAGGAGGACTGCTTGAGCCCAGGAGTTCAAGGCCAGCCTGGAAACACAGGGAGACCCCCATCTCCACAAAGTATTTCTGAAAAATTAGCCAGGCATGGTGGCATGCGCCTTAGAGGCTGACTCGGGAGGGTCACTGGAGCCTGGAGGCTGAGGCTGCGGCGAGTAGTTATAGTGCTACTGCACTCCAGCCTGGGAGACCCTGTCTCCAAAAACAAAAAGCAGCTTCACGGTTCCTTTATAAAATATTACAGAACACAGTTGAACAGGCAAAAGTTACATGTGCAAAACCCAATCAAAACTGGCTAGTCTCCAAATTCTAGTCTAGACGGCCACACGACACACAGAAAAAGTGTAACCTGCACTGCTCTGACACTTGTTTTAACCTATGGTCCACGTAACACGTTCATTTCCCCCCTTGTTTCTGTAGAGTGGTCACGAGAAGTTGAAAACACATCATCAGGTCTGACCACCAGTTTAAAGAACTGGAACTTGAGAAATGAGTGTGGATAAAATGCCCGCTTCCTTCTACCCGAATTACAAATGCAAAACCCACACTCTCCTTCCCTGAACTCATACTATTAATACCAAAGTCCTTCCTGCTGAGGATGAGGACACTGACGGAGAGCTCATCACAGAACACACGAGAGTGCCCTGCGCTGCCCGGGGGGAGATGGTGGCACAGCAACCCCTCGGGAGACCTGAGAACCTGGGGGTCCGCCGCACACCTCTCCCAACCCTCTCCAGAGAGCAGCACGTAGCCGGGCCTTTCCAAAGCTCATGTGCTCTGAAGGCCCCTCCTCTTCTCCTGGCAACAGCAGATCCTCACATCAACCTGCAGGCTGCAATTCAGAGCCTCAAGGGTTCGCACCCAGGCTCCCGGCTCATAGCTCCCACAGCCCCTCTTACAGTCTTTTGTAAAAATGTTGGCTGTGTCAGGCCTCTGACCTTCTCCTGCCCCTTTCACCTGTCCTAAGGCAGGACTCATCCTCCCCACCTTTCTGATGGTAGGTCTTTTTTTTCCTTTTTTTTTGAGACGAGTCTCACTTGCTCTGCCACCCAGGCTGGAGTGCACTGGCACCATCTCAGCTCACTGCAACCTCCACCTCCAATGTTTTACCATTGATTCCTTCTATTCAAGCTAGGAGTCAGACTCTGTTCCTAGGAATAAAAAAAAAAATGCTGCCAAATTGGGTGGGAGGTGAGACACGGTGACCTGTGTATAAAGGTGACCTCTATTTCCGATTCCTAACAGAAGTCAGGCAATCCTCTGATTCATTCAACAAGCGTGCACCTATCAGACCCTGAGGATAAAAGACGAAAACACCCCACTCCTCCAGGTGAACTCATAAACCCAGAAGCCTGGCTGAGCCTCACCATAGATCTGCTAACCCCATGTGGGCCTGCGCTGGAAATCCAGTTTGGATAGACCCCTGGCTGACTCCAGCCTCAGGCACAGCTGCACTCAGACCCTCCAGAGTGATAGTCATCTGCCCTGTTTTTTGTTTGTTTGTTTGTTTGAGATGGAGTCTCACTCTGTCACCCAGGCTGGAGTGCAATGGCATGATCTAGGCTCACTGCAACCTCCACCTCTTGGGTTCAAGCAATTCTCCTGCCTCAGCCACCTGAGTAGGTGGGACTACAGGCACCTGCCACCACGCCAGGCTAATTTTTGTATTTTTAGTAGAGATGGGTTTTCACCATGTTGGCCAGGTTGGTCTCGAACTCCTGACCTGAGGTGATCCACCCACCTCGACTTCCCAAAGTGCTGGGATTACAGGTGTGACCCACCGCATCCAGCCACATCTGCCCTACTTTGCTCAGGAAGGAAGGTACAAAACCAACAGGAAAGTCCATTCAAAGTTGGCTTGTGCTTCATTTCCTTTAAAAATAAAATCTAGGAGGTCCCCAAGCTTTATTAGGTAAGACGATGTATTGAAAGGCAATACGGGCCGGGCACGGTGGCTCACACCTGTGATCCCGGCAGTTTGGGAGGTCAGGAGTCCGAGACCATCCTGGCCAACATGGTGAAACCCCCCCTCTACTAAAAATACAAAAATTAGCCAGACGTGGTGATGTGCACCCGTAATCCCAGCTACTCAGGAGGCTGAGGCAGGAGAATCGCTTGAACCCAGGAGACCAAGGTTGCAGTGAGCCGAGATTGCGCCACTGCACTCCAGCCTGGGCGACAGAGCAAGACTCTGTCTCAAAAAAAAAAAAAAAAAGCAAGATGAATGAGGCTTTCTGGTCAACTGCCACCCAGGCTGGAAGCAGCCTCCAGGTAGCCCCGCCCCAAGCACATGTGCATCTCCACAATGGCTGCCTCCAGGAGGAGCAAGTGGCCAGGGCTGGGCTGTTGGGCCTTTTCTACTTGGAATCACATGCGTGTTCTCCATTAAAAAAGGAACCAATGTCCGGGATCTGGACACGGAGGGAGGCTGTACATGCACAGCAGCAGAGAATACATGGAAACCTAAGACTGCTCTCAAAACTAGTCTATCTTAAAACTAATTATTAGCCTGAAGAAACAGTTTCTCAAAAGAACCTAACAAGCTTCTCTGGGTCGACCTGTGAAGCCTTGTCTTTCGTCTAGAGAATCCTGCCACCTGTCTCAGGCGCTCAACATCCTTGCTGACCTCCACCTAGCAGCCCCTCACTTCCAGGCAGAAGGGAGCCATCACGCGACACGCACCCTTTGGTCACACAGGCACATGCGGACGTGACACGTTCTGCAACCGTGTCCGGGCCTGGACAATAGGGAGTCCCCAACCAAGGTCAGCACCCAATTCTCTCTCCTTTCCCAAAAGCTCTGACAGACAGTGCATGCCTTTCCTTCTCCTCTTCAAGCCACACTGATGCAGCCCAGAGGCAGCCAGCTAGGTGTGGAGCCCAGATAATTTGGAAATCAATAACCGGGAATACCACCCCCATGTGTTACTCTAACTCCCACTCGGGAGGGAGTGCTGCCCTAGCTGAAGTCATCTTTAGCTCTGGCTGTGGTGTGTCTGAGAGCATGAACACACCTAGACAGGCTGCCAGGAGGCCGTCCTCAGACATACGCAGCCCGTGACCTGGACAGGCTGCCAGACGGCCGTCCTCAGACACACATGGCCCATGTGAGAGGACTCTAGCCCACTCTTCCCGATGAAGCAAACACAACTCCAGGCTCCGTGTGAACAGAGGCTGCACCAGGAAAGGGACTGTCACCATGGCCCCCGGGGCCTTGTGTTGAGGATTAAAGGCAGCAGCACCTATAGAGGACCCAGCTCCCAAGT